>NW_006159463.1:1014097-1044931 GCF_000334495.1 Tupaia belangeri chinensis
TATGAATTCATGGCATGATGGGGTTTAAAAAAAAACTAATCTGTGGTCTATTAAAAAAAAAAAAAAAAAAACTTGATTGCAAAGGACACCATAATTAGGGTGACAATTTTCAGAATGGGAGAGAACCTTTGTTAATCGTGCCTCGGAGAAGGGACTGATAACCAGAATACACAGAGAACTCAAGCGACTTACCTTGAAGAAAATGATTAGAAGATGGGAATGTAAGCTGAATAAACAACTCTCTAAGGAAGACATATGAACAGCCAAAAATCACATGGAAATGTTCAACAACACTCATTGTAAGGGAGATGCAGATCAAAACCACAATGAGATAGCACCTAACCCCAGTCAGAATAGCAAAGATTAAAAAAACAAAAAATGATAAGTTCTGGCGGGGATGTAGTGAAAGGGGAACACTGCTACATCATTGATGGGAAAGTAAATTGGACCAGCCACTGTGGAGAACAATATGGAGGTTCCTCAAAGACCTTCAAGTAGAACTACCATATGATTCAGCAATTCCACTCCTGGGTATCTACCCAAAGGACAGGAGAACGCTCAGTTGGAAAATCACTTGCACAGTTATATTTATTGCAGCACTGTTCACAATTGCTAAGACATAGGATCAACTCGAATGTCCAAAAATGGATGAATGGATTGAAAAAGTGTATAGGCACATATACTCCATGGAATATTATTCAGTCATAAAAATATGAGGCCCTTTAATTAGATAGAAAGTGGAAAAATAGGAAGATTTGTTGCTGAGTGAAGCAAGTCAGACTATGAAAGAGAAACATCGCATGTCTCCACTTACCATATACAGACTGTCCACAATCTATGGTAGAGGCTGAAAGACTGAAGGACATAAAAGCATTAAAAATTGTTATGGACAGTAGTGCAAAGGAAGGAGAGTGTAGGAGGGGAAGAGTGCAGGAAATGAAATTTGGGGAAAAAATGGAGAGGTAAGATATTTGTGGGACACAGATATAGTTTATTATCTATTGATGATGTGTATAGTATTCACAACTAGACTGAGATGCTGGGTAAAGTCTCTTTGCAATCTAAATGATGTATTGTGATTGAATGCATAAATAACAATAATAATAAAAAATAATTTAAAAAATTGAGTGCAATAAAGAGAAAAATTTTAAGTTGTAGATATATTTGTTTACCAAAATAATGAATTCTTGTAGTATATTAAAATGTCCCAATAAACCATAGTTTTGTTCCCAGGTTTTAGAGTCAAATTTGGATTTATAATGTGCTACTACCTAGATTATCCTATAACTTAAAATCTATATTTTAGTTTCTTCAGATAAAATGAATCCACAATATGTCCCCATTACAGGACCATTATCAGTTTTCATTATTATTATTTTTTAGATTTTTTTTTTGCCATAGGGAGTGTACACTCACAAAAGAGAGAGAAAGAGAGAAATCACACCTGTCGGGGGGATGGTGACATCACAATACTTTCTCTTCCATTTCCTCTTGGGATTTTGGGTATGCACACATGTTCACCTGGCATGATTTTTCAAGCCACTGAGTCTGGACATGAACTGCAGTCTGCTATGTTGAAATTTAGTGCTTAGATAACCACTCCACCGGCTGGTTCCATCAACATTATTATTATTCTAAGTATGCATTAAAATATTAAATATGACTGCCTGAAGCTGTACATATGCTAATAAAACCTAGCCATTCTGACAGATTTATACCACTTTGTTTAAAAAGAATTATTTCTTGGGACTAGCAGTTAGCGTAATAGTTATGTCGCTGGACTCCCATGTAGTCAACAGTAGTTTGCATTCCAGACCCAGTGACTTAAAACTCACACCGGGCGCGTGTGCATGCCTGCCCAAGATCCCGAGAGGAGAGGAGAATGGAGGAGAAGGGATTGTGGCTCAGATCTTTTCCCCTGTGGCTCGAAAAACATGCGGAGCCTGGGTCTGTGCATGTCCAAAGTTCTGACAGGTTAGAGAGATGGAGGAGAAAAAATTCTTAGCATGACCATGACCTATTGGGTATGCCACCAGGTCTGGGACTCAAACCATGGTTGGCCCTGTGGGAGTGTCCGGTATCTTAAGCACCATGCCACCTGCTGGTCCCAAGATTTATACCACTTTTTAAGAAATCAAACTTGTGAACCAGCAGTTAGCGTAATGGCTATGTTGCTGGACTCCCACGTAGTCGACCGCGGTTCGCTTCCCAGACCTGGTGGCTTAAAAACTCATGCCAGGCACGTGTGAGTGCGTGCCCAAGATCCTGAGAGGAGAATGGAGGAGAAGGGATTGCGGCCTGACCATCCACCCTTGGGGGGGTGATTTCTCGCTTTCTGTCTCTATGTCTCTGTCTGGCGAACACACGCGCCCTATAGTGAAAATCTCTCCAAAAAAAAAAAAAAAGGAGGATTAAAAAAAAAGAAATCAAACTTAATGTAATGTGTTCATAATAATATGACTCTCTATAGATATTCCTTTTTAAAAGATAACCTGAACTAGTCTGGACTTCATGGATAAGTATCAGTCTGAATCATAGCATATGAAACAAATATTAATTTATTAATAAAATTTAAAAAATCACTTTGCATCTTCCACACATATCTTCGTGCAGTGAAAAACTTGGCACAGTTGGCCCCTTAATAGATTTTGGGTTGCTCGTTTAGGCCCAGGCCATGTCAAAAGAGAAATGGCAACTAATAGATTATAAGACTATTTTTCTCCAATATGTACTGGCAAAATGCTTTTCCTATGCATATACATAAAAGTATCACAATTACTCATACCTTAGTCTTCATTATTTTTCTTCCTAGAGGGTGACAGCTCAATATTTGCTTCCTCTTGTTATTTATATATTTAGTTATTTAAATTTAGTTTTATTTATTATATGTTACCTGTTTCCACTCATTTCATTTCATTTTGCTTTGTGCATCTATTATAAATAACACCTACTACTGTGTTAAGATCACAATAAATGATTTTAGCATCAAAAAAAGTCATTCTCATCAATAGGCTCACCATGAAGGAGAAAAAAAGAACTATTCAAATCAGATGAATTTACTTCAACGTTGAATAAAACTTTGGTGGAAGGGAAAACTCAAACTATTCTAGAATGACACTTCACTCCATGTATCTAAGTTTTATTTTTCCATGTTTTCCCTGAGCCCCAATGGAAGAAATAATCAATACATGGCTGTACAGACACTAAATGTAACAAGAAGTCAATTTATAGATTTTCAGGATGATACTCACCATTGCCACATGCTTTGTGACAACCTTTACAACAGTGAAAGTCAGAGATTAGTTTACAATAATTGAGCTGAAACTCCAGTTTACCAGCAGAGTGTTACACAGTGTCAAACAGTTTTCGATTTCAATGAAGCTGGCCAGAAACGGACACAAACTAAAACTAAAACCCCAGGGAAACATGATGTATGATACTGTCATGGAAGAAGATAAAAACAACTTATAGGTATATATGTAACATGCCATATAATATATACATATACGTATGTATTTTGCTTCTTATAAGAATGAACAAAACAAATGCTTTCAGGTTGGTAAGTGAAAGATATATTAATCATACCAAAATACAAAGAAAAACATAGTTTTGTTTATTGGATAGTTGAAATCAAATTATTAAAAAATACAAACTGTGGGACCAGCTGACGGCATAATGGTCATGTAACTGGACTCCCCAAAACTGATTGTGGTTCAAGTCTTGGACCCAGTGCATGCGTGCTCAAAAAGCCTGAGAGAAGAATGGAGAAGAAGAGATTGTGGTGTGGCCATTTCTCCTGAAGGGTGATTTCTTGTTGTCTGTCTTACTGCTTCTCTCTGTTGCCAGAAAACGCATGCTACCTGTAGCAAAAATCTCTCTCTAAAAAAATAATAATAATACAAAATGTAAATGCATAGGCAAAAATCTGTTTTATGAAAATAATTTGAATATTTAGTAAGTGGGCATAATTAAAAATTTTTTTGAATATCATTTTCTCCACATTTTCACAATATTGAGTTTTTTTTTTTCTTTGAGAGCCATCCTAGTGAGTGGTTTTGAATTATGTGACGCTGATAACCAATGATGCTGAAAATCTTTTTGTGTACTTGCTGGACATTTGTACATCTTCTTGGGAGAAATGTCTGCACATATACTATTTTCAGTTGACTTATTGTCTTTTTATGATTCAGTTGTACCAGTTCTTTATATGTTGTATATAAAATTCACTTGCCGGATACATGACTTGCAAATATTTGCTCCTGTACTGTAGTTTCACTTTTCAGTTACTGAATATTCCCTTTGAAACAAAAATGTGTGAATTTTGATTAAGTCCACTTTATCTACTTTTTAAACAAATTGTGCTTATTTAGTTTTATTATTACATTTAGTCACTGTACATCTAAAAATGAAATTTCATGCAAAATGAATTTTCTCAGTGTAAATACTGTATATTTTCCAGCCAAAACTATTCCTAAACACATTATTATCAACTGATAATTTGCCATTTTCATGTCCATGAAATCTTTTGATTTTTTTCCCTTGATTCCCTACTGTCTGTCCCTAATTGCCCACCTCTTCCCACACTCTATTGTATCAACATTTGCTCTTCATGCTTTTATAGCTAACAATCTTTCCGTTTCTTCCATAAGACATTCATTATATATATTAATATATTTAATTTGAATACCATCATATAATAAAATATAACATAACATATGCAACATATGCACACTTAAAAACCCTGAAACATTGTGGAGAAAAAGCTTAAAGGACCCAAATAAGCAAAAAGATAATTCCTGTTCACAAATTTAAAGTCTTTATATTGCTAAAATTACAACATTCATGGCTGGCTCCATAGCCTAGTAGTTAAGGAAACTTGATGCCACATGACTGATTGAGGCTCAGATCTTTTCCCCTGTGGCTTGAAAAACATGCAGAGCCTGGGTCTGTGCATGTCCAAAGTTGTGACAGGTTAGAGAGATGGAGGAGAAAGGATTCTTAGCGTGACCATGCCCTATTGGGGGTGCTTTCTTCCTTTCTTTTTCACTCTCTGTCTCTGTCTTTTTGGAGAGCACATATTGTCTTTGACAATTTAAAAAATGACAATGTTCTCCCATACTATTTTATAACTTGAAGACTAGCATACATAATTCCACAGACTATATAAATTGACAAGCTGATTATAACATTTTTAGGACAATTCAAAGAACAAGTGTTGTCAAAATTGTTCAAAGAAAGATAAAATAAATAGTACGTACTTGACCTGACTTCAGGATGATTTGCAACTCTCTAATCAGGAATGTGTGGACTTAAATGGTAACAAGTAGCTCAATGAAACAGAGTTGCGGGCCAATAAAAGGAATAGCATATGTGTCAATTGATTTCTGATATGGATAAAAAAATTTAATGGAGAAAAACTTGCTTTTCAGAATGGTGCTGGAACTATTGATTATCCACAGGCAAAGAAATGAACCTTGACTCATACTATGTGTCCCATACAAAATTAAATCAAAACGAATAATGAATGTAGATACAAGACCTACAACTTCTACAAGAATACAAATGATTCAATTTTGTGACAGGTTTAGGCAAAGATTTTTTTTTTTAAATTTATAACATTATCACAGTGCAAATAAGAAAAAAGATCTACTGAAAATCATAAATTATAGGATGTTTACTTATTTAAGATACTGTTAAAACAATAAGAAGCCAAGTCAAAGATAATGAAAAATATTTGCAAATCACATACATAGTTTGTAAAGGATTATTTTGCAGAACATACAAAACATTTGAAAAATCTATCTCTCTGTCTCTCCCTGTCTGTCTGGCGAGCACATGCACCCTATAGCAAGAAAAAACTTCTCAAAAAAAAAAAAGAAAAAATTTTGTATTTCCAGATTTGTGGGTCTGTTGTTTATTCATGACCTTCTCTTGGTTCTCATTGTTAATGACTTGTTTATGTTTTTTTTTTATTATTTTATTTATTTTTATTCATCATTATTTTTTTTTTTAAATTTGACCAGAGAGAGAGAGAGAGAGAGAGAGAGGGAGCAAGCAAGCCACCAGGTCCAGGACTCGAACTGTGGTCAGCCATGTGGGAGTCCAGCATGTCTTAAGCATCATGCCAACTGTTGGACCCAACTTGCTTACTTTTATAAAATTACTTCTTATTTTTTATTTATGGGAATATCTGGAGAATTATATGAGCCTTGGAAGGATGATCTGTTCTTCCAGAAAGGATTCACATTTACTTCTAACAGTCTAGGAAAACTTAATCTACAAATTACAGCATGGATTAAACTTATTTTTTAATTTAAAAAAGAGTGTGCATGCTCACCAGAGACAGAGATAGTGATAAACACTTCCTAGGGGGGATGGCCACACCACAATCCCTTCTCCTCCATTCTCTTCAAGGAATTTTGGGGACTCACACATATGTGTCCAGTGTTTTTCTTAAACTAACAGGTCCTGGATTGGACCTATGCTATTGGCCATGTAGGAACCATCTACCCCAACCACCACTCCGTGGCTGGCCTAAGTAGCATCATGTTTTTAATGTAACTGTGGCTGAATGACCATGTTACATTTTCTTTATGGTTATTCCTTTTCAAGGTCTTTTTTATCATTTGCCTTTGCTTGTCCCCAGTGTCAAGCAATTGTTCTTGCTCTGGCATGAGATCAAGGGATCCTGGTTTCAACTGGTTCCTTCTTCCATGGAGAATGCAATCTTTGTACTTTCAGTGTTTTGGAACTCCCTTATTCCCCCTTGATACATCATGTGTGTGTATGTGAGCATGGTGGGTGGGGGAGATCAAGGAGCATCCCCTGCAAGGTCTAGTCACATGGAAATCCCCTTCCTCCAGTCCTCCAGCCCATGAGATCCTGGGTATGTGTGTGAGTGCCCTGTGTGTTTTGGGCTGACTTGACCAGGTATTTGAACCATGGTTGCCATGTGGAATCCAGCTTCTCTGGTGTCTATTGTGTGCCAGGAGGCCATGAAATACATCATGAAGGTAATCAAATATTCTCAAGTAAAAATAAGTATTATTGATGGTATAAATCTTAACTTTCATCTTCAGTTAGGTTTTGCTTATGAACTTTTATAGATTCTTAGAAATATGTTTTGTAATATTTTCTCAGCATTTTATATACTTTCCTGACATTATCTACGATGTCATATTGCAAGATATAAAGAATACATGTATATTTTACTATAGATTTTTTTTCAGCTAATTCACTTGGCAGGTACTTTATGAATACATGTGGCTTCAAATCTTATTTTACATGGTTATATTACTTAGGTTGGTCTAATTTCTTCTAATACGCATATCAAGTTAATAATTTTAGTACAGTGATCTGTTTGCATATTATAACATATTCAAAGTTGTTTTAAGAGAAACAGTGGTTTATTTGTCCCAAAACAAATATAATATGCAACTTCCAAGAAGAAATAAAATTAATTTAATACACAAATAGCTGTCCTGTGGTCTTCTGGTCTGGTTTTCCATGATTCTTCTTTACGTTAATTATTGTGTATTTTTTCATTATCCGTGATCTGTTTGTAAATGTGACTCTTAGTTTGCAAGATCTGAGATTAATGAAAATAATTTTCTTTCACCTAATAAAATACCCAGTTGAAGTATTACTTTAAATTTTATTGTAGGAAGACAAGATTCTGCAGGGGCCATAAAAACACCAAATCGTTTGGTAAACATTTTGCCAAAGGCTGGAGGCAGTTAGAAGTGTACAAGTGATTTGAAAGGAAACAAGTAGTGATATGGCAAGAGAGAACATAATTTACAAGTCATGGGAATTTACTTCGTACATCTTGAAGTAAACTTTTTTTTTTTTTTAAGAGGTTTTGGCCTTAGGATGTGTGCACTTGTGGGGCAGGGAGGAGGGAGAAAGTGAGAGGGAAGGTGAGAAATCACTGCCCCCTCAAGAGGAACAGCCACTCTGACACTGCAGTCCCTTCTCCATTCTCCTCTCATGCAAGCAAAAGTGCCAGGTATGAGTTTCTAGTCACCAGGTCAGGAACTCAAACTGTGATCAGTCATTTGGGAGACCAGCATGTAACTGCTACACCATCTGCTGGTCCTCCTGAAATAAACTTAAATCAAACTTTAACACTTTAAAAAATATTTTACCAAACTATAAGTACATTCTTGGGAGAAAGTAAAATTTTCCTGAACTGATACAAAGGTTGTTCATTTTAAAGCAGTTTGTTTGAAAACATACCTTTATAAATTATATATTACAAATTTGCCAAGTGTCATATGGATGCACAGTTAGAAGAAAAAAATGGTTAAATGCTTGTGCTACTATTTACTAAAAGTGAATCCCAGGGATCAGTAGGTGGCTTGGTGGTTAAGGTGCTGAACTTCCGCATGGCCAACCACAGTTTGAGTCCCAGACATGAGGGCTTGAAAATCACACTGGGCACACGTGTGTGCATGCTCCAAAATCCCAGGAGGAGAATGGAGGAGAAGGGGTTGTGGTGTGGCAATCAGATCTAGGGAATGATTTTTCACTTTCCTTCGTACTGTCACTCTGTTCAGTGCACACACTCTATGTCAAACACACAAACAGACACACACACACACACACACACACACACACAAAAGCAAATCCTACATTTTACTCTTTTATTCTTTGTAGGCATGTGCTTTTTGTCTGCCTCCAGTTATCTTACACAAATGAGAAAGCTAAAGTCAAAGTCCAAATACATTAAAGGATATATAAAGTACTATTAGTTTTCATTTCACATTTAAGCCAGGGCAGAACTAAATGACACAGCTTTGCTTATGGTAAAGAGACAGCAGCTGCTATAACTTAATTACCTTGCACTTCTCACTAGCAGCCTTAATCATAACACCACTAATTACTATAATATGTTTCCAGAGGGCTAAATAGAATTGTTCTAACTTATTTGAATTTAACCTGAAAGACTATGCCATGAACTCTACAATTTTGAGAATGTAAGAAGCTTAAATGTAAAAGTCAGCATCTTTTTAAAACACTCTGAAAATAAATACATGCAAATTTCCCAGTTTACCAAAAGCTCTGCATTTTCTTAATTCTTATTTATTTATGTAATGAGTAAAATATATTATCGTTAACTGTAAATTATCTAGTATTTGCAAAAATTTAGTGGATGTAAATATATTGAAAGAGGCTAATATTGACTACAACATACATTTGCATTAGAATATATAAATCTGGGCACAGCCCTGTAGTACAGCAGTTAAACATAGCAATTAAGGTTTAATCCCAGCAAGGAAACATTTCAAGTGTGTGTTGTGCATGCCCCAAATCCTGATGCCATGGAGAAATGAAGGGAAAAGGATTTCAGTGTGACCACACCCCATTGTAGGGGTGAGGGCTCTCTTTCTCTCTCTCTCTCTCTTTTTCCCCAAGCACACACTCCCTCTGGCATTAAATAAATAAATTAGTAAAATAATCAACTAATTGTATAAGTTAAATCCCAATTAAAAATTTGTTTGAATTTAGAGAGAAAAATTTAAAACTTATTTTAGATATTATTTGTATGTACAAATTTATTTCTATATGCCCTGTAAATAAATATCTAATGAGAAAAAATAATTTAAGATTTATCCAATAATGTATATATCAGATTCACAATGTCTGAAATACCATTCTCTGTCTTTCATGAAATGTGATATTTGTAATTAGTAGAAAACAAACTTTAGATGTTCATAGGCTATATCAAATCTTAATCAGTCATCTTGTTTTCTAAAAATTATGCATGACTACTGGAGAAAGGCCTGTACATAGATAAAATTCATTAATATTCATTGAATGAATAAGTAAAAATAGTGTATATTTTTTTAACAGCAGCCTTCTCAGAGGTGGGAGTGCATGTGTATCTGTGTATAATATCTACGAGCGTTTATGTATCTGTTATTATGTTCTGATTACATAATTCCATGAAGAGAAATAAAGCAGATGTAGTATTATGCTGTGTTTTTTAAAATGGATTTGGTCATTATCTTAGAAAACAAAGACTTTAAAGCTAGACCCATTATAACTATATGTGAATGAAAAACATTCCTTATCTGAAATTTATTTCATTACACTGTTCTTCCCAACCCCTCGAAACAACAGCAAAAGCAAAAACAAAACAAAACAAAATCTCTCTCATTGTTGCTATATGGGATCCATGATTTTCTATCTTTTTTTTTTTTGAGAGATTTTCGTTATAGGGTGCGTGCGCTCGCCAGACAGACAGAGAGAGACATAGAGACAGAAAGCGAGAAATCACCCCCCAGAGGGGATGATCACACCGCAGTCTTTTCTCCTCCATTCTCCTCTCGGGATCTTGGGCACACACGCACACGCGCCCGGTGTGAGTTTTAAGCAACCGGGTCTGGGACGCGAACTGCGGTCAACTACATGGGAGTCCAGTGACATAACCATTACACTAACTGCTGGTTCCCCATGATTTTCTATCTCAAAATATGGAAGGTGAGAGGGAGAAAAGCAAGCAAGCAAGAAAAAAATAAATAAAAAATATTAAAAAACCATAATAAATAAATTCATGAAAAAGAAAAGTTGGTAATGTAAGAAGCTTGCTTTGGTAAGTTTGACGGACAGTTAAAACTGGAGAATCCTATTGTTAGGAAGTACATTTGGTCTTTTAAGTAGTAACTAGGAGTGTCATTTCTAGGGAGGAGGATTTACTGAAATAGTTTCAGACATAGTTTTACAAATTTGTACTTTTACCAACATTGTATAGAACTTAATGTACTTTCTCTACAAAACTTAGTATCATCAAACTTTTCCATTTAACATAGCAATTGTCTAAAATAGTATACATTGGGTCTTGATTAGCATTATCCAAAGTAGTAAACAAGTTAAATGTCTTTTTCTTCCCCTTCTCTCCCTTTCCTTCCTTCCTTCCTACCATCCTCACTTCTTTCTTTTTTTATTCCTTTGTTTTTCCTCTTTCTCTTTTCTTTCCTTCTTCATTCTCCAGAGGGTATGTGTGCTCACCAGATAAAGAGAAAGAGAGAGAGAGAGAGAGAGAGAGAGAGAGAGAGAGAGAGAAAGCACCCCTCAATGGGGCATGGTCACATTACAACCCTTTCTTCTCCAATTCACCATTCTGTTGGGATTTTGGACCCAGTATACTCTTTTAAAAAATAATTATTTATTTTATTTATTCATTAATTTATTTTTAAATTTGATGAGAGAGAGAGAGAGAAAGTGAGAAAGCAAACCACCATATCTTGGAGTTGACTGTGGTCAGTCTCGTGGGAGTGTCCAGCACCTTACACATCACATCACATGCTAGTCCCCCCAGTAATATAAAACAATAGTAAAATAACTGGGTCTTAGATTTATAAAGTCAAATTTACACAATTTAAAAAATTGCTTTCTTTTTTTAAAGAAGACTTGAAATAATTTTAAGCAAGGTCTGAACAATAGGTTTTGAAAGAAGATCTTTACTGTATTGCATTTTACAGTAAAGGTTCGAACACATGTGTAAAGTGTATTTTGAAGTTAAAATGATTTAAAGATTTATTTAAGTTTTAATTGTTGAAGATCACTCCTTCCTTGATTGATCTGCCAAGTTATCTCTGCAACTACCAATTTTTCATACATGTGTAGAAGTTTCAGAACTTTTATTCTAGTCCTCGGTCAATATGTTATTATTGTACAAGCATTGCAAACTTTTAATTATTATTGCTTTATGATAAACCTTATGTGATAATCTCCTGTTTCTTTTGCATTTCTATCTTTTGACATCTTTTATGCTTTTCAGTTGATGTATATTATAGAACAAATATTTTTTCTTTTAAATAAGATTAAGGAATGTTCCTTCCTTAACTAATATATTAATTTGTTAATTTAGTTAATTGCTAACTTACTAAATTAATTTCTATAAATCTCTTCCATCAATAGGATAAAAGTTGCCACAGAACAATATTATGAAAGTATAGAAAAGCCAGATAAAACATCTATGTCATGTGTTTACAATCACACATAGCTATTGATGAAACAAGGACTAGTGGGTAAAGGTTTCATAGAGGAGATCTCTGTAGAGGTGATCTGTGATCTCCTGGGGTTTATTTGTTTGCTATTTGTTTCTTACTGTTTTATTTATTTATTGATTTATTTATTTTCTCTATCCAGCTTTATATCTGTGCTCTGCTTAAGGTTAAACTGCGCCTTATTTTTCATTTCTTCTCAAAGCAGCCTGTCATTGTCAAGAATACAAGATACTTTGAGAATGTAGCCTGCTTGGACCTAATTGGTTAGTATGTAATGCTTTCTTTTTTGTTTAACAATTATTTTATTTAACTTTATTTATGTACTTATTATTATTTTTAAAGAAATTTGATCAGAGAGGGACAGAATGAGAGAGAGATCAGCCCCAGCATGTAATACTTTCATAGATGTTTGCAGAAAAACAACAAAAAAGAGATATCTGGGTATTCATGGCACAGCAGGTTACATAAACTTAGGCATAACTATAATGCCATTTGCATATTTTTGGTGGAGAAGTTTCATATTAGTATTCAAGGAAAAGTAAAAAAAAGTATAGTCATAGCTTTACCTTGTTTTTTACAATGGTAGAGTAAAAAAAAAGTATCCAAAGTATAATAACAACGAGAGAATACCTTATAAATATCTTCCTGTATGTAAAATCATTCCAAAATACTAAGAACTCTATTTCATAAGCAATAAACATTTATATTACATATAAATGAAAAAATTCTTCTCTGTCATCACTCTTATACAAAAAGTTCAGACAAAGAATAATGACTAGACATTAAAAACAGAAAAGGCTGGCTCTGTGGCTCTGATGGTTAAGGAAGCCAGATCTCACCTGGCCAGCAATGTGATTTAATTCTTGGCCCTGGTGGCTTAACAAACACCCTGGGTAAGTGTGTGTGCCTAGAATCCTGAAGGGGGTGGAGATGGAGGAGAAGGAACTGAAGCCTGATCATTCTCTGTGGGGGGTGCTTCCATCCTCTCTCTTTCAGACAAAGAGTACATGTGACTTCTGGTGAAATTAAAAGAAAAAAAAAGAAAAATATTAAGAAAAAAACAATAGTACAAATAATGTCTGCTTAGCAATACAAATTAATTTTAAAAGCAATCTAATAAGAATTAAAAAAATATGACATATGTATAAGCATGTATACATATATATATAGAGAGAGACACTTATATAAGATATATAAACATAATGAAAAATTTTTGACCTTATTATGTTAATGTATGTTAAGATAAGAAGTAGACATTACTTTTGTCCTAATACATTATCAAAATATAAAAGTCAGTACAATAAATGCAGGGACACACTATGTGTAAATATGAATTGACAAGTATTTGAAGAGGTTTATTATAAAAGATTTTAGCCATAGGATCCGTGAGAGATTGAAGAGACAGAGAGACAGAAAAACAGAAAGTGAAAAACCCCCAGTGGGATGGCCACACTACAATCCCTTCTCCTCCATTCTCCTCTCGAGATCTTGGGCATACATGCACGTGTACCTGGCATGATGTTCAAGCCACCAGGTCCGGGACTCAAACCATGGTTGACCACTATTATACCATCTGCTGGTCCCTGAAGAGAAATTTTTAAAGCATTTGTCACAATTTTTAATTATTATTAAATAATTTCTCAAACAACATGAAGCAAAAATAAGTTACATTTCCTCTAGATACTTTGAAAAATATAAATTTAACAGAATAAGGTATGAGAGATACAGAATACAATGGAAATGTTCCTAAATTGCAGTAAAAGTATAAAGAGTACAACCTGTAGTAAACTTCACTATCTTGTAGTAAATCTGAAGATATTAATACTCTAAGCACCAGAAATTTTACTCCTTGCAATGTATTTTACATTTATATACCAAGTTATATACAAGAATGTTTAAATCAGCCTTATTCATAAGGAACTCAATGGTAAGTGTACAGATGAATTTCGATAGGAGCATTCAATGACATTTTATAAAATATCATAATGGAAATAAATGAGCTATGATAATACACACAATTCTCAGAAATACAATCTTAGGGTAAGCCAGGTGGTGTGGTGCTAAAGGTGGCTGGATTCCACATAGTTGAGTGCATGATTTGAGTCCCATACCTGGCAGCCTGGAAAATACACTGTCCATGTGTTTGTGAGTGACAAAAATTCTGAGAGGAGAATAGAGAAGGGATTTTAGTGTGACCACTCCCCTGGGGGAGTGTTTTCTCACTTTCCTTCTCTCTCTTTCTTTCTGTCTCTCTCTCTGGCAAGTACATGTACCCTGTAGCAGTAACAACTATTACTATTAATAAATATAATCTTGAATAAAAGATGACAAGGCACAACTTAAATCTATCCATGTAAAATTTTTAAATTGACCAAACTAAACTATATTCATACATTTGAGTCATCAATTAGATGCCCCTACCTATAGGTAGATAGATCAGGTGCCCTCAAGGAAGAGTCACTATGGTAGTAAATAGACACACACATATAGTTAAGACCTGTAAGATAGAGTCAATTTATAAGATGGACTCACTCAGGTAAAGCTTTTCATAACAATCATTCACTGCTCTCACTAGAAATCAAGTGCTAGCTCTCACTGCTTGCCCACACACAGAACTGCTTACTATGAGATTTCCTTACAGCTTGCTTGAAATGATGACAGCTAAAACCAGCATTTTCCATATCACTACTACATTACAAACAAAGTGTGTGGTCTCTCTTAGACTGGAGAGCAAGAGAACAAAAGACTTTGAACAGTAACTCACCATAAGCTATTGTTTGAGGAATGGGAATATGGCATGCAGGCTTGCACCTGCAAGATAAGAGAGTCTAAATAAATTTATGCTTTAGAAGCACAAGGGATAAATACACCAAAGAACAAGACTTCATTTTAGACATGATTAAAAACTAGAAACTTCATGTACTACAGACCTTGGACAAAGATCTGCTGAATGTTAATTAATTGAGGTCTGAATGTCTAAAATCTTGTGTTTTGTGAGCCCACTTCCAAATAAGAGAATGACATAAATAGCCTGACATGTAACCCCCCACAAGAAAAATGTATGTACATGGTCCTCTTTGCTGGAATGAAAATCCCTCACCCCAACTCCTCTTCAACAGCCTGTTCCTGGGACCTGTCCCTGCTTAGGAACTCTGTTTCTGGTCTCTTCTCTTCATAAACTTCACTTTACTATCCTCTCCCTATGTCTATGTCTCTAATTCTTTGTGAGTATGAGACCAAAACCTGGTCAGCTTGCGGCTCTGGATTCTGTACTGGTGTTGGGCCTGACTTCTCCAACTTTTTGCATCACATATGTCTATTACCGATGGGTAAGCTGCCCCTCCAAAAGTAAAGATATATTTATTACTAATGTCATGATGGAACAGCAAGAATACTTTGGAAATCCTGGAAATCTGACAGAGCAAACAACAGAAATTAATAAAAGTACATCATAAACCCCTTCACTTTATGCACGAATTTTCTTTTTAAGATAAACTAAAGTATGCCCTGTTTCTATAAGAGGCCAGACAATAATCATGCTGTTGGTCACATTGTGCTGATGATGGATGATACAGCCTTTCTTTCAAAATAAAGTGGCTTCCAGAAACAATGTAGCATGTTGGCCAATTACTGTCAGAATAAACAGCTCAATAACAACTATTTCAAAATTAGAATTGTTGATATTGGCAGGCTCTTTTGTATCCAGATGGATAATACCAAACCAGTCTACTCTTCAGATTAATTCATTTTATGATCGGAGGTAACACAGCTATTCATCCTGAAAAACACATCAAAATGCAATTTGACTGAAAAATAATTTTCAGAAGTCATTATTGTGTGTTTGTGTGTGTTTTTAGTTTTGTTTTTCTGTGTACTAATGCCTGATCCCTAAGACCTTCAAGACTTCTCACTTAAATATAATTTCCATAGATGGTGGTGCTGAATTCTGAGGTTTGAATTTGCAATGGGTATGAACATTTTAAGGACAGGCCTGAATATTCCTGGCCTGGCCTGACCTTACTGGACATCTGTAGTCTACATCTGTTTATATTTAAACTGTGTATTATTATAATATGCCATGATTATCTCATTCATCTCTCTAAGTCCACCCTTTATTATTTTTATTATTTTATTATTATTTTTATTTCTACACCTTTAATAATTTCATTGTATCTGTATATATTATTGCAAATTGCCTAAAAAAATCTAAAAGTCTTGTTTAGTTGTAGGTTAGTATGTATTGAGGTTTACATTTCCAAATAATGAATGGAGGGTACAGTTTTTTCTTTTTTTTTTTCTTTTTCTTCAAATCTCTTGTAGGGCCAGCAGATTGGGTGGTGGGTAAAGTGCTGAACTCCAACGTGGTCAACCACCATTCAAGTTCTGGACATGGTAGTTTGAAAATCATGTTAGGTGCATGTGTGTATGTGGCCAAAATCCTGAAAGAAGAATGGAAAAGAAGGAAGTGCAACATGGCCATTTCTCTTGAGGGAGTGATTTCTCACTTTCCCTCTCCCTGTGTCT
This sequence comes from Tupaia belangeri chinensis, assembly GCF_000334495.1. NCBI lineage: Eukaryota > Metazoa > Chordata > Mammalia > Scandentia > Tupaiidae > Tupaia > Tupaia belangeri. The sequence goes on from NW_006159463.1 coordinate 1,030,636, forward strand.
CTCTGGAGAGCATATGTGCCCTATGGCAAAAACCTAAAAAGAAAAAAAAAAATTTCTTGAAACATAAGGACATTGGGACAGCTGGTGGTAAGATGGTTAAGGCAGCTGGATCCTACCTAATTGACCATGTATTTGAGTCCTAGACCTGGCCACTTGAAAAACATGTCAAGTGTACATTCATGGTTGCCCAACATCCCAAGAACAGAATGGAGGAGAATGAATTCCAGGATGACTATATGTCCTAGAAGGTTGCTCTCTCTCTCTCTCTCTCCCTCTCTCTCTCTTTCTGTCTCTCTCTCTCCCCCCCCTTACTCTCTTTCTCTGTTTCTTTCCACTGAGTACACATGCCCTATAGCAAATAAAAAGATGTGTGAAGACATAAAAGCATATGGTGTATTTTCCTTGATAAATGACACCATTTTTGTATGAAACAAATTAAGAATGTTAAAGAGTTAAATTGAGGTAGAGGGAACAATTTTGAGGAAGCTGAATCAAAATTTTCAGAGCTCTTCAAGTACATAAATTGAAATATTAATACAGTTCATGAAATGGACCAACAAAACTCAAACTAACTTGATAGATTTTTTTTTCTCACTGTCTAAGTCATTATATGAATATAGGTTAACTACTTTTTAAATTAATTTTGCCAGAGAGCATGTGAGCTCACCAGAGAGAAACAGAGGAGTGAAACAGAGATAGAAAGATGAGAAAGTCAGATAGCACCCTCATGGGGCATGTTTGTGTCCAACCCTTTCTCCTCTCTCACTACTTTCCAGATTATGATCATGCACACATAAATGCCTTGTGTGTTTCTTCAACCATTAGACTCAGGACTTGATCCATGTTGTCCGTGTGAGATCCAGCTGCTTTAACCACCAAGCCAGGGTAAGCTCTGTTGAGGTGAGAGTTAATTTTAATTTATCTTCTTATTCACTCTAATCTAGCACGTTAACCTAGACTCATTTAATCTAGTATTCTAGAAACTATCATTATTAGCAACAATAATGCAAAGAAATTAGATTTACTGAGCTCTGCAATGTGCCAGACACATATTGTGTAAGCTTTGATTAATTTAATTCACATAGAAACTTGATTAAATAGCTACTATTATGCTTAGAATGTTATGTAACATGCTGAAGTCATATAGTTAATAAAATGTCAGTAAATTACATGCTCATGTATTAAAACGTAAAGAGGAAAAGAAAAGAACTTTTTTCCAAAAAAAGTTAAAGACAGCTGTGAATGATATCAGGTTGAGTGGGCAAAAAATAGAAAAGGATGAGCATCATTATCCTTTCGTTAAATGAGGTCTATGGGACCTTGGCCAAAGTCTGTATAATGAGGTAGTAACAAAGAAAAGTTGTCTGGCCTTTTCTCTTGTATTTTGTTCTGAAGTTTGATTTATTTTTTCTGTAAGAAGCCTGTTTATAATCAGATTTTCTTTTCAAAACCAGTGGAAGTGATTCCTTTTGGTGTTTCTGTTCATGTAATGAACTACAAGTTTACTTACTTTACATAAACAGGCATTTCACCAGGTATATTAATTTCTTCAGTATAGAAGGAAAACAAAAAAATTAGGAGATTTAGAGAGGAAAATGACAGTATTAGAAATTAGATGGCAGCAATTAATCCTCAGCTGGGAGATATTTAACATCTTGAAAAGATTAGAAAATGCGATGCATTTTGTAGCAATGTTAATGTTTAAACAATAATATATGACTTTGATGTTATAAGTAACCAAAAATAGTTTATGTAATTGCTGAATTTACATATAAACTATTTGACAATCCTATTTAACAAAGACAGCCAATACAAAACATAAGTATTTTCTTCTATAAATAAACTTCTCTACCTTCTGAGTAGTATCTTTGTTCTTATATCATTTAGAAAAATGTATCTATTCCTAGCTGTTATATTAATTATGCATTTTTAATTCATCTTATCATAAACGGCTATTTAATTGAACTTACCCCAATTGTTCATACCCAGGAGCTATAGCCTAGTGAATTTGAAACAACACAAGACAGTTAATAGTTACAGAGATGCTAACCCTTACTGATCAGACATTTGGCTTTGGGCAAGTTATTTACCATATCTGGGTTTCACTTTCTTCAGATATACAATTCTGGGAAAAGATTTTAAGCACTGAATAAAATATTTAATTATCAATCACACACTCTATAGAGAACTCCCATTTTCCCTGAGTTTATCAATCACTTGCATACACCACGCACATTCTCCCACAGATAGGTCACTGTATCACGATGATCTGAGAGCAGACATCTCTGAGATATATCAGTGACCAAAGCCTTAATAAGTCTCTATGGTTTCATTTTGTTTTAATTGTTGGTCGTGTCATGATATTGTTTGGTTTTAGACTGCAGATGTGTTTATCAATTGTTTTTATCATGGAAGTTTCATTACAGGTAGTTTTTTTCCCCAATACCAGATAACCGATTAATTAATTGCAATTGCTCTTTATCTTAGTTAAATATTGACATTCATTTGGTTTGTTCCAAGTTAATATTATCACTACTTATACTTTTCTATTTGAAATAAAGCCTTTTCAGCTCTTTAACTACAATAAAAGTGGCCTATTAGGAATTTTCTTATAGACATCTATTAAATTTAGAAAGGGTTTGGGAAAGCCTTCCACAGGCACACGTATCAAGTTTGTAGGGACAGCATTTATTTTTATCTTATTTGTTAATTTTCTGGTATATTCAAACTTATTCATAATCTTTTTTTTTCCCCCAATTTTGTTATAGGGTATATATACTCACAGGAGAGAGAGAGGGAAAGCAAGAAATCATCCTCAGGGCTGATAGCCACCCTGAAATCTTTTATCTTCCATTCTCCTTTTAGGATTTTGGGGATGCACAGATGTGCCTGACGTGTTTCTCAAGTTGCCAGGTCCAGGACTCAAACTGTGCTGTTGGTTACCTGAGATTCAGCCACCTTAAACTCCACATCACCTTCTGGCCCCATGTACACATTCTTAAATGTAATTTTATGGTAGATATGCTTCTTTGCAATTTTTCCAACATCCTGATAATCTGAGTTTTATACAAGTTTGAATCTGTATCTTTTAGTAGTTTTGATAAACTTAACTTTTAGAACTATGAAAGCAAGAAACATGTTGCATTAAACTATTACAAATGAAAGTCTGATGTATTTCTGAATATCATGTGAAGATGACCAAAGATAAAAATTAACTTTGGATAAGTGTTATCATGCTTTCTGATTTTTTTCTTTAGAAACATGTAAATGTAAATTATTTGTTAATGTTGATCTCCCTGCTTCCACTATTGCCTCATTTCAGTCTCAACACAGTGTTTTAAGAAATTTTATATTAGGGCTCTTAACCAGTTCATTTACCCTTCTGTTTAAAATGTTGTCTCCTCTTACTGCTTCTTACAAAGATCTACAAGTTTTACACAATTAGATTTTGTCTGTACAAAACTATGTCTCATCAGTGACTTTCCATTGGGGGGGGAGAAACTTTTCTCCTGGTGTAGAAGAGTATCTTTCTGTTTTCTTTTGTTTTGTTTTCTTCCTTTCCTTCTTTCTTTCTTCCCTTCATTCTTTAATCTTTCCATTCTGTCTCTTCCTTCCTTCCTTCCTTCTTTTACTTTCTTCTTTCTTTTTCTTTTTCTTCTCTCTCTCTTTATTTTTTCTATCCTTTCTTTTTCAACTCTTCAGAAGACACATACACATGCGCACATGCGTGAGTAAGAGAGAACATCTTCCCAATGGGTTGTAGTCACACCGCTATCCCTTGTTCTCAAAGGATATGCATGCACATGTAACCAGCACATTTTTCAAGCTAACAGGGCTAGGATTTATACTGCAATTAGCCATGTGGTATCCAACTTCCTTAACCACTAAGCTATGGGGCCAGCTCATGAAGGGGATATCTTACATGAAAACTTTTATCTTCTGTTTTTGGAAGGAACAGGGATATTGAAATGCCCTTCCTCCACCTGCTTTTCTAAAATGTCTAGTTTAAAGTAACTTTTATACCAAAGTGGTATATTTGGGGAGATACATTCTGTTACCTTTCAACAGCTGTGGAAACCCAAAATATGAGTAATAATATTTGCATTTTTAGTCAGAGATTCATAGAGCACCTTCTTTTATTGGACCTTTTTTTTTTTTTTTTGGAGAGGTTTTTGCTATAGGGCGCGTGCACTCTCCAGACAGACAGAGAGAGACAGAGAGACAGAAAGCGAGAAATCACCCCCCTAGAGGGGATGGTCACGCTGCAATCCCTTCTCCTCCAATCTCCTCTTGGGATCTTGGGCACACATGCACATGCGCCCGGCGTGAGTTTTAAGCCACTGGGTCCGGGACGCGAACCGCAGTCGACTACATGGGAGTCCAGCAACACAGCCATTACACCAACTGCTGGTTCCCTCTTTTAAATGGTGCAGGTTTTCTCCTTTCATAGTCATCCATTAACCTATTTACTGTATTCATGAGCACTGATCTGACAATGGTGGAACGTCTCTCTAAGCATTTCTCAGTTAGAGAAACATTTGTATTTAGTGAAACAAAGTGAATAAACAAATATTCTTTGAATGTTTTAGGACAATTTTACTTTGCTATTTTTAACAAAGAAATATACTTATTAAACTAAAATACTCAAAATAATTTTATCTGTAACACCAATTGGTACCGAAAATCTTGCAAGTAATCTTGAGTTCTTTAGTAACACATGTCTGAAAGTATCTATATATTTTTCTTAAAAATAAGGAAGGCCACATTGGTATTTCATATTATATTTATTAACTCAATATTTAGAGTCTAATCATGACAGAAAATTGTGATAAAGCATAAACATTTCTTGTGTGCAAAAAAAGAAACAAATAAAAAACTAGCTTCAAACCATTCCTTCTTCATGTCAGGAGAATTTTAAAATTTAATTAAAGGACGATGATCCATGTGGGTATTCTGAATGGTTCTAAACAATGAAGGTAGAAAACACAACTGCTTTTGATGAACCCTCTAACTAAAAATGAATTCAGCTGTGCACTTCTTAGCTATATTATTGTGCTGATTACAATTAAGGTGCATATACTCAAACCAAACAAAATTTTAAAAGGCTTTTCTACATTTTTAACAACTTACTTAAGTTATTCAAGAAATAAAATTCATAAAATATTATCAACTAAAAAAGTCAAATAATATTAATTACTCATTTGTAAAATATGTTTCAAGTTGTTGAAGTGTATGTAAATTGTTTTATTTCTATATCATATGTATATGTAAATGGTAAAGTTCTCTGATTTAAGAAAACTCATCAGTTTTAAAATATTATTGCTGCAGAATTATAAAGTTAATGAATCTCAATCATCTCTACCAAGAAAAAAAAAATCAGCATGTTTTTCATTTAATTTAAATGGAGAACATTATTCTGCTAGCATTAAACCATAATTAAATTATAATTATAAATTATAATTGAAGTAATTAAATGAGGTCACTTTTAATTTTTCACTACTTTGTTTCAAGTTATTTCTCCTTGTAACTGAATTGTTATCTCAATTACATTTAATTTTCCAGCAAGTAAAAGAAAAAGTTAATTCAATATGGTATTTGTTCTGATGAGCCACACTTTTCTCGAAGAAGTGGCACATGAATAAGTTTTGAGCTGAATTGATTATTCGGCTCTTCAATATAATCTTGATTTGCATTTTAAAAATAAACAATGGAGACCCAGCCTGGTGGCACAGTTGATAACAAACTGAATTGAAATGCTGGAAGCAACATGGCCAACTACGAGAATAGATCCCTGTGTCAGCTTGATAATAGGCCAGATGTATGTATGCGTGCCCAACATCCTGACAATTAGAGGGCCGGCGAAAGGGAACTGCAACAAGATGAGATCTTGATGGGGATGCTTTCCTTTCTCTTTCACTTTCATTCACATGCATGTCATCTCTATCATTAACTAAATAAAAATTTAAACAGTCAACATTGGAGTGTGATATTAATATCAATAACCATAATTTTCCAAAAACATTGAAAACCTCAACAAAATAAAAGGGATACCATTCTACATTCATGTACCCATTTATTTTCTCTTTGTGTATTTGTGTGCAGGTGTGCGTATGCATTATTATCGTATTTGGCATTCTACTCTACACAGAAAAGTGTTTTATCATTTCTTACTTATGTTTAATGGTACATCTTTCTGGAGTATAATATGATTTTTAAAAACATGTATGAAGTGTGTGATAATCAGATCAAGTATACTATTATATTCATCATCTTTAATGCACATTACATTGTGTTGTGCAACTTCAATTTTTATCTTATTACTTTATCTTATTACTTTTTTTTTTTGAAGAGGTTTTTGCTATAGGGCGCATGCGCTTGCCAGACACACAGAGAGAGACAGAGAGGTAGAAAGCGAGAAATCATCCCCCACAGGGGGGATGGCCACGCCGCAATCCCTTCTCCTCCTTTCTCCTCTCTGGATCTTGGGCATGCATGCACACACGCCCAGTGTGAGTTTAAGCTGCCAGGTCCAGGACTTGAACCATGGTTGACTGCATGGGAGTCCATTATGCTAACTGCTGGTCCCATCTTATTACTTTTTTATTGTTATTGTTGAGATATGTATAAGAGTGACCCACTTTTTGTCCGTTTTTCAAACTGTTGTGGTATATCCTTCCATAACCTATTTGACTTGCTTACATTCTTTCTTGTGTTTGTTAAATGTTTTTTTTTCTGGAGCCCTTCCTCCACTCTCTCACTATCCATGCAGTCTCTGATATCTACAGTTGCTCTCTCTACTTGCATGCCTTTGAATATTTTAATTTCTACCCTAGAGTACAGAACTTTGACATATGTTACGCAGGGACATACAGTATTGGTCTTTTATAGTCTGGCTTATATCACTTAGCATTTGATTTTCTAGATTCATCCACTTTGTGTTGAATGCCATGATCTCACCATTCTTTACAGTCAAGTGGTATTCCATTGTCCATATGTGCCCCATTTTCATCTCTCTCTCTTTTCTTTCTTTCTTTTTTTTTTTTTTTTTTTTGTGTGTGTGTGTGTGTGTGTGTGCCACATTTTTTAATCCAGTCATCCGTTTTTGGGCATGTACATTGATTCCATGTCTTAGCTATCATGAATAATGCTGCAATAAACATGGTTGTAAAAGTGGTTCTCTGACAGAATGATTTCCTGTTCTTTGAATAAATATCCACAAATGATTAATTGATAGTTCTTTTGTAAATTTTTGAGGAATTTTCCTTTTCTTTTCTACAGTGGTTTTACTAATTTACATTCTCAATAACATTGCATGAGGGTTCCCTTTTCTCTGCAATCGTGCCAGAACTTATTCTTTTTTTTTTTTTTTCTTTTTCTAATCATGGTGATTCTGACCATGGCCTCCAGTCATTAGAGTTGGGTGACTTTATTGTAGTTTTGAGTTACATTTCCTTTGTGATAAGAGTTGTTGATCATTTCTTTATATGCTTTTTAGCCATTCATATGTGTTCCTTTAAGAGTTGCTTACATCAATTGCCCATTCTTTCTTTTTTTTTTTTGTCTTTCTTGTTTATTTATTTATTTTAATTACATTTAATCAGGTCTTTACAGGATGCATTTCTTTTTTGTAACACTAATACCATGCATATCAGTCAAGACAAAGATATTACTATATACATTATTGTCAGCAAATAGCTTCTCATTTTTCTCAATAAAGCATTTATTTCCCAGTTTTTTCCTGCCCCTTTTCCCTCCCTCTCTTCCATACTAAACATTTTTTCACAATTTATTGATTCACCAAAGATTTTAAAGTAAAAATATGAACAAAGCAAGAATCTAGTGACAAGTGCACTGTAATTTTCTTCTGAAACATTTTTTTCTCTCTCTCCAGTCACCTTTATTAAAGAGAGGTTTAAACTAACTTATTTGCAAACAAAATTTATGTTAATCTCAATTTGTTCTGTTATTTGCACAAAGCCCCATAAAAATTCAATTTTTGATGCAAGGCAACAGATAATATTGTTATTATTGAACTTACGCAAATGACCATTCTGCCACAAAAAAAAAAAAATACAAATATTTTCCAATTGCAAAGGGTTCAGGAGGGGAGAAAAGTTTATGTTTCAATTAAAACAATTTTTTTTTAACAAATTGCTGGACTTATCAACAACTATAAAGAAAATGAAAATCCTTAAATCTGGAAGACAAATCATAGAAGAAAATCAGTAAGGTTTTAGAAAAAGTCATAGAATTCTATTTCACCAGTTCAGTCTCATGTAATCTCTTTTGTTGAATTTGCAGTGTTACTGTGGTCTAACCTTTCTGTTAACATTCAACATTATTATTGAAATTTCAGAACTTGTCCCTACCATTAAATTGTCCTTTTTCTTGGTCATTTTTTGTTCTTTTATTTGTCTGTCTGTCTTTAGTTTTCCTGGTACAGTACTCCCTTCCGAACTTCTCAAAGAGCTGGTCTCATGTTGCTAAAATCTTTCAGGTTTTGTTCATCTGAGAATGTTCTTGTCTTTTCTTCCCATATGAAGGATAATTTTTCCAGATATATTTTTGGTTGAAATTGTTTTTCACTCAACACTTTGAATATATTTTCACATTCTTTCCTTACTTTCATTGTTTCTGATGAGAGAGACCCTATGTTGGCCTGATGGTATATCCTTTGAAAGTAACTTGATGCTTCTCTCTTGCCAATTTTAGTATCTACTCTCTCTCTGTGGTTTTGGTCAATTTGGTTATGATATGCCTTGGAGAAGATCTTGGGTTTATTCTGCGTGAGGTCTTTTGTATTTCTTGGATCTGGATATTTTAATGCCTCTTTAGATTTGGGAACTTTTCTTCCAGGATTTCATGGAATAGATCATCAATGCCCTGATTAGTTTCTTCCCCTTATAGAATACTGATAATATGGATGTTTGTGCATCTAATGGTTAATAGTATTACTCGTATATTATTCTCATTTTTTTTGGTTATTATCTTTTTGGCAAACTTTTCTAGGTCAGAGGTTATGTCTTCTACATCTGAGTTTCAATCTTTTGCATTATCTAATATGCTTTTAATACTTTCAAAAGAGGTTTTGATTTCCTGTATTATAGCCTTCATCTCTAACAGTTTCATTTAATTATTTTTTATGGTGTGTATGTCCTCTTTCAGATTGTGGAAAAATTTCCTCATCTCCTGGAACTCATCTCTTTCTCTTACATATTCTGGAATTCATTGTCTCTTTTCTCTTCCATCTCTATTAGCTTTGTCACAGTTCCATGGTACTGTTTGTGGATGATGAAGGGCTCTTCTTTCCCCTTGGGAGAGAGATATTTTCTTTATTTTCCACATTTCTTATGCCTTTGTGTTGGTTTCTGGTCATCTGATGGATCATATGTTACTTCCTACCTTCTTGAAAGATAATTCTAAGTGTTAGAGGCGTGCAGAAGATGACCTGCAGTATTACTGCTGTTCCATTTCCCTGATTCTCACCAAAGAACCTACACTTTTGTCAGTGGAATTGGTTATTAAAAAGTTCTCACAGTTTCAGGGGAACACGTACATCTGGGCTGAGCTGCAGGGTTTCATCTAAGAATTTAGAGGTGTGTGGGAGGAGAGAAACTGCGCTCGCTGCAGCTCCGTATTTCTCCAAGCTGTTCTCTTTTCTCTTCTGATCTTTAGTCATTTGGTGGTATATTCTTGTTTGGTTAACTTGTTAGGCAATTTTGCTACTGTAAGCTCATATGATTTACTTTACTGTGAGGTACTTCTATGCCTATTTCTGTACCACTGTGTTTTACAATGTGGTATCCACAGAAAGGAATTCCAATTTAGATTTACAAAGATGTGTTTCTCTTTTCCTGTACCAGTTCAGTGGATGTTGAGGTTTACTATGACCCTAAAAGCATTTAGATGTTTGGCTACTGTGCACCTAGACCTGCCTAGACAATGTGTGACAGGTGAGAAGCAAGGTAATAAAGTCAAGTAAAAGAAAGGAAGCAAAAGACAAAACAATAAAAAGGGAAAAATTTCAAGAAAAAATAACAAAAAAAAAATGAGCACTAAACGATGCGCTAGTGCACCACACGAAAGGGGGAGGAGTAGGCCTATTTCAGATACACATGGATTCTGAAATTAGCAAGAGGAAAGAGATGTCAGAGACAGTACCTACAGATTTTTTAAAAGTGTGTGTGTGTATATATATATATACATATACATATAAGAAAATTTTGAGGGAGAGAGAGGGATAGAGACAGAAAGAAGACAAAGACCACCTTATCTGGCTTTTTTCTGGGCATTGGGCTAGAAGGGCAGTTCAATTGCCCATTTTTAAACTGGATTATTGGTTTATTAGTATTTCTGTGCATGAGCTGCATGAGATCCTTATATATTCTGGTCATTAATCTCTTATCTGAAGTACAATTTTAAAATATTTTATCTTATTCTGTGAGTTGTCATTTTACTCCAATTATTGTTTCCTTTGCTTTGAATATGATGTTTAGTTTGATATAATCCCACTTATCTATTTTTAGAGTTGTTGCCTATGTTTAGAGTATTATTAAAGAAATATTGGGAACCAGCAGTTAGCATAATGGCTATGTCACTGGACTCCCACGTAGTCAACTGCGGTTCGTGTCCCGGACCCAGTGGCTTAAAACTCACGCCGGGCGCGTGTGCCTACATGCCCAAGATCCCGAGAGGAGAATGAAGGAGAAGGGATTGCTGCATGACCATCTCCCTGGGGTGATTTCTCACTTTCTGTCTCCATGTCTCCTTCTGTCTGTCTGGAGAGCGCACACACCCTATAGCGAAAAAAAACCTTTCCAAAAAATAAAAATAAAAAAAGAAATCTTAGCTTACTCCAATGTCTCTTAGAATGTATTCCATCAACATTTCTATAATTTGAAGCTCTATATTTAAATATTTAAATAATTTTAAATTAATTTTTGTTAATAGAGAGAATTACAGGTCTATTTTAATTTTTGTGCAGGTAGCTATCTAGTTTTCCTACTATGATTTTCTGAAAAGACTTTATTTTTCTTTATTGTATTATTTTATGTCCCTTCTCTTATGTCCTTTGGTTATTATGGCTTTGTAATATATGGTGAAGTTGAGTACTAATATACCTCCAACTTTATTCTTTTTGCACATATTACCTTGGCAATATGGAGTATTTTATGGTTCCAGACAAATTTTATTTTATTTTTTTCTATTTCTGTGAAGACGCAGTACCCCAGCTAAGAACAAAACCAAAAACAATTCTATGAAATGGGTAAGAAGAACAATTTTACTTTATCTGCATTAATTTTTCCCAAGAGCCAGCACAACTCAAGGCTGAGAGAGTTCAACCCCTCCGGCCGTTTCTAACGTAGGCAGTAAGCGAGTAGAGCGTGTATCCAAATCCCACCCATTCAGTGTGCTGGCCTAGGAACCACTCTCTCACCTCTCATGGAGTGCTGTGGAAATGGTATAGTTCAGATTGCCATATGCAACTAAAGGGAAAGAAGAGAGGGGGACCAACAGTTGGTGTAATGGCTATGTCACTGGATTCCCATGTAGTCCACAAAAGTTCGAGTCCCAGATCTGGTGGCTTAAACTCATGCCAGGTGCATGTGTGTCCCCAAGATCCCGAGAGCAGAATGGAGGAGAAGGGATTGCGGCATGGTATGGCCATCCCCCCCTTGGGGGGTAATTTGTCTCTTTCTGTCTCTCTTTCTCCATCTTTCTGGTGAATGCACACACCCTATAGCAAAAACTTCCCGGCACCCCTTCACCCCAAAAAAAGAGAAAAAGAAAAAGAAAGAAATGGACACCGTGCTGAGGCCAGCATAAATCTGAAAGATTGATCGAAAATGCACAATACTGAGATTTTCCCTCTAGGAGGAAAGGAGAGGAATAGAGTAGACATTAAATATTCTGGTTTATCAGTGCAGTGCCCTAGGGAAATGGGGAGGGCAGTATTGTATAGCCAGCATGACTCTGTAACATTGGGAAAAGGTACACAGCACTGAGGCTCTCAGGAGGGTAAAAAAAGAGTGAGGCATGCATACTAATAAAAAAATACCTGTATTACCAAGTTTGGTAGGTATTGGGTTGGCTTCATAGTCTAGTGATTAATGGAGTGAGATCCCACATGACCAACTGCATGGTTTGAATCCTGGTCCCAGAGGATTGGAAACCATGCTGGATGTGTGAGTGTATGCCCAAAATATCAACAGAATAGATAAATGGAATAAAAGGGATTGTGGTGTGACTGCTTTATTTGGTGTGGGGGTGGGGGGTGCTTTTCCCTCTCCTTGCCTCTTTCTGTCTCTTTGGTGAGTGCATACGCCCTTTGGCAACTTAAAAAGAGGAAGAAAGAGAAGAGAAACTTCAGTTGATACAGTTAAAACATAAACTTATGTTTAGTTTGTAAGTTTAGAGGCTTACAATTCTTTAACTACACTAATGTGAAAGGTATTTATCGACAAAAACAATTCTGTAAACACTGGAAGAAGTAGTATGTTTTTTCATGCACAGAGAGCCACACAAAAGTACAAAGAAAATAAAAGTTTAAAAATGCAATAAAAGGAATAACATTTATTAACTTCTCATAATTGTTGAAGAAATGGACCACTACTTATTAAAATTTGAAAATGGGATTGGCCCCCTAGCCTATTGTTTAAGGAAGCCAGATCTCACATGGTTGACCACAGTTTAAATTCCAGCTCCACCGGCTTGAAGATATGCTGGGCATGTGTGCATGCATTTCCATTCAAAATATTGACAGGAGGGGCCAGCAGGTGGCATAGTTAAGGCAATGAACTCCAACATAGTAGACTGCTCTTTGAGTCTCAGACCTGGAGTCTTGAAACGCATACCAGGCATGTGTGCATGCATGCTTAAGATCCCAAGAGAAGAATGGAGACAGGATTGTGGTATGGCCCTCTCCTCAGAATAGGGAGTAATTTCTTTCTATCTGTCTCTATATATCGACAGATGGAGAAATGTGTAAAAAAGGGATTATGGCATTACTATACCCCAGTTGGGTGTGATTTCTCCTTCTCTCTCTTTGTCTCTGTCAGCCAAGCATATGAGCCTTCTAGCAATTAAAAAAGAAATTTTAAGTAATTCAATGTGTATTTCCTAAGAATAAAAATATACTCCAAAAATTAAAACAGAAACAGATAGAAATTAAATGATATGCATGAAACAGAGCACAGATAGAACAACGGAACACAGATAGAAATTAAATGATATGCATGAAATGATATATAAACAAAATGTGATCAGAAACCACATAAAAGGAAGGAAATAAAAATTCTGTAGCTAAAGTAAGAAAGAAGCAAAACATTTAAGGTACACAAAAATGGAAGATTATCTGTTGATGATATGTATGGTAATATTTGAAATATATAAGGAAATTCTATAACTCAGGAGCAGTAAGTAAATACATACCTATATGACCTATTACACAATAAGCAAAGGAACCTGAAAAGGAACTCCAAAAAGACACAGCTGGACATGAAATACATGAAGAGGTACTCAACATTACCAATAATGAGGGAAACACACATCAAAACCACAATGAGATAACATCTTATGCCTGTTAGATTAGCTGTTATTTTTTTTTTTAAGAGAACAAAATAAAAATCTTGCTGAAGATGTGGAAAAATTAGAATCTTTTCACACTTCAGTGGGGATGTAAAAAGGTAGAGTGTCTATGGAGAACAATATGGAAGTCTCTCAAATTTAAAAATAGAGCTATTGTATAATTTAGCAATTCCACTTCCGGGTATATACCCTACAAAATTGAAATCAGGATTCTGAAGAGATATCAGTACTTTATGTTTATTATGTCATTATTCACAATAGCCAAGACATAATGTCCATTTAGAGATGATTAGATAAAGAAAATAAAGTATGTAGATAAACTAGAAAAAAATGTAAATATATAGCACAACAACAGAGTGTCTGATGGTAAGATCCTGGTGAAGACCAGAACATCAACCCTTATAGATGCCATTTAGAAGCGCTCTATGGAACACATACTGAGAATAATCTTTCTACTCATATACCTTCTTATATTATAATCTAAGCTCTGAGCCAGTGTCAAAAATAATCAAAGTTAATCAGAATGTTTCTGATTTTCCAGCAAGTTCCTATGTAGGTCAGTTACTATGGTTTGGCTAAGGTTTGTCCACTAGATTTCTGTGCTGTAAGCTTGGTCACCAAAGGAATGGTAGATTGAATAGAAGGTCAGACCTAGGGGGTAAGTTGGGATCATGGGAATTCCATCATAAGGTAGAGATAAAGATGTCTT
>NW_006159463.1:1044962-1114260 GCF_000334495.1 Tupaia belangeri chinensis
TGATTTCTTACTCTCACATGAAAGGATTAGGTGCTGTGATCATAGGTTGTTATAAAAAAATTACTGCACCCAGGGAGCTGAGTCTCTTCACATGAGCCTGCTTTCCTTCTTGCTTCCATCGGCTATGTTGTGGTGTATGACCAGATACTATGGCCATACTTATAGATCTCACAGACACCAGAATCGTTAGACAAATAAAACTCTATTAAAACAAACCACCCAGTCATAAATAATTCACATCTATTCAGTGACAAAAATAATAAAATTTGTAATGACTCAGGAACTACTGCAGCCCAGATCAAGAAATACTAATTCATGTGATGGGTGGAATAGATTGTAAAGAATATTATACAGTTATGCTAACTGTTCTGGAGTAAAGGTAAGACTTCTCTTCTCTTGAGCTGTTGATAGGTTCATCTACCTACTGTTTAAACTGAAACTTAACTTTTTTCCTGGCTCTAAGTCTTAAGCAAACTTCTCTTAACATTTTTTGATTTTGATCTATTAAAGCTAAAATTGTTTTCCTTGAAATAAAAAATTGCATAAAAATACCTACTTAATGACTACAGTAAGCTACATAGTCCTAGCTAGGTGTTACTTTATAGTATGATCATTCTACTAACTGAGTTGCCTGCCTAAAGTCAGACATGTGTTCATAGCTATGCATATATCAGCTGCACTTGCTATCAAAAGTATTTAGTTTCATTAAGATCTTTTGTAAATCAATAAAATGTAAAAAGAAAAAACAAAAGAAAAATGCATGGAAAGCAACTATAGATTCTAGAGACAATGTGGGAGAAGGGTGAGAAATAGCACCAGGTGAGACGTAGGGAATCAAGGGGTGAAAAAAAAGAAGTAAAATATATAAGAAACAAGAAATGGAAAATTATTTGTTAATGATAGCATGTATGGTAATATCCTTGAGTGAGCCAACATACAGTGTATTCTGTATGGGAAATCTCATTTTGTATACTGTAATGAAGTACAATGAATGAATGTAAATAAATAAATTAAAAAAAAAAAAAGACTTCTGAATCTAAATGTCTTGAACTGATCCCTTAAGAGATGAGGTGTATGTCAGATGAGGTGTCTGTGGAGAAGTGGAGCCTAATGAAGGACATTTGGAGAAGGGATACGGAGGTAGAACATTGATGGGATGGGGAAGGGTGGTGTTATCGATTGAAGATATTTTGATCAACGGGACTGGGGAGAAATGTTCACATATTTAAATGCTCACATTGTAAGCTAAACAATGTGACTGAATGTGTATACAAAAACAAATAAATTAAATAAAAATAAATAAATAATAAAAAAAAAAGAAAAAAGAGTAGTGACTTCTGACCAAGTGTTGAAAGAATTAGGCAGCACCTACTATATTTCAGGGAGTGGACAGACTAATATATGTAAGCTAATTTATGTATGTTGTATATTAACCCTTACAGCAAATATACGAGGTAATTGTCATTAACGGAAGCCTAGGAAAGTAATTTAATGACAATACATCCACAGCAGTATAAGAATTTAAAACCTGAGTTTAAATAACACCACGGACTAGCTCTCTTCCATTACATCAGTGATTCTTTACTGTGGATGACCCTGTGCTTCTCCCAGTCCTCCAACCCACACCTGATGTATATGCAGCAATGTCTGGAGACATTTTTCGCTGTCACAACTGGGAGAGGGGCTTTACTGGTATCTAGTGGATAGAAGCTAGGGAGGCCACTTTACATTCGACAATGTACTGGCCGGTGCCCTCAACACCCACGATGCCAATACTGCCGAGGCTGAGAAACTGCACTGCACCGTGCCTGGTAGATATAGCCTGAAGTGTTTTATTCAGGCATAAAAGAAAGGATGCTCTAAAGAGATGTGAGAGAATTCAAGTTGGAATAGCTCCAGTTGACCAGTGAAATGGCAAAGAATCTAAAAATTTATCTCAATACCAATATGTTATGAGAGAGAGTGCCAAGAAAATGCTATGCTTTTCTTCTAAATTTTATCAATTCACAAACCCGAAGAGTATGTTTATCTTGCTGCACTTAAAATCATTCTCACACATCACGTAAGTTATTAAAAATCACATACGTAACACAAATCATTGACATATAAATAAATTCCAATAAGATCGATAACTTAATTGTGAAATTCAGATTTTATATGATTTCTGACAATTAAGAATCTTTACTATTTTGTGGAAAATAGGGGAAAGGTCTCAATAGTATGATATATTATTTTTAAAGGAATTATTCATTTAATTTAATTTTTTATCCTTTTATCATTATTGTTTTTCTTTATTCGTGATAGAACATGAGTGCATGTATGTGAGAGTGGGGGGAGGAGCATGCTTCACATATCTGGTCACACCATAATCCCTCTAATTTTCCATCCCTTCAGTTATTGGGCATTCAGGTGTGTACCCATTATGTTTCTAGCTGATTAACTTTATTAATTATTATTATTTTTAATTTGCTATAGGGCATGTGTGCTCATCAGAAAGAGAGAGAGAGGGGGGAAGAGAAAGCAATCCAGCAGATCCAGGACTTGAATCATGGTACGCCATGTGGAAGTCCAGTGCCTTACCCATTATGCCGCCTGCTGGCTCCAGTAATATTTTTTCTCATACATTGTTTTCTTCATCCACAGCAAAATCTTGGAAGTAATTCCACTTACAGAAAATGCTCTGGATTTCCTCCTGTACAGAACCAAAATATGTCACCCTAAAATATACTACTTTAGCATATTTTTAAATGTCTATTCAGAGAACCTAGGTACAAAATTGTATTTTTCAAAATAGCTAAGCATTTGTTAAAAAAAAAAAGACATCTATTTCTGTCAGTAAAGTATAAAACTGGCATAAACTGTCTTTATGTGATGCTAGTTCTTATCTAGGCATAGGAAGAAGGGATTTAGAGGTTGGACACCTGACCCAGAAAGAAAAGATTCTTTGAAATTTCTCCCCTCACCCTTTCCTGGCTTATCTTCAAGTCTCTCCTCTCTCTCTCTCTCTTTCTCTCTCTCTGTCTCTTTATATGGTATAAAATTCTCAATCATTTTGCCTTTCTAGTCTGATTATTTTAATGGACTCTTGTGTGTGCATGTGTGTGTGTGTGTGTATATGCGTATATACACACACAAATTGTCAATAAAATTAACAAGCTTTGTAAAACTTTATTTATTTATTTCTTCCATGAGAAGGAGAAACAGAAAAAGAGAGAGAGGAAAAAAAGAGAGAAACAGTTACTCCCAGCAGAATCTCCACATCACAATGCATCCCCAGTTGCAATTGGCCTGGATGACGGACACATGCTTCTGGCATCAAAGAGGTCACAGGACACAAACCCAGAACCTTCCCCTTATGGATTCACTTGCCTTACCATTTCAACCTGTGAGTCTGGTTGTCAGTTTACATTATAGACCACAGATAGCAAACCTTAAGAAGGAAATAAGGACATTGAAAACTTCCCTGTATGCCTCAGGTTAAATTATAGAAGGATAGTGATCTAAGATTATTAGTCTGGGGCCAGCAGGTAGCTCAGACGTTAGGGCACTAGATTCTACATGGCCAACTGTGTGGTTCGGATCCCAGACTGGCAGCTTGGAAAACACCGGGGTTGGTTTGTCTGCATGCTTAAAACCTCCAGAAGAGAATGGAGAAGAGATTGCGGTGTGGCAATCTCCACTGGATGATTTCTCATTTTCTCTCCCTATCTCTCTCCAGTGAGCACATGTGCCATTTAGAGAAACAAAACAAAGCTGACAAAAGATTATCAGTTCATTTTAGCTCTACCAGTAAACACTGAGAAAATGGAAAACAAAGGGGAAAAAAAAGAAACAAAGAAAAAGAAAAGATGTAAAAAAGCTCATTTTGATTGTTATGGATTGAATCTAAGGAACCAGCCAAAGTGTGAGCTCTAATGGCATATACACACTCACTTCTAACAGGCTGTGAACTGAAGAAGATTACCATATAGGAATATAAGGCAAATTTGGTTTGGTGAGCAAAAAGAAGTAGAAAAAAAGTGATCTATTATAAATATAATTAGCAATCATCATTTTACTGTGATGATAATTAGTGGTCCCACAAAGAGTATTACACTTTGGGTTCTTATATTCTGTGATGATGATGGCTATTATGACATAATGTAGTTATTTGCATAATAGACCTTTTAAATTTTTCCCTTAAGAAAATAGCTCCTGACTTAAAGAAAAAGTTTAAAATCATAAAGACTGATACTTGAAGTGATCTTAAATAATAAATGGGGGTTTGGGACAATTAATGAATACAAAGTACTGAGGAATTTGAAATCATGAAAGTATACCATATTATACAATAATGGGGGTTGCATATTATTTTAAGTTTGTTCGCTATAGGTTGTCCAAACCTATTGAATGTACGAGATCAACAGTGAACCTTCAGGTAAATTATGGACTTCGGGTGATAACGATATGTCAGTTCGTTCACGTACACGTACCAAATGTGTTGAATGTGTCTAGTGTAGGCTCATCGACTGTGATCAGTATATTGCTCTGGTGGAGGGTGCTGATAACAGGGAATTCTCTGCATTTTGAGGGACAGGGAAAATATGGGAAATCTCTGTCACTTCTTCCCAGTTTTGCTGTGAACCTAAAGCTTCTCCAAAAAGTAGTCTTAAAAATTATCTTAGTATCCAATTTACCATCTAATGAAAATGTTATCCTCTTTCTCTGTTTCTTTGTCTCTTGTGATGCCCACTGCTTTTCTCTCTCTCTCAATTCTGAAAAGCTATTGGTGACAAACACAAATTGCTATAAATTGACATTTAAATCCACTAGAATTAATTAATTTTAATGTTGAAACATATATTCATACCTCAGGAAAAAAATATTTTTATTTAATTTTATTTGGATTTTAAATGATCCATTTGTAAAGAGTGTAACTACTTAATCATGTATTTATTTTTATTCAGTCTTGTAACAGTCAATCCTCTAAAGAATTTGTGAGTGAGAAAAGTTGTATTTATGTACCCTGCAATTTTTCTTATTGCAAATATTTCTTTTAGGCAATTTGCTTTTACATCACATATGTAAGTTCAACATTTTCCCATTCATTTTTATCTTTGTCTATTTAAAGATTAGTGAACTTTGACCATTAGGCACAAAAAAAAAAAAAAAAAAAAACTTGCCAGACCCATTGCTCTTTACAACAGAATGTTTCTCAATAATTTATTACTAATATCTCATTATAGAGAGCTATTAGAGGATTTTATTCTAACAATAATTTCATGAATTCTTTATCATATTTCATGCCAACTTCAACACTAATAAAAATTTCTTTAAAACATAAATACAATGCAATTCTGAAATATAAACCATGTATAAAGATGTTTGCTATTTTTAACATAATATTATTATAAAATAACAATAATTCAATTCAGGGCTAAATAGAAAGATAAGGGTTGTTAAAAAATTTGGCTGCGAATAATCATACAAGGTAAACAATCATATTTGGTTTGTTTGTTTAATATAGTGGAGTTTAGTTGAGCAAAAATGATTTGACTTGGAAAGTCCCCAGAAAGCCATATAAGGAACTGTGGATAACCACAGGGTGGGGTGACATTTAAGAACAAGAAAGAGAAAGTGAAGTGTGGAAAAAGGAAGTGAAGGAATGAGAGAAATAACTGGATTTGTTACAACTTGATGTTTGCCTGCATGAACACGGTTTAGAGGGTAAGCTGTCTGTGACTGACTCAGTGTGATTGGTTGTAACACAGCAACTTACTAAGGAAGCAGACTTCCAAGTGAGGTTGTGATTTGCTTATGAAATTCAAGCAGGAGTATTTCAGCCTAATAAAGTTTAACAATTATCCCCCTTTTGGTCATCTTCTTAATTTTGAGAGATTGACCAAAACTTAGGGCATTGGGACCACTCTGTTACCATTATAAAGGCCTTTTTCTTGCTCAGTGTAGGATTTACAAGTTTCTTTTGGTCTCAGGCATAGAATTTACAAGTCGCAATGTCATATGAATTGAAGGATTCTTTCTCTGTGCTTTTACTGAGCCGATTGAAGCAGGTCCATTTAATGTTGGATGGGTGCTCCATACAAAACATTTAAGACTTGAGAAGATACAGGTATCCTTTCAAGAATAGTGTCTTAAGATTTTTATTTACAGCTGTTCCTATGACCTAATGGTCAATGGAACAAAATGGATCCCACATAGCTAACCACAGTTTGAATTCTAGCTCTGGCAGCTTGAAAAACAAACTAGATGAGCCAGTAGGCAATACAGAGGGTAAGACATTAGACTACCACGTGGTCCACCACAGTTCAAGTTCCAGACCTGGCAGCTTCAAACCCATGCCAGGCACATGTGTGTGCATGCCCAAAATCCCGAGAGGAAAATGGAAAGGAAGGGATTGCAGCATGGCCATACCCCTGGGGGGAGAGTTTCTCACTTTCTATCTCTCTGTCTCTCTGACTGTATAGGCACCCCATAGCAAAAATCTCTAAAAAATAAAATAAAAAATAACAATAAAAATAAAAAAAATAAGAGCATACACATAGAGAAAAATTCACTAGATATATGTCCATGTATACCTTAAATGCCAAAAAGATGGAGAAGTGGAGAAGAGGAGATTGCAGTGTGACCACACCCCATTAGGGGTGTCTTTTCCCTCTTCCTCCCTGTTTCTCTTTCTCTCAAGAGTACATTCATCCTCTGGCAATTATTTTTAGTTTTAAAAAATATTTTATTTAACTTTATTTATTTATTTATTTTAATTTTACTAGAGAGGGACAGAGTGAAAGCAAGCAAGAAAGCAAGCTGCCAGGCCCAGGACTCAAACCACAGTCAGTCTTCTGGGATTCCAGGACCCTTAACCACCATGCCACCTGCTGGACCCTGGCAATTATTTTTAAAAAGAAAGATATTTATTACCTGTGGATATTAAGTGATTTTAACCTTCCTGAAAATTATTTCTGGAAAAAAGAACTGGAAACAAAAACAAAAACAAATCTAGTTACAGTGTGAGGAGAGACAATTTTCTGAGTTCAGAACTGCATCTCTAGCATTCTCGAGTGCACCATGAGAAAGTTTAGGCCAAACACAATATCTATGCAAAAGAGGTAGCTTACACCTAGAGTTTAATCACAAAACTAACTCTTCAGCTAAAACCCATCTAAGTAGACATAACTAAGAGTGATACAAAAAAGATAGAGAGAAATACTCATTAAGACAGTGCAAGTGAAAGACCCAAAAAACAAAAGGAAGATCAGACATTGAGAAAAATATGTCACAAACAACTGGACCCTCAACACAGGTAACACTATGAGAATTTGAAGCCTCTTGTACAATGAGGGTAAAGAAAGCAAAAACAAAGTCCATACTAAGCTTAAAAATATATAGTGCTATATTCGTGATTTTTCTACATCTGATCGATTCCTACTAATGCATTATATTTGCTTTGTTTTATTTACCACTCCCAAATTTTCTTAGCTTTATTCATCGTAATGTACTTCCCTTGACAGCCTATTAAATGTCATTCCATGTATCAAGAGAAGGTTGTGAGCAAGCTAACCTTTATGATTCAGTCTATAACCATCAGCATGAGTGGTTGATACCCTTCCTTTCCTTAATATTTTTTCTCATGTCCTCAGTATGTACTGTTAGTGCGCAATGCATTGATATTTTTCTTGTTTCATTCATGCTCCTTCTATAAATTTCACCTAGAGTGAAATTGTAGGACATTTTCTAATAAAGGGCATTACTTTAAGGATTTGCAAAATTTGAGTTTATCAATATTATTTATTTATTTATTTATTTATTTATTTTGAGAAGTTTATGCTACAGGGCGTGTGTGCTCCCAGAAAGACAGAGAGACAGAAAGTGAGAAATCACTCCCCGGAGGGATGGCCACGCCACCATCCCTTCTCTCCATTCTCCTCTCGGAATCTTGGGAACGCATGAACATGCACCCGGCATGAGTTTAAGCCACTGGGTCCAGACTCAAACCACGATCGACTACATGGGAGTCCAGCGACATAGCCATTACACTAACTGCTAGCCAGTTTATAAATATTATTAAGTGAATGAAAATAAAATCAATTAAGTGAATAAAAAGATAATTCAAACACTGGTAGGATGTATATGAAAAACACATATGACAAAAATTCTATTTCTTCAGTATCTTTTTATTTTGTTCTTAGTTTTCCAGTTTTTGAGGTAGGAGTTTAGATTATCCACTTGAGACTTTTAATCTTTCCTTTAATTCATGATGGGGAGCATGCACATACACATGAGATTGAGAGCCACAGAGAAAGAGAGAGGAGCACTCTCCACAGGGTTGGCAAGTTGCAATCTCTTCCCTTCTGTCCTCCAGATCATCAGATCTTGGGCCCTGGCATGCATAGTTAGCATGGCTCAGGGGATTAGAACCATGGTCACCAGGTGGCATCTGGCCTCTGTAGAGCACTGCATTACCTCTCCATCTTGCAGTTGGCCTGAGAATTTTCTTTTCAATGCATTATTCAGTGTTGTAAATTTCTCTCTGAACACTACATTAGCTCTGTCACATAGCTATTGAAACGTTGTATTTCATTTTCCTTCAATATTTTCTACAAAAATCCCCTTGAGGCGTTCTCTCTGACTCACAGATTGTTTAGAAATGTGTTGTTCAGTTTCAAAGTGTTTGTAGATTTTTCTGTTATCTTTCTTTCTCTCTCTCTCTCTCTCTTCTTTTTTTTTTTTTTTGTATCTAGCTCAATTCTATTGTGGCTAGAGAATACATTCAGTATAATTTAAATTCTTTTAAATCTGTTGAGATTTTATTTATTGCCAGTATTTGGTCTATTTTGGTGAGCATTCTTTAAACATTAGGAGGTGGTAACTATATTCTACTCTCATTGAGTGGAGAAGGCTATAAATATCATTTAGGTCCTATTGGTTGATATCTTCTCTAATATCAAGCAAAATGAGCAAAAGCTATTAAAAAAAGCTATAAAGAAAAAAAGAACAATAAGGAAAAAGGTAGTTTATTGTTATCATAGACTACCTCACTGTGAAAGTTCTTCAGTTTTTTGAAAGAACACCCAGAACTGCTGCAAATCTCTAGAATCTCTGAGAGAGTTCACTCTCCATTCTCCTCTCGGAATCTTGGGAACGCATGAACATGCACCCGGCATGAGTTTAAGCCACTGGGTCCAGACTCAAACCACGATCGACTACATGGGAGTCCAGCGACATAGCCATTACACTAACTGCTAGCCAGTTTATAAATATTATTAAGTGAATGAAAATAAAATCAATTAAGTGAATAAAAAGATAATTCAAACACTGGTAGGATGTATATGAAAAACACATATGACAAAAATTCTATTTCTTCAGTATCTTTTTATTTTGTTCTTAGTTTTCCAGTTTTTGAGGTAGGAGTTTAGATTATCCACTTGAGACTTTTAATCTTTCCTTTAATTCATGATGGGGAGCATGCACATACACATGAGATTGAGAGCCACAGAGAAAGAGAGAGGAGCACTCTCCACAGGGTTGGCAAGTTGCAATCTCTTCCCTTCTGTCCTCCAGATCATCAGATCTTGGGCCCTGGCATGCATAGTTAGCATGGCTCAGGGGATTAGAACCATGGTCACCAGGTGGCATCTGGCCTCTGTAGAGCACTGCATTACCTCTCCATCTTGCAGTTGGCCTGAGAATTTTCTTTTCAATGCATTATTCAGTGTTGTAAATTTCTCTCTGAACACTACATTAGCTCTGTCACATAGCTATTGAAACGTTGTATTTCATTTTCCTTCAATATTTTCTACAAAAATCCCCTTGAGGCGTTCTCTCTGACTCACAGATTGTTTAGAAATGTGTTGTTCAGTTTCAAAGTGTTTGTAGATTTTTCTGTTATCTTTCTTTCTCTCTCTCTCTCTCTCTTCTTTTTTTTTTTTTTTGTATCTAGCTCAATTCTATTGTGGCTAGAGAATACATTCAGTATAATTTAAATTCTTTTAAATCTGTTGAGATTTTATTTATTGCCAGTATTTGGTCTATTTTGGTGAGCATTCTTTAAACATTAGGAGGTGGTAACTATATTCTACTCTCATTGAGTGGAGAAGGCTATAAATATCATTTAGGTCCTATTGGTTGATATCTTCTCTAATATCAAGCAAAATGAGCAAAAGCTATTAAAAAAAGCTATAAAGAAAAAAAGAACAATAAGGAAAAAGGTAGTTTATTGTTATCATAGACTACCTCACTGTGAAAGTTCTTCAGTTTTTTGAAAGAACACCCAGAACTGCTGCAAATCTCTAGAATCTCTGAGAGAGTTCACACCAGCTACTTCAGGGTGGTGCCCTGAAACAAGTGGGAAACAAAAAGTACTCTACAAGAATTTTCTGTGAACCTCACATCTGCCTATAATTGTCTCTGCTCAAGCACATACCTCTTTAACTTAATGATGAAATATGACTGCATGCATCCAAATTCTTGCCTTGGTGTGTCAGATAATATTCCATTCATGACAGGTGTCATGTGTCATGGCACTTCGAGGACCTATGGGCAAGTGTGGTCACCACAAGGGCCTCACCTCAAGCTTTAGCTGTCAGCCATAAGATGGAGAGACTGACCAAAACTTTTCTCCAAAACGCCCATTTGCCTCAGGCACTTCAAGCATCACTGGATCTAGAATATAGAGTAAGAACAGAGTAGCTGTCATGGAAAGCGAGACCTGCTGCAAAATTAGTTTACATGGCAAATGAGTCAAAGTAGTAAGTCCTGATGTAGTATATGTTCCTGCTAAACTTCAGTTGGAGGTCCACTATGTATGTCTCTTCTGTTTCTACATAAATAAAATGTTGACCTTGAATAAGATATGTCAATATGACTCCTAGCACTCTTCTCATATAATTTTCACCTAACTGAAGACCCCTTAATTATAGATTATAATTAATTATAATTATATTATAGACTGCAAAACCTCTAGGACACATTTGCCTTCCAAAGGGTCTACTCTAGTGGCTGATTCCAACCCACCACAATGATGCTATCAATAGAATGGGCAAGCCTGATGTCCATTGTAACAGAGAAGTGAAAATATGATGCAGCCCTGGTTTCACACACTGAAATTTTGGTTCTTCTTCTAGCAAGTGAAAGCAAACTGCTTTGAGCATCTTCAACAACAAGCATGGAGAAAACAATTCTTCAGCTTAGCAGGAACATACTAGGTACATAGGGGCACCATTTGTTTCAGAACAGCAATGGAGTTTGAATTGTCAAATTACTACTTTTTATTACTGAATATTATAGGAAAAACACATTTAAAAATTTTATAAAGATGTTTATTTTTTCCATGAATGAGATAATATAAAGAGAGACAGAGACAGAGAGATCATAGGCCCAACTGGGTGTTGATGGGGAAATTTATTCCCAGCCTCAGTCACCCAGGATCACAGGTATGTTCAGCGAGCTCATCTGACATGAACCTGGAACCTTCCCAGTGGGTCAAATTCTTGGAGTGTCATGTTTTACCTCTGTGCCATTGTACAACCCCCTAAAAATTATCAGTGAGTTAATGTTTATGAATATATAGCTTGATTCCAGTTTTTTGACTATTTATAAAACTATTATGAACTTTAGAATAACTTCATAATAATTTTGCTAACATACATTATCATTTTTCTTAAGTAGATACTTAGGAATACAATCAATGGTTCATAAAGGTTATGTTACAATTTTTTGTCATTGTGGCTTTGAGATGTTTTTGCTATAGGACGCGTGCGCTCACCAGAAAGACAGATACAGACAGAGACATAGAAAGGAAGAAATCACCCTCCCCAGGGGATATGGCCACGCTGCAAGCTCTTCTCCTCCATTCTCCTCTTGGGATATTGGGCATGCACACACACACACACCCGGCGTGAATATAAGCCACCAGGTCCAGAAATCCAACTGTAGTCAACTATGTGGGAGTCCAGCGACATAGCCATTACACCAACTACTGCTCCTGCTTATGCTACACTTTGTCAGAAAGCTGAGGTTTAGAAGTGGTTGTACTGATTACATTCCACTTAGATACACTTGCTTTTCAATGATATATTTTATTTTGTGAAGTACTATTACATTTATGATCCCTTTTTGGTTTATTTTATTTTTACTACTGAGTTGTAATAGTTTTTGCTATTAAATTTTAGTTCTTTTACTGAGTTTTGCCTTTTTGTTTTTTAAAATATTTATCTTGCTAAGCAGATATTAAAATTGTAGTAAGGAATTGGTGATTGCAGACACAAGTAAAATAACATCCAGAAAATGAATTTCCTTTGGGCAGATCAATATACATATACTCAAAATTAATTTGCTTTATGAGATAGAGAGAGAAACAAAGACACTCTTCACTGGATATCCATGTCCACATCCTAACCACAACACTGCAGCTAGCCCAGATCATGGGCTTCCAGACGTGTTGAGGTAGACCCAAGATGCAAACCTTGAACTGTCCCACATGGTTTCCTGTATGATGCAGCAACACCTCCATTGACTATGCCACTTTGGCTGGACCTATGGGAGAAGATTAAGAATAAGTCTAAGACAAAGAGAATCAGTGTACCTGTATTGATTAGTAAATATTAATTATAAAACTATTATATAATCATCTTTCTGTTAGGTGTTTTTGCATTTGTAGTTTATTTTGATTATTTATTTGATTATATATATATATATATTGAGAGGTTTTCGCCACAGGGCGTGTGTGCTCGGCCAGACAGGTAGAGAGAGACAGAGAGACAGAAAGCGAGAAATCACCCCCCAAGGGGGATGGTCACGCCACAGTCCCTTCTCCTCCATTCTCCTCGCGGGATCTTGGACACGCACATACACGTGCCTGGTGTGAGTTTTAAGCCACCGGGTCCGGGACACAAACCGCAGTCGACTACCTGGGAGTCCAGCGACATAGCCATTACACTAACTACTGGTCCCTATTTTATTATTTTTTATATTTTAACCAGTCAAATATGTATGTTTTGTAAAGCAATAGCTGTATCACTTGTAAACATACATTTTTTTTCTCCCGGAAATTGTATTTCTGGCATAGTTAGATAATTTATTCATATGACATTTATTTTGTTGGTGAATATGGAAAAAACACCCAGCTTTATTGTTTACAGCTGACCCAGGACTTGTCTGAACAGTGTTTCCCTGTGTTACTCATAGACATCATGACACTGGCTCCCAGGGTGTATCACTATAATTAACAGCTTATAAAACCCACTGGTGCTTTTACTATAATAAAAAATGTTTTCTTCTAGTGAACCCAGGTGATAAATGGCTTATGTCTCAGTAGAGAAAATTTCAGGGCCTTGGTAATTCATTCCTTTTTATTTTGTGTACAGTTTCATTTATGTAAATTATTCTTTTATTTTTTATGAGAGAGAGAGAGAAAAAAAAAAAAAGCAGTGAGAAAGAGGCACCCTGAACAGCATCTTATCACACAAGAATCTTACCCCAGCCCTCCAGCTTGTCAGGACTTAAGCACCTGTGCACCTGGCACATTTGAGGTCAAGTCAGACTTGAGCCTGTGGATGGCCATGTGGCTTCCAGCACTGCAGATTAGTACAGGACTGCCTGGACCACCAAGCCTAGGTCTATTTCATCCTTTGTGATGACTGATATAAAGATGAAAATAAAAACAAATAAAAATCTTTACAACCAAAAATATGGTTGTTTTCTATAAGGGTCTAAAATCTCAATGCTCTCTTTTATGGTATTTGTAACTGTGGCTCTATCATATATGTGTGTAACTGTGGATAGTCTTCACACTGTCTTGGGCACATCAGTCCTACATTTAAAAATATTCTTAGCGGGACCAGCAGTTAGCGTAATAGTTATGTCGCTGGACTTCCATGTAGTCGAACAGGGTTCGTGTCCTGGACCCAGTGGCTTAAAACTCACACCGGGCGCGTGTGCGTGCATGCCCAAGATCCCGAGAGGAAAATGGAGGAGAAGGGATTGTGGCATGGTCATCCTCCCGGGGGGTGATTTCTCGCTTTCTGTCTCTCTGTCTCTCTCTGTCCGTCTGGCAAGTGCACACGCCCTATAGCAAAAACCTCTCAAAAAAAAAATATATATTCTTAGCATGTATAGTTGCAAGTAGCGAAAAAGTGCATTTTAGAAGCAAAGCCTTATTAAAAAAATAAAAGAAAATTTGCTCCCATGTTTTGTAAATTAGAATATTTGTCTTTAAAGTTATATATCAAACACATATATATATGCTAAAACATTTGACTCATATTTCTAAGTAGTTCATATTCATAATGAGAACCCTTTGAAATTTTAGCAGAGGTCATAAGGATTTTTTTATTGCATTATTATCGTTTGCTTAGTGTAAAATAAATAAAATTATTATAAAATTCAGTAATATTATTTAAGTTATTGACATTTCAGTGATTCTGTCCCTCCAAAAAGAACATGTACACATTATTTCATGTATTTAAATATTTGATAAACTTCTTTCCTCTATGTATACGGAACTTATATGCATGGAAACTTTCCCTAAGTAAACATTGAGTTTTTTTTTTAATGCATCTCATTTATAAATATGTAATCAACATCATTTCCCTGAAGATGTTGTTTCTAAATTTTACTGGTTCATCTCATTGGTTATGTTGTCCAGATATCGAAGTGACTGTACAAATATAACGTTCTAATGTACCAAAAAAAAAAAAAACTCTGCTCATACAAGTTCTAACAAGATGGTTTAATTTATAGATGTGACTTCTTTTCCTCATACATCAAAATAAATTTTTTGCTTGAATTTGTCACTCCACAAAGCATAAAAACATTTAGCCCACTCATGGTTATTGCTGTAGATTTCAACGGTTATATTTGATAGAAGGATAATAAGTTGCACTACATTCTTTGTTATAGACCTGAATTAATTTACCTAAGTTAAAATCAGCTTCCCTAAAGTTGGTGTTAATGAAAATGAAAGATGTTTGTTTTTAAATACACAAAGAAGAAATAGAGATAGGAACATATAGAAATATCAGAATTTAAATAATGTGTGCAGTGGCAGAGGAAGATATGGAGCTACAAGATATTGCTCCATTTGTTGATTTATCCAGATCATATTAATTATGAATTGCCATTGTGCTAAGCACTAAGAATTAAGAATAAAACAAACATGATGCCTGGACCCATGACACTTTTCTCATTCATATTCTTTGACTTTTGATGGCAATATGTATCTTCTCTTAAATTCAGAGAATTATTTTCTTTAGGTTTTTCTATAGGGTGCATGCACTTGTCAGAGAGAGAGACAAAGAGAGAGAAAGTCAGAAATCACCCTCTGAGGGAGGAGGACCACAGCAAATCCCTGTCTGGGATAATTTTCAAGTCATCAGGTCCAGGACTTGAACCATCATCTGCCATGTGGGAGACCTGTCCCCTAACTACCATGCCACCTGCTGGCCCCAAAATTCAGAGAAATCATAAACTATGAGATATGCAGCCTATACAGAACTATGCCATGCCAACGAAGGAAGTGGGTAAGCAGAGATTTAGGATAGCACAAAGTGTTGGGAAACTGCAAGTAACTATATGGCTAGAGTAAGAGGAAAAGCTGGCATCAGGTGAGGCTGAGAGAGAGTGGTCAAAGAACAATCATGACACAGAGTTTGTGCCAACGAGGAATTTGAACATGATTATTTATGTAATATTACTTGCTGAAACTTTTTAAAGGGGAAAAATATAAGCAAAACTGCATTTTAGAAAAGTGAGAATCATTTGAGTTTGAGACCAAAGCAGATAAAATATTGAAGACACTATTACAATCTTTGAGATAGGCAATCCTGAGAGTGTGGTGTACTTCAGAGAGAGTAAGGATGATAGATGTGGAAGCTAATGAGAAAAAAAGAAAATCCGTTGAGCTAGTTTTCAGAATGAGGGAGAAACAGTCTAGATTTAGATACAGGGAGGATGATAGAGTCATAATTTCTGCAATTACTTAGTGAAAGTGGCAGATTTGGAGAAGATTAATTCAATGTTACAATGGTATATTTACAGAGTGTGGTTCCATAGACATGTATGAACTCAGCTCAAAAGAGTCAGCTAGTTGAGGAGCTGGCAGATAGTGTGGTGGTTAAGGCACTGGACTCCCACATGGCTGACCTTGGTTCCAGTCCTGGACCTGGTGACTCGCTTCTCACTTTCCATCTCTCTCTCTGTCTATCTGTCTCTCTCTGTCTATCTGTCTCTCTCTGGTCAAGTTAAAAACTAACAACAATAAATAAAAATTAAATAAGTAATTATTTTTTTTAAAAAATAGCTAGTTGAACTGTGATGTTGAATGTCATTATGGAGAAAATCATTTAATCCCTATGAATAGATTTAACTGGCACATCGAAGAGTAACCTGAGAAGCAGTTACTCACTATACTCAGACAGAACCAATTTTTAGGCCAAAGATAGAAGTGGAAGAAGAGGCAATAAATCAAAAATAAATGAATCACAAGCAGTATTTCAACAAGGACTTGCAATTAATAAACGATTAGCCAAAAGTAACAAATGATGAAATTAGGGCAAATAAGATGACGACTGAAATGACTCATCGCAATTTTCAATGGGAAGATTATTGAAGAATTCTGAAAAAGAAATTTGGGTGAAGTAGAAACTAGAAACCCCATCGAGGAGAGATTAAGAAGCATTAAAAATGCGCAGATAGACTTTGTAGCTATGATTTTGATGGCTTTGAGTATCACAGAGAGATTGCGATACAGGCTAAAGTGAAGTTCTCTTGCAGTTATTGCTGAGTTTATAAACTTATGTGATTTTAATTCATTTACACAAATTAAGCAATAAGCAACAATACCGCCCAAGTTATTTGTACATTACGCAATCTGTATTTCAGAATTCAACTGCTAAATATGCTCACTGTTGTGTCATGTCAACAAAATTAACAAGCGCCTTAAAGTTTGATATTCCATGCCTTGGAGTTTTTGGGGGGAAGGCTGCAAATTGTGTGTGCGTGTGTCTCTGTGTGTGTATGTATGTGTGTATTAGAGAGAGAAAATGAGAGTTAAGAGTGGATGTGTGGATGTGTTGGAGGGTGCGGAGATACATTTTATGTGAATGTGGATTAACAGGTTTGTGTGATTGAGTGTGAAGAGGAAGGGGGTGTGAAAAATGAAGAAAAGAAAGACAAAGTGTTTAGAGAAGAAGTGATGGGTGGGAATAAAATGAAGGGCAGAGGAGACAGGTCAACAAGAATGTGAATGAGCCTGAGTAAATGAGTATGCGTGAAAGAGAATGAGAGTGGAAGTGACAGTATGTAAGTATGAATGTCCGTGTCTCCGTGATTACGAAATATGTGAGCTATGAGTTTCCTCTGTTTGAAAGTGAAAGTGATTATTACACAGTGTCACGTGAGAGTTGGTGGATATTTGTAAGTCAGAGTCTGGTTGTGAGCACGTGATTGAGGCAGAAGGCACATGGTTGGAGGAAGACAGAGAGGATCCCTAATGACGATCTCTAGGGCTAACACGACATATTCTGCTGAATTGTACTTCAGTTTTACAGACTTCAAAAAATCTTTTCTAGCTAGAATTAAAAAAATAATAATTCTCTACAGTGATTTGAGAAAGCCAAAAATGAGAAAGAAGTAAAAAAAAAAATCCACAAATTAGAAAATATCTTTTTATTTATTTTTCTTTTTTTAAAGAATGATCTTATTTAACTTTATTTATTTCTTAATTTGACCATAGAAGGACAGGGCCTGAGAGAGAAATAGAGAAAGGGAAAGTGAGAAAGCAAGCCGCCAGGCCAGGAACTCAAATTGTGGTCAGCCATGTGGGAATCTGTGCCCTGAACCACCATACCACCTGCTGGCCCCTTATTTTTTAATTTTTCTAAAAGCAGATTAAATTTTTAAGAAATCTTTCTGAATGCCTAGACAGTGTCTTGTTCTGAATTCTGAAGTTACAATGATAATAAGCTGCACAGACATAATCTCTGCCTTCATAAAGCACGCATTTTGGTTAGAGAGGAAGAAATAAACAAAACATACTCTTATAAGCATCCATATATAAGTTATGATTTGTAAAGGAGGTTAACGAATGGAATTCAGAAAAAAATAGAAAACATAGGGCTACTTACCTAAGAGAAATTGTAAGGTTTATATTAAATAGC
Organism: Tupaia belangeri chinensis; assembly: GCF_000334495.1. Classification (NCBI taxonomy): domain Eukaryota; kingdom Metazoa; phylum Chordata; class Mammalia; order Scandentia; family Tupaiidae; genus Tupaia; species Tupaia belangeri. The sequence goes on from NW_006159463.1 coordinate 1,063,112, forward strand.
AACACTTTGATACCAAATAGAACTCCATGTTTGTTGTTGTCTACTAATGAGTTTTTATACTTTATAGGAGCTTGCCTCCTGTAGTGGTCCAGAAAATATATTATTATAAAAAACAGTGATCACTAACTGGTGTTTGTTATGTTCCTTGGGACACAAAACTTGAATTTACCTCTATAAAAATCAGCCAAATGATCAAACTGTTTGTATAATTTAAAGCATCTTCTTTTAAGTAGATATACTAAATAGCATAATTACCATTACCTGGGAGTGTTTTAACAATGTAGCTTCTCTGGTATAGTGGTTAAGGTGCTGGACTCCCACATGGTTGACTGCAATTTGAGTCCCAAACCTGGAAGTTTGAAAATTACATGAGGTGTGTGTGTGTGTGTGTATGCCCAAAATTCTAGGAGGACAATAGAAGCCATACCCCTGGGGGATTTCTCACTTTCCCTCTTACTGTCTCTCTCAGGAGAGTGCACATGCATTATGGCAAAAACCTTAAAAAGAAAAAAATGTAGGTTACCAGTGCCTTTGCTAGACTTAAGACAGCAGAAACTACATTTTAACATGATCACTGATTTATAAGCATATTAACATTTGGGAAGTGTTGATTTAGAAAACATGTAAGGAATCATGATTCACTTTTTGCTTGTAAAATAAGTTAATACTCATAGATCAATGGTGTCCATAGGAATATAATTTCAGACACAGATAAATTTACATTTTTAATAATCACATTAGGAAAGGTAATTCATTTTATTTTAGCACTATATTATTTTTAACTCATTTTTTAAAATGTCATCTAAACATATGACCAATATAAAATTAATAAAATGTGTGTGTGTGTATTTAATTTGCTAGAGGACAGATACTACCCTGAAAGACAGAGAGAAGGAAAGTAAGAAAGAACCCCCCCCCCCCCATGGAAGAGGGCCATACCACAATCCCTTCTCCTCCATTTCTCCCTCCTTTTCAGGATTTTGGGCAAGCAAACACACACAAACACACTTGGTTGTGTCTCTCAAGCCACTGGGTCTGGGACTCAAACCACACAGTTGGCCGTATGTGGCATCCATCAGTCTTTTTTTTCTGGAGAGGTGTTTGCTATAGGGCGTGTGTGCTCGCCAGGAAGACAGAGAGAGACAGAGAGACAGAAAGCGAGAAATCACCCCCCAGGAGGCATGGCCACGCCGCAATCCCTTCTCCTCCTTTCTCCTCTTGGGATCTTGGGCACGCATGCACACGCGCCCAGCGTGAGTTTAAGCCATCGGGTCCAGGACGCGAACCGTGGTCGACTATGTGGGAGTCCAGCGACATAGCCATTATGCTAACTGCTGGTCTCACATCCATCAGTCTTAACTACCATATCATTGGCTGGTCCAATGAAATATTTTATGTTCATTTTTATACTACTAAATCTTTTAACTTCAGTTTGTATTTTAGACTTATGGAATATCTCAGCTATTAAATATTAAGGGGCAATAGTTGATCTGTATTTTACAGTGTTTCAGTTCCTAAATTTAAATTATTTTATATTTAAAAAGGAATTCCTCTGTTGTACTAGCAAGACCTTAAGTGTTCAATGTTAACATGTGACTTGTAGCCACCATATTGGACAGTACAGCCCCATAATGCTTTGCTACACTGTCAAATTCCAGATCTCTTGTGCATTTTTGTTAAGTCCACAGATAACTGCTCTTCAAAAAATTATTACTCGAAGTGTGAGTGTTGTTTATGTGATATAAACTGTATTTTCAATCATAGCAATGTGCTTTCAAAAATTTATTTCAAAATCTTTCCAGCTATTTATATGCTATAAGTTGACAAACAAACTGAAAGAAACTTCATTCGCACAGATTGCCAGGTACCGCTATTTTGACTGTGTGAAATGATACAGTTTGAAAAATCATTTGACTATTAAATTAATGCATTTTAGTAAAACTTAAATCATGAAACAAATATTTTATCAGTTAGGAATGGCATAAATTGAAAAGTATAAAAGTGCTCACACATCTAAATGTGTAGACATATACCCACATTAGTTATGGATATTAACATGCAAATTTTATGTTGAATATTTATACTATGTTATGTGTAAAGTCCCTTCCCTCGTATTTTATACAAGTATTTAATTATAATTCAATTATGCTAACTTTGCCTAAATGTTCTTGTCAATGTAAACTCCATTAAGTTTCTCTGTTAACTTTGCAAGTAAAATAACCATTAATCCTCAGCTAATCTGAATGAGTAAATTGGGATCTGAAGTCCCGATTTGCATTTTTATTTCATTTATAATATTCAATAGATGTCATCATCTTATCTGTAAGGAGATGAGCTGTCACCTAATAAGAGATATAACCTTAATCTTGAAACAACTATTAAAAGTTCAAGAACATCTACCTAAATTTTTAATAGTGTTTACTTTTATTAGTTCTAACAGGGAGCATAGTAACCAAATTTTTAAAATAGGTATTTTACTTGTGCACAAATATATCTGAACAGATATTTGAACAACTATATTTCCAGAGTTTAATTTTCTTACTAGGAATGATTCCCACTATTAATACATTATAAATACTAAAGATAGATAACAAATATAATTGAGAAGTACATAAAAAAACACTTAGCTAGAGGCTTGTTCATTTCACTGAGTAAAAATATGCTTTAGATAATTTAGGCTTAGTTCCCAAAAACATTTTATTTCAATATTTTAGAATATTAATTCTGGTATAAATATTCTAACTTCATTTATTCACTTACACAATACTTGTACTCAGGTTTTAATTTAAAAAAAGAAAAGAGAGAGAGTGAAAGAATTTATACTTTACCAAAATTTTGGCTTTAGAAAGGAAACTACTCAAATAGAGCTGGATACATGAGAAGATCAAGGGTTTGGTTCCTTGGTGGAGTGTACACACCAGGCAAGAGGTGATCCTTGCTGACTGAGAAGGCCCAAGAGATAAAGTGAGACATGAAACCTTGTGGAAGGTGCTTGTGTTTTTAATTCTCTCTCCCCTGTCATTTATTTACTTATTTTCTAGCTATTTGCCATAAGGTGCATGTGCTTGCTGTGGAGAAACAGAAAGAGATGGAAAGTGAACAGTCATTCCCCCATTCCAAGTGAGGTTGGCCATGCTGCAATTCCTTCTCCTCCATTCTCCTTCAGGATTTTGGGTATGCATACACACGTGCCTGGCACGTTTTTTAGGCCTCCGGCTCAGGACACAAACAATACAGTTGACAACGTGGGATCCAGCCACCTGCTGGCCCCTTCTTCATGTTATTTTTACACAGCCATGCTTACACAAAGTTTCCTCTTTTTTTTTTTTTCTAAATTTCTTTCACCAAAGAGAGAAACAATGAGAAAGCCACGATGAGCTATAAATTCTCTCTGCTTTTCAACTTTAAATTATTGAGGACAAAGAACAGATAATATATTTATTTTGAATACTCGTTATGAAATGTTGTGATTAGGGCTAGTAGGTGGCATAGTGGTTAGGGAGCTGGACTCCCACATGGCCCACCGTGGTTTGAGTCCTGGACCTGGTGGTTTGCCTTTCTGCTTTCCCTCTCTCTCTCTCATTCTGTCCCTCTCTGGTCAAATTAAAATAAATAAATACACACATAAAGTCAAATAAAATAGTAAAAATGGTATCTAAAAAGTAATGATCAAACATACAAACGACCTCAAAAAAAGTCTTGGACTTGTTACAGTCTTTGATTATTAGTTTATAAGCAAATTGGAAAATTTCACACTTCAAAGAATTATTATTATTATTATTTTTAATTTCCAGAAGACTTTGTGCTTCCCGGAGAGAAACAGAGAGTGAGTGAGGGAGAAAGCGCCCCCCCAGTGGAACACAGTCCTTCTATTTGAAATACGATCAACTATTTACAGATATAATTTTACACCAAGTTCAAGAATATACTGTCAAAGATGTCAAAGAGGATTTCAAAAGACTGTAGGAAACATCAGAGAAAAGTCAACAATGATTTTTGTTTTAAAGAGAGATTTTTTTCTACAGGGCGCATTTCTCACTGGAGACACAAAGAGAGAGAAAGTGAGAAATCACTCCCCAAGGGGATGGCCACACCACAATCCCTTCTCTGTTTTCCTCTCAAGATCTTGGGCATGCATGAATACATGCCCTATGTCCTACATGAGTTTCAAGCCATCAGGTCTAAAACTCAAACCATGATCAACTACTTGGGGGTCCAGTGATGCAACCATTACACCACCTGCTAGTCCCCAACAATGCTCTGAATAACAAGATTTTATAGACTAATAATAATGGGGAAAAATTCTCTTCCAGGTTGAATCCGGGATACACATAAGTTAATTTTCCTACTGTTAGTTTGATTATAATGTTGGTAAAGTATTTTAGTTTCTATATATCACATCTATCAATAAAATCTTATTTATTCAATATTTTCAAAGGAAATTATAAAACATTCTAGGTAAGAAGGTATGATTTAAGAGCTAAAAAAAAGAGTGATCAACCAATACAGTCTTTGGTGTTCATGGCTTCAGGTATGCTGTCATAACCTGATAGAGCTGCTATGTAAGTCCCTCTGTTCATTTCAAGTCACTAGTAATGAGAAATATGCATAGTTTCATCCTAGTCGGTCAGCATTTAGGCATTATTTAATCCAATCCACCCAAGGTGACATCAATTGTGTAATCACATTCAAATTTTATCTGCAATATTATATTTATTTTGATTTCTTAAATTTACTAAATCCTGGGCATTTCTGCTTTGATCTCTTGAAATCACCTCAGATAGACTTTATTTAAAAAGAAGCACATCTTGGAGCCAACAAGAAACATAGTGGTTAAGGTGCTGGAATCCCACGTGGTCAACCACAGTTTAAACCTGAACCTACAGCTTGAAAATCATACTGTGTGTGTGTGTGTGTGTGTGTGTGTGTGTGTGTGTGTGTGTGCATGCCCAAAATCCCAGAAGGAGAGTGGAGGAGAATGGATTGTGGCATAGCCATCCTTCCTGGAGGGTGAGTTTTTCACATCTCTCAGTCTTTCTCTGTCTCCTTCTGGCAAGTGCACATGCTCTATAACAAAAATCTCAAAAAAGAAAACAAACAAACAAAAATCCCAACTACTCAAATCGTAATGTTTTAATTATAGAAATAGCCACTTTACCTTTCTTATCTAAACATCCTTATTTCTGCTTCAGCATGTGTGAGATAACATTATCATCTACTTTGAATGTCTTGTTTTAAAAAATACTGGATGCAGTTTTTCTTTCCCCAAATCTAAATAATTCACCATGCTACAGAGTGATCCATCTTTATAAACTTGCCACAGAATAATATTTCAACTATTGTCTTTAAGTTTACCTCCACTAAACTTCCTGCATCTGCTATAACTTCCATGCTTCCTTTTTGTTTATTTTACCAATAATCTTATTTAAGTCTCAATCTAAATTAAACTTTTTATTACACCTTATTATTGACTTCTAAATGTGAAAGCAATTTCCTTTTACTCCAGAATCACTGAGAATAAAAAAAAAAATAGGTAACTCATTTTATTTGCACTTTTTATAACGTTGAAATTGGCAAGATTTAAACACAACATATGGAACTCATCACAATGTTCTATCAGTTCTCTGTCATGGATGATGAAAAATCAGGTAGATTTTTATGTTCCTCTGAGTTTTAATAGAATCTGAACATCCAAACTCAGTAAATTAGGCCAAGGCATTTAAGTTCCTAAAGAGACTAAAAGACAGCAAACATAAACAAATAATCCTCAAATAATTACTTTAATGAAGACAAGGAAAACTTGTTTTCTAATAGTAACTTTCTTCTCCTCATATGCAAACTACCCATTTATAAGTGCATTTATTATAAGATTTCTGAAGTGAGCAAATTTTTGGAGAAAATGCATATTAAGTGACTTTACCATTTTATAATAAATTTCAATCAGTCTTTAGAGTTGAATAATGTAGTAATTTGTAACATTCAGATTTAGAGATTTAATTGTTGGTGATGATGTCTGTACAGAATACATTTTTGTCAGTGGACTGCATATTAAGAGCAGTTTTAGCTTTCAGAAAAGACAGTAGCAAGTACAGAGAATTCTCATGTATCTTCTCTTTGGGCCTCTTCTTCTGAGTGTTCACGTACAGTATCACACAGAACAGTATGGTGTCTTAAAAATCTCCATTGCTGGGGCCAGAAGGCGGCATGGTTGTTAAGACAGTGGACTCCTACTTGGCTGACCTCATTTTGAGCTGGACCTGGTGCTTGAAAATCATACCAGGTGCATGTGCATGTGTTCCCAAAATACCAAGAGGAGAATGGAGAAAGTATTGGCCATTCTCAAGGGGGTGAATTCTCACTTTCCTTCTCTATCTCCCTTCAGTGAACTCACACAGCTAATGGCAAAGAAAGAGAAAACAAAATAACAACCACAACAGCTACAAAACCCTCCAATGCTCCACCTTCTGAGCCTGTTTTTCTCTCTCTGAACCCTTGGCGAAAACTGATATTTTTAGTATTACTGTAGTCTTGCCCTTGCCAAAACGTCATTGAAATCATATAATATATGTCCCTTTTAGACTGACTTTTTTCACTTAGTAATAAATATTCAAGTATTCTCTGTGTATTTTTTTTTTTTTTTGGCTATAGGGCGCATATGTTCACCAGAAAGACAGAGACAGAGAGACAGAAAGCAGGGAATCACACCCACCCAGGGGGGATGGCCACGAAGCAATCCATTCTCCTCCATTCTCCTCTGGGGTTCTTGGGCACGCATGCACACATGCCAGGCGTGCGTTTAAGCCACCAGGTCTGGGACTCGAACCATGGTCGATTGCATGGGAGTCCAGCGACATGGCCATTATGCCAACTGCTGGTCCCTCTCTGTGTATTTTTTAAGACTTAATAGCTTTTAAAAAATATTTAATGTTCATTTTATGGGAGCACAAATTATTTTATCCATTCACCTATCGAAAGGCATTTAGTTGCATCCATTCTTTGGGAATTATGAATGAAGTTATTTTAAACATTCTATTCACATTTTTGATTGAACACAAGTTTTCAACTCATTTGGGTAAATATCTAGGCATGTACCTGCTGGATCATATGGGATAACTATGTTTAATTTTGAAAGAAACTGCCAGATTGTCTACTACACTGTATCATTTTGCATTCCCACAAGCAATACATGAGAGTTTATGTTGCTCTACATCCTATTCAGAACTTGGTTTGCATCAATGTTTTGAATTTTAGCTGTTTAAATATCAAGAGACTTCAAAAAGTTTGTGGAAAAAATGAATTAAAAGATAAAAAATAAAAACATACTAAAACTGACTGCTCAGCATACGTATCTTAACTCCCAAATTAATATTTTATTTTCTAATTACATTAGCCAAAATATCCAGTATGATGTGGAGTTAGAATGATGAAAGGGATTGGTTTTTCCTTTTTTGCTTGATATGAAGAAAGAAGCTTCTAATTTTTTTTATTTTTTTATTTTTTATTATCATTATAATCTTCTTTATATTACATTGGATTACATATAACTTTACAGTGTATTACATTGCTTTTTCAAAAGGGAATGCCATGCATGTCAGTCAGTACAAAGACATTAATCCCCCTGCTTCAACATTCGATATCTTTTCTGTTTTCCCCAATCATTATTATTATTATTCTAATTTTTTTTAAAACAGTCAATCGCTATTTCTCATTTTGCTTGTAAAAATACTTTGCCCATCATGAAATACTTCTCAGACCAATCCAGTTGAGAATACTATACATGTCATCATCAACAGTTAATAAGCCCACTAACGTCCTGCCTCTCTGTTGTTCTCTTGCTATCTTTCTCTATCCTCTTCTCTTCACCTCCCCCATTCCGCACTGTCCTATTCTCATTAAGTACCTTCACTGCTTTTATGTCCTCCAATTTTTTGCTCTCTATCATAGAGTGTGGATAGTCGGTATATATTGAGTGGATACATACAATATCTTTCTTTCATAGCCTGGCTTACTTCACTCAGCAAGAGATCCTCCATATCTGACCACTTTCTATCAAATTCCAGGGTCTTGTTATTTTTTATGGCTGAGTAGTATTCCATAGAGTATATATACCATACTTCTAATTTTTCATAATTAAGTACGATATTAGAAGTAAAATTTTTTTTAGATATTCTTCTTTTTTAAAAATTCCTACTTTATTTTTTAAAGGATTTTTTGCTGTAGGATACATGTGCTCATCAGAGAGGCAGAAAGAGAGACAGAAAGTGAGAAATTACCACCTAGTCGGGGATGGCCATGCCACAATCCTTACTTTTCCATTTTTCTCTCAGGACTTTGGGTATGTATGCACACATTTCTAGTATGAGTTTTAAGTTGTTGGGTCCAGGACTCAAACCATAGTCAACCACATGGGAGTCTAGCAATGTAATCATTACGCTATCTGCTGATCTCTAGATGTTCTCTACTGAGTTGGGTAAATTCTCCTCTAATCTTAGTTTGAGAAGAATTTTTTAATCACAGACATGTGTTTGATTTTGAAAAAGAAATTGCTGCATCTCTTGATACGATCATATGACTTTTCTTCCCCCCCCCCAGAGGTTTTTGCTATAGAGCATGTGTGCTCGCCAGAAAGACAAAGATAGAGAGAGACAGAAAGCAAGAAATCACCCCCCACCCACAGGGAGGATGGCCACACCTCAATCCCTTCTCTTCCATTCTCCTGTCAGGATCTTGGGCGCACATGCACATGCACCCGGCATGAGTTTAAGCCACCAGGTCCAGGACTTGAACCACAGTCAACTACATGGGAGTCCAGTGACATAGCCTTTACATCAACTGCTGGCCCCAATCATATGATTTTTCTTATTTAGCCTGCCTGTGTGAAGTATTGCATGAGTTCCTTTTCAAATGTTGAATGAGCTTGCATGCATAGAGTAAACCCTATATGATGTAGTGTACAATTCTTTGTTCATTTGAGAAAGTCTCTATTTCTCTTTATCACTAAATAGTTCACTCCTTTTGTGCTTTCACAATTTCTGAATAAAAATCTGATGTAATTTTTATCACTGCTCCTCTATAGGTAAGCCTCCCACCTCACCCTCATTTCCAGCTTCTTTCAAGATTTTTCTCTTCAATTTACTGCAGTTTAAATATGTCTTGCATATTTTTTGTGTTTATTTGTCTGGTGTTCTCTCAGCTTTCTGGATCTGTGGTTTAATATCTGTCACAAACTTTGGGCAATCTCAGATATTATCCCTTCAAATAATTTTCTCTCTCTTTTATACTCCTTTGATTCAGTCTCTTTTTTAGTAAGTCTGTATCTTGGCTGTATCTTTCACAAGTGCTTCTCGGCTTCTTTTTTTCCCTCTCCTTTTGATACACAGGTAGACTTGATGGTGTTGGAGTCACATATTTCCCTTCTCCCATATCAAAGCTTAGAAGGGCCATGCTCTGGTAAAATAGTTTATCTTGAGGACAGATTTTTGTTAAAAAGAACTGTGCTCTTGGAATATTTTAAAATAGATAATATTCCCCTTTTCTTCCAAGCGTCTGGGACATCTTTCTTCAGTCATTATCCTAAGAATCTGGTGAGATTCCCAGTTTAATAGCCAGAAAGTGTGAGAGTCCTCCTTAGTATGGGACCTTCGATTTTTAATTTCTCAAAATTATTCCACACTTAATTTCCAGAAGTTAGTCAATACCTTTTAAATGTCTCTACCACTTCCTGACTCTTCTGTTGCGTTTTGCTCCTAAAATGTTATGATTCTCTGTGTTCACCTATCTCGCTACTTCCTGGGGACAGTACACCCCCTGTGACCTTAATTCTTTGCTGAATTTAGAATGGATTGTTCATTTTTCTTTTCTTATTTTTTTTTCTTTTATTCCCTGGTCATGAGGACAAAGTGATGACCTGTAAACTCTTTACATATTATGTCACATAGTAGGATTTGGGGCATACCTATAAGTGCCTCAGCTACTGCTGCTCATGTTCAGTGTTTGTGTGAGACTGCGTGTTTGCATTTCTAAATTTGCAAATGTTAATTATCTAGGAAGGAATAAGAGCTATTTACATTTTATTCATTGTAGAAAATGTCTACTCTGACATTGATTAATGAATGATAAAAGAGTTTTTAAAATATTCAAAAACAACATTTCAACACGTATTTAAATTTGGTCAGTGTGAAACATGGTGGTTAAGTCTGGATACCACATGGCAGATCGCGCAGGTTGAGTCTTGAATTGGTGGCTTGAGAAAATGTTTGGTGTGTGTGTGTTAGTGTGTGTGCATGTGTATGTGCATGCCCAAAATCCAAAAAAGAAGGGAGAAATTGTAGAGAAAGGATAGTGGTATGACCATCACATATAGAGAGTAATTTCTCTGATTTCTCTCTCTCTCTCTCTCTCTCTCTCTCTCTCGTGTTTTCTCTGATTTATCTCAGTCTCTCCAGCAAGTGCACAAGCCCTCTGGCAAAATTAAAAAAAGATAGATTTCAAAATTATAAACACATATATGTAGGCACACACTCACACATACATATACATGCTCCAAAATTTTTATAGTCTTTAATCCTATGTGAATATTGCAACCATCTCATCCAATAATAAAAACTTTTTCGATTTTACTTTTTTAATATAGCGAGTCTAAAATAGCTTAAAACTTATGACTTATAATAAAAGAACATCTTATTGGAAATCTGTTGCTTGCATTATCCAAAATATTTTACTATCACATGTTGTTCTTCAAATGTTTTGGAAACTTATGGGAAATGGATGTTACAGTATATTAGGCAGAAAGACTACCCCAGTGATATCCATACCCTCGTCCCCTGAAAGCATACATTTTATTACAAGGTGGACTAAAGGTTGCAGATGGAAATAAGGTTGTAAATGAACTGACCTCGAGATGAGAAAATCATCTTTGAATATTAAGTTGATTTTAGCATAATTATAACTGTTTCGTTTTTAATACTTAATTTTATCCATTTATTATGTGAGAGAGTAAGAAAGAGAGGGAGGAACCATTGGTAACATCTCACAGTGCAGCAATCTTGCTTCAGACCTTCCAGTCAGCCAGGACCATGGGCATAAACCAGCATGCCTGGCGTATGCAGGTGGACCTGGGGAGCCCAGGTCTACCACATGGCTCCAGAATTGCGCAGTTGTGCCCCACTACCTGCACTAGTTTGGCTGGACACAAAGGTCCTTATAATTGATTGAAAAAAGACAGGAGAGAAGACAGGAGACAAGCAACAAGTAAAATATTAATGTGACAAAGATTTGACTGATTTTTAGTGGCTATGAAGGCATAAGAAGTTAAGCGCCAAGCAATGTGGAAAGTTTCTAGAAATTAAAAAAGGTAAGAAAACATTGTGTTGGGACTTTTGACCAGAACCACCATCTTCCAGTAATTAAACAAAATGATGAACACAAAGGGAACGAGGAGAGGCACCCGATACTTGTTCTCTAGGCCTTTTAGAAAACACGGAGTTGTTTCGGTGGTTCCTTTGGCAACATATATGCGAATCTACAAGAAAGGTGATATTGGGACCAGCACTTAGCGTAATGGCTATGTCACTGCACTCCCATGTAGTCGACCGCGGTTCAAGTCCCGGATCTGGTGGCTTAAACTCATGCCGGGTGCGTGTGCATGCGCGCCCAAGATCCTAAGAGGAGAATGAAGGAGAAGGGATTGTGGTGTGGCCATCACCTGGGGGGGGTGATTTCTCGCTTTCTGTCTCTCTGTCTCTCTCTGTCTTTCTGTTCTGGTGAGCACACACACCCTATAGTGAAAAACTTCTCAAAAAACAAAAAAAAAAACAAAAAAAAACCAAACCTCTCCAAAAAAAAAGAAAGGTGATATTGTAGACATCAAGGGAATGATAATGTTCAAATTGGAATGTCCCACAAATGTTACCTTGGCAAAACTAGAAGAGTCTAGGGGACCAGCAGTTAGTGTAATGGCTATGTTGCTGGACTCCCACGTAGTTGACCGTGGTTCAAGTCCCGGACCCAGTGGCTTAAAACTCACGCTGGGTGCATGTGCGTGCATGCCCCAGATCCCGAGAGGAGAATGGAGGAGAAGGGATTACAGCGTGGCCATCCCCCCTGGGGGGTGATTTCTTGCTTTCTGTTTCTCTGTCTCTCTCTGTCTGTCTGGCGAGCACATGCGCCCCATAGCGAAAACCTCTACAAAAAAAAAAAAAAAAAAAAATGGAAGAGTCTACAGTGTTACTCAGCATACTGTTGGCATTCTAGTAAACAAACACATTAAGGACAAGATTCCTGCCAAGAGAATGAATGTGCATATTGCATATATTAAGCATTCTAAGAGCAGAGATAGCTTCCTGAAATGTATGAAGGAAAATGATGAGAAAAAGAAGGAAGCCCAAGAGGTAACTGGGTTCAACTGAAGCACCAGCCTGCTCCACCCAGAAAAGCATATTTTGTGAGAACCAATGGGAAGGAGTTTAGCTTCTGGAACCTATTCCTTATAACTTCATGGCATGATGAGTGTTAAACTAATCTATGGTCTATTAAAAAAAAAAAAAAAGAAAAAGAAAAAGAAAAAAGAAAAAGAAAACACTGCCGGAACCTCCAGAAAGTGATATAGGCCTACTAGCACCTGGTATGTGACCTCAAGATCTACAATGAAATAATTAGTGTTGTTGTAAGCCACTAAAAAATTATAAAATAATACGTTTATTAATGTCAACATTTAGAAGTGTATAGACTGGTTTTCTATATAGACATGATCTACCTAGATCTTAATATCACAGTTCTTAATATATCAATTTTCCTAGATACCATTTGCTCATTTTGGCAATAGAATCCTTAAACATTATTATTATTTTTATTTAAATGATGTCAATATTTTAAATTTTTAAAAATAATTTACATTTCTTTTCTTTTATTTTTTTTCTTTTATTTTTTTATATATTTTAATTTGACCAGAGAGGGGGAGTGGAGAGAGAGAGAGAAAGAGAGAGAGAGAGAGAGAAAATAAGCCACCAGGTCCAGGACTCAAGTGGCTATTGGCCATGTGGGAGTCCAGCACACTTAACTACCACACCACCTGCTGGCCACCTTCGTTTACCATTTTCATTAGCTATTTTGCTGTATTTTTTATTTCTTGAAAGAAATAAGTTATTATTATTTTATGTTTTTGATGCACTTTTCATACTCATCACTACTTAGGCATAATCTGCATTTTTATATTCTAAATGTGAAGCCAAAATCTAATGAACAAGGTTCTATAAATGCATTCCACTGTTTCTGTTCAATAGTAAATCACTACTAGATAATACAATGCAAACTCACTAACCGCAACTTCTAATAAAACGAACAGATCTATTGAACACATTAAATTTTTCTTTCCTGAATAGCAGACCGCAGGAGTAGTATTAAATTTCTCTTTGGTGTTAGATGAGTTCATCCCATGGGTAAAGGAGAGAGGCAGAAATATATTAGCTCTTCAAAAAAGGATTTCCTATGGAAATCTAAGAAGAAGAAAAATATTTTCTTAAAACATGCTATATATTAACTTGTGAAGTTAGTCTATTAGTTCATGCTTAAAAACCTTTTTATCAACATATAGCAGCTAAAATATATTTTATAGAAACTGAGAAACAAAAGTTAGCATTAGTATCAAATAAGAAAAGAATATCATGGGCTAGAAATGGAATAGAAATACAAAAGTTGAGTTGAGCTGAAACTACATCTTTCAATTATCCAATTTCAGATGAGCCAGTGGGGCTAAGAATGTGATTCTTAAGACATAAATATACACTTTCTGTATATATAATGTCAAACACAATAAAACAGGTTTTTTAAAAGTCCTATGTAGATTTTTTTAAAGATAGATTTCTAGAAAAACATGTGACAGGTGGAAATGAAAGCTTGAAAAAACCCATTTATATTCCAAATGAGATATATCTTTGGAGTTTAGGGAAAGGGAAGTGGGAGATAACCCGATTTGACTTGTCGGACTAAGTCACAACAAAGCCACAGAACTCATGATGAGATATGACAGAGTCTCAGTTTTCATTCTCATTTCTGGGAAACAACACTATAGGGAGATTAAAAACCTGATGCCCTCACTGGGATCCGGTGTGTGGCAGAACCGTAAGTCAATAGAGAGTGAAGGTTTAACATTGAGGGGGAAAGGAAACAAAGAATGAGTTCCTCCTTTTTTTTTTTTTTTTTTTAATTTTTTTTTTTTAAGGTTTTTTTCCTTAGGACATGTGTGCTTCCTAGAGGGAGTCAAAGAAAGTGAGAGGGAAAAAAAAAAATCACCCCCCCCCCAGGGATTACGGTATAACCATAAGAGAAGGGTTATACCATAATCCCTTCTCTTCCATTCTCCTCCTGGAATTTTTGGCATGCACTCATATGTGCCTGGCATGATTTTCAAGCCTCCAGGTCCAGGATACAAACCACAGTTGACCCCATGGGAGTCAAGCCCCTTAACCACCATGCCAACCACTGGCCTCAAGTCTATTACTTGTTAAAGAAAAAAAAATTCTCATCAAAATGAATTTGTAGGTCGAAACAACAAAGCTCATGAAAATGTCCAATGATTGAAGATAAAAGTCTGTATAATCAACACTCAGAAAAGTAATTTCTGATCTTTTTAGAGGAAATTTAATGCATGTATCAATGTAACCAACACAGACAACATGGCAGGCAGTAGTTCGAGTCTCAGACATGACAGCTTGATTTCTCACTTTCCTTCTCTCTGTCTCTCTGGTCAAATTAAAAAACAGTAATAAATCAAATAAAATATATAATTATCTAAGAACACTTGATGGTTTAATTTCTTTTTCTTAAAAAGTTAATTATTTAACTTTATTTATTCATTAGTTTGTTTTAATTTGACCAGAGAGAGACACACAGAGAGAGAAGGAAAGTGAGAAAGCAAGCCACCAGGTCTGGGACTCATACAGTGGTCTGTCATGTGGAAGTGTCCAGTGCCCTAACCACCACACCACCTGCTGGCCCCAAGTTTCAAGTTCTTAAATAAAAGGAATCAAAGGAAAACAGAAAAAAATTAAAACATTTAAGGAACCCCCAAAATGGAAAATTATCTGTAGATGATAACATATATGAAGATATCTCTAAATAGACTAATATACAGTGTATTCATGCTGAGAAAATTCACTTTGCAAGCTGTAATGATATACAGTGGTTGAATGTATATATATTGAAAAACTTAAAAAAAATCATTGATTACTTTTCTGGAATAAATTGTAAAAAAGAAATTGTTAATGATTCTCCAATTAAGAAGGTCTTAAAGATATTTACAAGTCAAGATCAAACACAGTTTTTGAACTGTAAATTTCAGAATTATGAATTTGGGTTTCTGTGGGTTGGGACATAAGAATCTGTATCTGTGTTAAGTGGACTGTCTGTAGGCCCAAGCAGCTCAGGATGATCAGGCAGGCAGGTCATTTCCTGGAGGCCAGTCTGGGCAATTCTGGGAGATTCCCCCCACCACAAAAAAAAAAAAAAGAAAAAGAAAAAGAAAGAAAAAAAAGAACTGCAGAGTCAGTATTTCTTAAAATCTACAAGTGATGGGTGTTGAGATACACTTAAAAGATTAGTGATCAATATATCTCTAAAATCTTTATTATAATGTTTTGTTTGATGATGCTATTTTAAACCTACCTATTATTAATTGCATCTTATGTGTCATGCATTGAACAAAAACACAAAATGAAATTGTTTTATGTATTATTAATATTATGCCACCATTATGTAATAATTATTATCCATTTATTTTAAATTTAATTTTGTTGTAAGGCATGTGAGTTCACTGGAGAGATAGAGAAAGAGAGAAGGTAAGAAAACATTCCCCGGGGGGATGGCCATGCTACAATGTCTTCTCCATACTTTTTTTGGGATTTTGGGCACATATGCACATCCACCTGTTATGTTTCTCAAGCTGTCAGGTATGAGACTAACCATGCAGTCAGCCACGTGGGATCGAATCTCCTTAACCACTATGCCATTGGCTGACCCATAATTATTTATTTATTAAGAATTACTATTTTTTATTTAACTTTATTTCTTCATTTATTTAGTAATATTTGACCAGAGAAGTAAAGAGAGATAGGGAGACCAGCAGATGGCATAGCAGTTATGTTACTGGACTCTCACATGGGCAACTGCAGTTCGAGTCTGTAGGCCGTCGGGTCGGGGACTCTAACTGTGGTCGGCCATGTGGGAGTCCAGTGCCATTAGTCACCATGCTACCTGCTGACCCTGACAATTTTTACTGCTTTAAAAAATTTTTGAAACTAAAAATGGGAGATTTTGTGACTTACTCAAGATCCGTAAGTTAGTAATTAGTCTGTCTTACCTGTGAAGCCCACAACTCAACTCACAATAATTTATTTTTCCCGTGGACTAATACTGCACATGTCTTTATAAAATGGCTTTATTTAACAAATGCTCACATTTCATTAGATATAAGCATGAGAACCTTTTCTATAACAGGCCATATTATAGAAATTGCTATTGGAGCACTCATTGTATCTTTCTTCCTATAAAAGATGAAGTGGCTGTGTGTGATCTGTGGAAACTGAAGAGAAACTTCTCTAGAGAATTCTGCAGAAATATGCAGGAGTATTATCACTGACATTTCCATCCATATATAACAAATAATTCTAGTGTCTCATAAACATCATACACATTTATAATATATTTGAAAAAATACAACTGATAACTTTAAATCCAGATACATTTATTATTAATATAAGTTATGCTGAATGTAATAATCATTCAAAATTTAAAAGGTTAATTTTATAGTCAGATGATAGAAAAATAAATATTTTTAAATATTTTTCAGCATGATATCACTGTCTTCCAATTATGATTAAATCAGATCAAGGAGACAGACTTTTACACTTTGGTTTGACACTTTTTTAGTTTTAATAATCATTTCAAGAAATCAGTAGATGCATAGCAGCTATGTCACTGGACTCTTATATAGGCAACTGCAGTTCGAGTCCCAGGCTCAGTGGCTTGAAAATCACACAGGGGGCATGTGCATACATGCCCAAGATCCTGGAAAGAGAACGAAGAGAATGAAGGAGAAGGGAATACAGCATGGCCGTCCCCTCTATGTGGTAATTTCACTTTCTTTCTCACTGTGAAGGTCTCTCTCTCTCTCTATCTCCCAAGTGCATATGCCCTTAGGCAAAATAAATAAATAAAATAAAATAACAATAAATAAATTTGGAAAATATTTTCCTGTAGGAAGTAGATACAGTAAGAATAAAAACACAGTGAACTAATGTCGTATTTAAGAATCAAGGAACGCGGGAACCAGCAGTTAGCGTAATGGCTATGTCGCTGGACTCCCACGTAGTCGACCTCGGTTCGTGTCCCGGACCTGGTGGCTTAAAACTCACGCCGGGCGCATGTGCATGCGTGCCCAAGATCCCAAGAGGAGAATGGAGGAGAAGGGATTGCGGCGTGACCATTCCCCCTGGGGGGTGATTTCTCGCTTTCTGTCTCTATGTCTCTCTTTGTCTGTCTGGCGAGCGCACGCGCCCTACAGTGAAAATCTCTCAAAAAAAAAAAAAAAGAAGAATCAAGGAACGCTTATCAATGCCTTTTCTTAAGACATCTGTAGAAACATACAAATAAATTAGTTTTGAGTGAAGTACAGGATTCTGTAAAGTTTTGTCATCTTTAAATTAATGATCCCTTCAACTATGGTTTGTCAAGTTTCTCTAAGTAATGAATATGAAAATAAAAAGTCTACAGAGATGATGACAATTGTTCTTATTTATTTATTTATTTTTTTTGGAGAGATTTTTGCTATAGGGCACGTGCACTCGCCAGACAGACAGAGAGATATATTAGAGACAGAAAGCGAGAAATCATCCCCCGGGGGGATGGTCACGCCACAATCTCTTCTCCTCCATTCTCCTCTCGGGATCTTGGGCACGCACGCACATGTGCCCGGCGTGAGTTTTAAGCCACTGGGTCTGGGACGCGAACCATGGTAGACTATGTGGGAGTCCAGCAACATAGCCATTATGCTAACTGCTGGTTCCCAATTGTTCTTATTTTTAAAAAAGTTTGAATAAGCTATTTTGCCTATATAAGAGAAAATTTAACCTAAGCAGTATGATATTTGGAGTTGAACAACTTCCCAATATTTTAACACCAGATTCTATTATTCTATTTGATATATACAGTTGTACAGAATGTAAAATAAAAATCCTCTTCCAACAAATCCCTGTCTGCATCAATGGAATTTAAATCTCAGAAATTTTATCCCAACATGAATATTGCTTTTATTACAATAATAAACTAACACTGTTCCTAGGCCTTGAAGCATAAACAGATATATATTCAGAAATACCATGAATTGAATTAGACCAATATATGTTCAAGTGTAAAAGAATTCTCTAAAGATCTTGATACCATGCTAATCCAACAATAAAACCACTGCACGTATTTCCCTGGCAGATCTTAAAATTGAATGAGAAATCTTTTGTTGATATTACAAATGCAAAATAATTTGCTGTCTTAGAAAATTATTTTACTTTTATTCCCCTTTTTGTCTTTGTGTTAGATTACAAACATATAAACACTATTCTACTATTACTGGATTTCCTAGGAGCACATTGACACTTTTTTTTCAATCTGTATGAATGATTTATTTGTAAATAAAGTTTACGAATCCAATTTGCGTTTGTTTTTTTTTTTTAACTTTAATCACAGTAGGTTTCTGCAGAACAAAAAGAGAGGAGGTCAACTCTTTGATAATTTATTTAATTCAAGTTGTCAAAAAGACCATTGATCTAGTGCCTTTTGTTTTTCACCAAATACAGATATGTAATTCTTTGTTAAAGGCTTAAATGATTGTATAATGTTAACGGTCTTCTTTTTTAAATAATGGCTTTGTTTTGACAGTAAAATATTTTGTAACTTGTGAAAATATAGCAATGTTTATCTTTAAAAGCGTGAATATAATAAATGGAAAAATTGTAACAGATTTTTAAAAATGTATTTCTTTCTTTCATGAGAGAGGAAAACAGATATAGATAGGCATTCCCAACATGACACAATCTGGCCTGCTTCAGCCAAGCTCATGCTTCATGTGTGCAGGGGGGCCCAGGCTACAAACTAAGGACCTTTCCACATGGATCCAGTTGCATCATTGCTGGGCCACCATTAGGTTGCCTTGTAGCAGAGTTTATAATAACAATTCAACTAGCAGTGAAGATAACTATTTACTCAGAGATTCAAATCATCCCTCAAGAGTCAAGTAATGGTATCGCCTTTCTTTCACTGCTTTTGCAGCCATCCAAAAGAGTTAAACATGGCCCTCTGGATGCACTAACACACACACACACACACACACACACACACAGACACACTCACAATGCAAATTTAAAATAATCAACTTAATTTATACTGCTGAAAATAAAGGAAGGGACTTATCTTTCTTCTTTTTTCTTACAATTACTTTAGAAAGCTTTGTATCCTTTATTTGATTGTCATGTTATACGTGCATACTTTGAAAAGTCATATTGTGCACTATAGAGATATACAATAATGAGACGTAAATATAAATGAATAAATATTTGTCTCTTTGAAGTGTAAAAAGCTAAATAAGACTCTTGTCAGCTTTATAGAAACTCCAGGAATGTCTTTCTCTAAAATATGAGAAGCTCTCTAAAAGGTTATCATCATGGAAGATAACACCCCTTCTCCTAGTTTTGTTAAAGGATAAGAGCTACTTTGTCTCTCTCAAAAACTAACTCCTTATTATAAACATATGAGAGTTTACTTTTTCTTTGGACAAAATATATTAGCTAACACAGGTGGTCATCCCAATTATAAAATGAATTTAGGAAGAGCTATGCATGACAAATGATGCTACCAAGTTCTTTAATCTGAAGAGTAGGTACTGCTTATCTTGAGAACATGTATTGGGTTCTATCTGCCTGGCTGTGTGAAAGCTTGAAATGTCTTTGGTTTTGCCGTGTCTTAGCTATTGCCTGTGGTATGTATCACATCCTGTTTAATTCATAACAAATTTGTTTTCCTTCCCTTCTATTTTTGCCGGGAGTATTTCTGGTTTGGGAGATTGTATTTCTAATTATATTGTCTAGACAATTTCTACACAAATACAAACACACATTCATATATATATATATATATATATATACACACACACACACACACACACACACACACACACACATGTACTAACCAAAATATCTATCTTTTTAATTTTTAAATTCCAAAAGGTATATGCACTCTCCAGAGGAGAAAAAAAGTACTGCTCATTGGGGTGTGCACACACTGTGACCCCTCTACCTCCATGTTTTCCAACATGTCAGAATTTTAGGCATGCATGCACATAAACCTGCTATATTTTTAAAGATATCAATGCTAGGACTAAAATTGCAGCTGGCCATATAGGATCTGGCTACATATGAAATACACAACACTTAACCAATTTGCTATGGGTCCAGCCCCATAATATCTATTTTTTCTAGATTTGACCTTCTTCTGGGACAGTCATACACTGATGTATGTGTTAATTTTAAATTTGTTAAAATAATTTTCTGTGAGGTTTTTATATTCCACTTACTTTGGATACAATTAAAAGCTGTTATCTCTGCCCTCAAGACACTTTATTCTAGAGGGTAGAACAAGTTAGGAACAAAATCTCAGGAATGTAGTGGACAATTTTTTTTTAATGTCTCTTTCCAATAGGTCAGTTCCATTCTAGGAACTCCAAATCTTATTATTGGTGTGTGGTCCTGAATCCAGTAGCCAGACTATGGGTATATTTTAATTTTTCACTGTTTCTAGACATTCATTATGCTCCTTTATGAAGTTAAGTGCATTGTTCTTGTGTCGCCTGAGGTATTTATGTCTGCAAAACACTTCCTCTTCTGCTTGAGTTAGTTTGAGAACATTATCTTTTGTTACAATAAAATTATGCCTGGATAAATTTAATAAAATGTAACTGCTATAAACAAGGATACACGAAATGCAGTCGAGAATGAGAAGAGAATGAGGTGAGAATCAGAGGCAGTGCCAGGAGAATGTAAGTCATGGAGAAGATGTTGGAGATACCAGGTAAGGGAGGATTTGAGAAGGTCAAACTACACAGGTCCTCCATTATAGGAATTACATTTGATGAACTTATCTTCAATAGAGTAGGTTTAAAGGATTTTTACTATTAAAAATATAAATAAATTCAGTACACACATATTCCTACGTCACCTTCAGCTATTATTCAGATATTTGCTTTGTTTAATATTGCCCTTTTAGTTACTTTTAAAAAATAATTATTTAATTTAATTTAATTAATTAATTAATTTATTTATTTTAATTTGACCAGAGAGGGACTGAGTGAGAGAAAACAAGCTGCCAGGTCAGGGACTTGAACCACAGTCACAGTCAAGCATGTTGGAATCCAGCGCCTTCAACCACCATACCACCTGCTGACCCCGGGTTACTTTTAATCCTTATGTCCAAAAAAAGTTTAAACTATTATTTTTTTTTTTTTTTAAGATATTGTTCTTTTACCCAGAAATATTTTCTCTGTCACTAGGTAGATTTCCACATCTGTTTAAAATAATGTCAACATTTTCCTCTTATAATAGCCTGGACTGGAAAAAGGATTATGCAACAATATAGTAAGACATATTCCGATGTAGACTCTACCATGGAGTTTTCAGCTCTCCACATCAATGAAAAGGTACAAGTGCATTTCAAAAGCCACTCATCATTACTGACTGACATTGAACCATACTCGGTATGTCTACATTTTATAATACTGTTAAAGACTAAGACTCTAGAAACAGAAATAGAAGACTATTCTTCAGAGGTGTACATATCACTTAGTAGTTTTGTAATCCTAAAGTCTCAAATTTCTCAATTCAGGCACATGAAATTCTTTCCTTCTCTCCTCTTACCCTCTAGTCTCTTTTTCTCTCTTTCCTTTAAAGTTTATTTATGTATTCTTCCATTAATTAAAGAAGCACAGAGAGAGAGAGAGAGAGAGAGAGAGAGAGATTTGATAGTACCTCCAATGGATTCTCAGCATGTGATCTCCCCTAGCCTCAGCCAGTCCCAGGTAATGTGCACGCGAGTGCCTGACAGGGTACTCAGGAAGGTCCCTGGCCAAGACGATGGAATTTCCCCTTGTCAGTCCGTCTTGCAGAGTGTAATATTTTACCACCACTGTGACCAAGTCTGGCCCAAAGACACTAATTTCTCTGAGTTTAATTTCTTCCTAAGTAATGGAAAATGATCTTCCCTTAGCTCAAAAACTCTATCATTCCAATTGTAAAAATATAAATTTCACATTTTAACATTGCATGTTATGTAGTATATCAGAATAATATTGTCAAAGTTATAAATTTGCAGTATTGTCTTTGTATTGGAATAAATACAAAGTTGGAATTTTTATCGTTAAATGTCCAACAGCAATCACGTATAAACATTGAAAAGACACTGTAACCTGAACTATTCCTTCATAATTTGGTTACTCTATAGTTTTGTCATTTAAAAAATGTTATGTGAATGGAATGACATGGAATGTAACATTGTGAGTGGTGTGTTTTCACTGAGCATAATATCTTAGATTCATCCTAGTTGTTACATGTATCAATAATTCTTTACTTTTCTATAGAGTAACATGTCATTGAGTATATATATCACAGTTTAACTATTTACCCACTGAAAAACATTTGTGATGTTTCCAGTTTTTGATGTTAAAAATAAATTTGCTACAAACATTTGTGTATAGATGTTTGTATGTATGTCTTTTTGTAAATGACTTCAATAAAATTACCAAAATCTTAGTAGCTTAAAATGACACCAATCTATTACCTTATGGTTCTATGGATCAGAAATCCAACATGGTACTCCACAGTTGTACCCCTTTCTGGAGGTTTTAAGAGAAAATCAACTTTCTTTTCTTTTTCAGCTTCTAAAAGATTACCCTAACTCCTTGGCTTGTTTTCCTTCCTCCATCTTCAGAAACAATATACCGTTAATAAAAGACCCAAGGTTCTGGCCAGCAGGTGGCATAGTGGCACTGGACTCCCAAGATGGCTTGAAAATCACACAGGGCACATGTGTCTAGAAGCCCAAAATCCAAGGAGGAGAGTGGAGAAGAGATTATAGTGTGTGTTTGTGGAGGTAGATAGTGAGTTCTCACTTTCTCTCTCCCTGTCTCTTCCTCTTTCAACCCCGAGCTGCATATAGATCTCACCAGATCAGCAAAATCATTCACTTCCAGGTTAACGATTTGTAAGAAAACACCTGGTTAGCATGAATTTTGCAGCCAGTTGGTTTTGCATCAGGTTAGACAAATTATAGAAGCCCTTGATTTCTCTAGTTGTGGAGATTAGAGAGGAGATGTTCTTTCTTTAATCATTCTTTCTAGAGCATGAGTTGGGGCAGTCCCAATGCAGTGGTTTATCCCCACTTCTGACAGAGGCAAAAAGATCTTCTAATGAGTCCAACCTGAGTGAGTGATACTCATTAAAAAAGAAAAGCACAGGCTGTGCTGGCCCTATGGGGTTCTGCTTCATGGCTGTGAAGCCTCCCTTTCAGTCAGGGTCTCCCACTTCCTGGCCCCAGTGCTAGTCAGGTAGGTCAATGTACCTATTTCTCTTGTTCTCTGTCCCTTCTAAATTTTTTTCTTTTTATTAAAAAAATAAATAAATAAAAATAAAAACAACTTTAAGCGACCAGCAGGTGGTGTAGTGGTTAGGGCACTGGACACTCCCACATGGCTGATCACAGTTCAAGTCCTGGACCTGGTGGCTTGCTTTCTCACTTATTCTTTCTCTCCCCATGTGTCTCTCTGGTCAAATTAAATGAACAAATAATTCAAATTAAAAACAAAACAAAACAAAACAAAACAACTTTCTGCACTATTTGTACCTTTCTCTTGTTAATTTGTCTCCTCTTCCCTCAACGAAGACAGAAAGCTGCAGGCAACTCCACCTCTAACTGTGCTGACTCCAATAGTATGCTGTGCAGTTTTATATATTTAACCCAATTTTATTATCTTTCACTTGATTTCTGGTTATTTTCTCCTCTTTTTATTCTAGTTCTTTCCTTCCTTTTTTCTTTCTTTTTCTGTTCCCTATTTTCTTTTCCTTTTTCCTTACTTTCTTGTTTAACTGCTCAGCCCTTACTATTGCCTAGAGAAGATGAGGTGCATAGTTGCTAAACATCTGAACATTATGTGTTTTGAGAATTATTTGCACCTCAGTGTAGTTGGTGCATAAAATGTGAAATTCTGGAACCTACAGGTGGTGCTAGACTCCAATATAGCTGACTGCAGTTCAAGTCCTGGACTCAGTGGTTTGCTTTCTTACTTTCTCTCTCTCTCTCTCTCCCTCTCCTCTCTCTAATCAAATTACAATGATAATGGATTAAATCCAATAAATAATATATTTTTTAAAAAAAGTAAAATTCCCCTTCATACATTCAATTACTAAACTTATCCTGTGATTCTCACACTGGAAGACACAGTAGAAGGGAGAAAAATAGCACCAAACTATTTCACAGTAAGGGAAATACACAAGCTCACAGTCACACAATACTTCTCCAACAAATTAGCCGAAAGCAAATACATTAAATCAGAGAAAAGCCTGAACATTGAGAGAGTCAAGTAATATTTCTCCAGCAAGAGAACTCTGTAACTAGTCTCTAAATAGAGAAAATTTAGAGGATATTATCGAAATGTCAAAACAAGAATTTAGAATACTTATGATAACAAAACTCTACAACATGCAAGAGAAAAGAGGTGTTGAGCTCCAAGAGATAAGAAAGTACTTCCACAATATGAAAGAATTAGGCACTATAAAAAATAATCAAAATGAACTGTTAGACATGAGGGCTATAATACAGGAACTCAAAATCCCCCTCAAAAGTATTAACAGCAGGCTAGAGCATGCAGAAGATCCAATCTTGGGAGAAGACAAAACCTCTGACCTAGAAAAAAATAATAAAAAATACGGAGAAACAGCCAAGAGAACTGAGGATACTATACCAGAAATACTAGGTACCATGAAACACTGAAACATCTGAATAACTGGTATCCTAGAAGGTGAAGAAACTAATCAGGGCATTTATAATCTATTCCATGAAATTCTGGAAGAAAACTTTCCAAGTCTAGAGAGGCACTCTAACATCCAGACCTAAGAAATACAAATAACCCCAAGTAGAATCAATCCAAGAAGATCCTCTCCATGGCATATCATAGCTAGATTGGCCAAAATCACAGACAAAGACAAGATACTAAGTTTGGCAAAAGAGAAACATCAAATCACCTACAAAGACTATCCCATCAGGCTATCACAGACCTCTCATAGGATACAATGCAATCAAGAAAAGAATGGGGAAATATATTTAACGTGTTAAATAAAAAACAATTTCAACCAAGAATACTATACTTGGCAAGATTATCCTTCATATGAGAAAGGAAGATAAAACAATTTTCCTATAAATAAAACCTGAAAGAGTTTACCAACTCCAATATAGCTCTTCAAGAAATTCTGAAAGGAGTACCATACCAAGAAAACTGAAGACAGACAAACAGCAATAAGAGAACGAAAAACAACCAAGTTTATGGGCAACTTAATGGTAGGGACAAGTCTAGAAATATCGGTAATAATGTTGAATGTTAACGAATTAAATTATCTGATCAAGAGACACATTCAGGCTGAATGGATTAAAAATCAGAAATCATTCATCTGCCTTCTACTAGAAACCCATCTTATGGATAAAGACATACATAGACTAAAAGTGAAGGGTTTGAACAAGGTATTCATGCACATGGAAACCAGAAAACAGTGGGAATCATGACACTGATTTCAGGCAAAATAAGCTTTAAGACAAAAACTGTAAGAAGAGACAACGAAGGGCATTATATAGTAGTAAAATGACTAATTCACCAAGATATAATGCGTATTGTTATCTATGCACCCAACTCAGGAGCACCCAAATATGCAAAGGGAAGACTATTAGATATAAAAGGAGATATAGACTGTAACTCAATAATTTGGGAGATCTCAATACCACATTATCTCCTTCAGACAGGTCAATGAGACAAAACATAAAGGAGATTCTGGAACTAAATGATACCATAAATCAGATGGACTTGGTAGATATCTATAGAATTTTCCACCCCAAAGAAACAGAAAATGTACATTTTTCTCAGTCCCACATTGTACTTTCTTGAAGAATGACCACATGATAGGCACAAAGCCAGCCTTTACGTATTCAAAGACATAGAAATGATATCCAGCATCTTCTCTGGCCATGATGGGATTAAACTTGATACTAATCTCAGGAAAAACCCTCAAAAATGCACAAATATATGGAAACTAAATAACCTACTTCTGAATGATTTAATGACTACTGAAGAAATTAAGAGTGAGGTCAAAAGATTCTGGAAACAAATGAGAATGAGTATACAAGTTTCCATAATTTATGGGACACTGAAAAAGCAGTCATAAGAGGGAAGTTCATAGCAATTAAAGCACGCAAGAAAAAGATGGAAAGATGGCAAAAGGACAACTTAACATAATGCCTCAGGGAATTGGTAAAACAACAGAAAAATTTAAAAAATGCCAGGAGAAAAGAAATAGTAAAGATTCAAGTAGAAATAAATAAAATAGTAAACAAGTGAACTATACAGAAAATAAATGAGAGTGAAAGCTGGTTCTTTGAAAAGATAATCAAGATTAACAAAGCATTAACTAGACTAATTAAGAAGAGAGAAAGGAACCAGATAAATCAAATTTGCAATGAATCAGGCAACATTTCAACAGACATAATAGAAATACAAAACATCATTAGAGGATACTATGAGTGACTGTACGTCAACAAAAAAGAAAGCCTGGATGAGATGAACAAATTCCTCGACACATCTAGTCTACCAAGATTGATTCAGGAGGACATAGAAAGCTTGAATAGACCTATAGGAAGCACTGAGATTGAATCAGTAATAATCTCCCAACAAAGAAAAGTACAGGTCCTGATGGCTTCACTGCAGAATTTTACAAAACTTTCAAGGAAGAGGTAGCCCCCATTTTACTCACACTGTTTCTAGAGATCCAAAAGGAAGGAATCCTTCCAAATTATGTCTATGAGGCTTCCATTACCCTCATTTCCAAAAAAGATAAGATACAATAAAAAAAGAAAACTATAGACCTGTATCTCCAATGAATATAGATGCAAAAATTCTCAACAAGGTCCTTGGTAACTATATTCAACAGCATATAAAAAAGGCTATTCTGGCACCAGCAGTTGGCATAATGGCTATGTCAATGGACTCCCATGTTGTTCGAGTCAACTGTTGTTCAAGTCTTGGACCCGGCGGTTTAAACTTACGTCGGGCATGTGTGCGTGCATGTCCAAGATCCTGAGAGGAGAATGGAGAAGAAGGGATTGCAACATGGCCATTCCCCTGATGGGGGCGGGGGGAAGAGGCTGTTTTCTCACTTTGAGAAAACCATAATTTTGTAATTGTATTTTTAAAATATTTCCTTTTAGGCCTCTTTAGTTTTAACTTTAAAAAATGTTAATATTTCAAAAATATTATTTCATACAGGCCAGTTCAATGATAAAAAGACATACTGTTCAAGTGAAACTAGATCCATTCGAAAGATCATGGGCTCAATTGGTGTATGTTGGGAGCATGTACACTGACCTTGACTGGATCATTGGCTGATGGAATCTCAGAATGAAATCCTATTGTGGTTGCATGTCTCTCCCTCCCTCAATCTTTCTCACAATCATGAAAGAAATAAGTTCAGAAAAAATTCACTTTACTTACATTAATGAACACATTAGATGAGACTATACATTTTGCCTGACCTACAAATTGCAGCTTAAAAAATTCATAAGCATCTTTTAGTCATTCAGGGTTGACCTGCGAGTGACAAAGATCTTAGTTCTAATACATTGAAAACATTCTTACTTTCATTTTCATCTTAAAGGTGTGTGTGTGTATGTGTGTGTGTGTGTGCTTAAATATGACAGAATTTTGGTTAATAGTTCTTTTATTTTGCTGTTTGAAAATAAATGTGCCACTTGGTTTTTGCCTATTTTCAGAATAAAAAGTCTTGTCACTTGAATTGTTCTTTCTCAATAGGTAATGATGCATCTTTTTTTTTTTCTTTTGATACCAAGCTCTTTTACTTGTATTTTCACCACTTTTATTATGGTATGTCTTGTTGTTGATGTCTTTAGACTTATCCTGTTTGGTTCTGCTCTCTTTCTGAGTCTATTGTCTCATGCCTTTCATAAAATTTGCCAATTTTTACCCATTACCTTTTTTTTTTTCTTTTTTTTGGAGAGGTTTTTGCTATACGGCGTGTGTGCTTGCCAGACCGAGAGAGACAGAGAGACAGTAAGCAAACATCACCCCCCAGGGGGGGATGGCCGTGCCACAATCCCTTCTCCTTCATTCTCCTCTTGGGTTCTTGGGCAAGCATGCACACGTACCGGGCGTGAGTTTTAAGCCACCAAGTCTGGGACTCGAACGATGGTTGACTACATGAGAGTCCAGTGACATAGCCATTATGCTAACTACTGGTCCTCCCATTAACTTTGATTTTTCTTTTTTTAAAATATTTGCTATTGGGTGCATGCACTCACCAGAGAAAGATGAAAAGAGAGACAAAAGGAGAGAAAGCACATCACTTTGTGCATGCTTAGGCCTTAATTCCTTCTTCTCTGTTTTTCCACATAGTAAATATTTTGAGCACACGTATACCTGGTGGGATTTTTTTAAACTTTTATTTCAAGTTGTTTTATACATTCAATCACATTATTTAGCTTGCCAAGTGAATAGTCCAACATATGTACATTTCTCCCCAGTCTAATTGATAACACTATAAAGTTATCTTCAATGATAATACCCCATTTCCTTGCCCCATTAATGCTATGTCTCTCTTTTTTTCTCCTTAATGTCCTTCCTCAGACATCATTGCTTCACCCTGGAAGGATTTGAAACTTACAGGTGGTCATGTGGGATCCGGTTCTCATAATGATCATGTCATGGGGCTGACCCTCTGAATATTTTCATGAGTACAAATTTTTATCTTTTCTTCTATGACTCTGAGGACATAAATGTTAGGTATTTAATGTTCTCATAAAATTCTCAATATCATTTTTTCCCTCTTTATTATCTTTTTCTCTTATCCACATTAGCAAGTTTTTTTTTTTTTTGCAATTTTTTTTTTTTTTTCAGAGAGAGATGCTTTTGCTATAAAGCGTGTGTGCTCACTAAAAAGACAGAAAGAGACGGAGAAAAAGCAAGTGAGAAATCACTCCCCTGGGGGATGGTCATGCTGCAATCCCTTCTCCTTCATTCTTCTCTTGGCATCTTGGGCACGTATGCACACGCACCCAGTGTAAGTTTTAAGCCACTGGGTTTAGGACTCGAATTGCAGTAGATTAAGTTGGAGTCCAACAACCTAACCATTATGCCATCTGCTAGTCCTCAGATTCATAACTTTTATTGAACAGTTTTTGGTTTATGGATTCTTTCTTATGTTATCTACAAATATACTATTGGGTCCATTCCCATGAGTTTGTATATGTGCTGCCGAAGCGAGCACCATTCCCATGAGTTTGTAATGTTGGATATTGTGGTTTTAGTTCTACAATGTCACTTAACAACAGAGACATGTTCTGAGAATTGTCAAGCAATTTTATTGTGTGAACATCATAGCTTTTACTTACACAAGCTAGATGGTATAGGCTACTGAATTCTTCGGCTTTATGGTATAAATACTAGATTTTGTCTGCTTAGGGGCTACGATAAACAAATTGACATGCAAAGTGCAAGAAAAAATTATGTAACCCAGAGACGTGGTAAACTCAAGCTGTATGAGGCTACCATTGGCCCAGTATAGCATACTGTTTTATAGTAAAATTCTTTTTAAATAAGTAGAAGGGACACACTAAAATAATAATAAATAATAATAAAAAGTGTAGCATATTACACACATAAATCAGCAACACAATTGTTTATTGTCATGATCAAGCATTATGTACATAATTGTATGTGCTACACTTCATACAACTGGCAGTGCAGTAGGTTTGTTTCCACCAGCATCATTACAAATGCATGAGTGACACATTGCACTGTAGCGTCGTGACAGCTATGACATCACTAGGTAGGACTTTTTAAGTTTTATTATAACTTTACAGACTTACCACCTTGTATGTGCAGTACGTGGTTGGCCAGAATGTTGTTTTGTTGAATGTGAATGTCTGTATTCGATTTTTATAACTTCATTTTTGTTAAAAGTTTTATTTTGAAATGTCTTTTGAGAGCACTTTTAATTGCATGTTGCAGCATAAATAGTTGGACTTAATTGAGGTAACCATTCTGAATATCTACAGTATGAAATTGAAACATCCCAAATATCTTTTCATTACAATATGTACTTTTAGAAATTTGTGTTCAGTTTCAACTTTGGAATTAATGGTCATCTGGTGAAAAACAACTATAGTTTTCTATATATTTATTTTAGGCATAATATGGTTATACTATAAGAATGTTAGGATTCTAATGTACAAACATAAGGATGCATTTAGAATTCGCAAAATAAAAATATAAGCAAAAAATATTCACAGTATTTTTAGTAACTTGTTTGCTCTTGCATAAATCATATACTAGATTGTTGAAATTATTTAAGAGTTCTGATTAGTAATTGTAAGAGTACATTTTTGATGCTTATATAATAAATGAATTATATTTTAGGTACAAGCCTCAAATTAATGTAAAGAATTATAAAGATTTAAAATTTTATGTTTCTAATAATCAATATGCTCTATTTAATAATTCTTACTTTAAAATGTTTGTTTCACTTTATTTTCTCTTTGTCAGAAGCAGAGGGGAATGCACTCAGAGAGAAAGAGAGCTTCTGACTGGAGCATGGTCAGACAGCAAATCCTTTTTCCCTCATTTCTCCAGCCCATCAGGATTTTGGCAAGCATACACACATACCCAGCATGTTTTTCAAGTTGTCTGGGCTGGGATCTGAGCCAGGGTGAGTCATGTGGTACCTGGGTTCTTATGCACAGGTCTTAAGTACAGCACTGTGTGGCCCACAGTTTTTCAAATCTTATTTCAACTCTTTCTTATTTCTCTTTTCTCCTGCTTATCCTGTTCTATGATTCCAGATTAGTCTATAGAATATATTGGACTTTGTTTCTTTGAAAATATGCAGAGAGTTACTAATTGTCTACAATAATGAAAGCATTTCTCTATGGGATGAAAATTATATACTGTGCTCTTTTCTTCAAATAACAATATTAAACTTTTTCCCTAATGCATCAGGTGAGCTATATATATATATATATTACAACAGAGATAATACATGGACAACTTTATAAATTCTAGGAGAATTCATTTCCTCATTCAAGTTGTGTACATTGTTTTCCCATTAATAAACAACTATATTATCTCGGGTGGATGCATTTTCTTTTAAATAGTAACCTTGTCCAAATAAAATAGCATCCTTGTTGAATTTTTTCACTACTTCTCTATGTTTTCTAATGAAAATTGTGTTTACAGAGACAGTTTATGCAAAAATAAGGTGCCACTATTCTTGTCAGAAGAACTTTCTAGATATTTACAGACTAGGTCTTCTTTTCAAAAAATGATTTTGCAAGACTTCTTTTTTATTTAATTGTGGCTACCTGGCAGTTGGCTAGATATGGAAACTAACTAATTAAATAAATAAATAATGAGGGTTAAAAGACCAGGTGTTAGTTTTGTTGAGTTTCACTAATTATTAGCATCATGCTTCCAGCTATAAGTAACCATTAAACTTAAATTAAAAAGGACAAAGCTAGCCAGTATTTTGCTTAAAGCATGTTAGGTTCAAAAGTAAAATTGCCACTTGCTTGCTACTGATGAGAAGATATTTTACTCTAGCTATTAGGCAAGCTAAAGCTTTTACAAACATTTGAATGTGGTATTTCATTGCCACTTGGAGATGAATTAATAATACAAAGCTTAATGCATGGAATCTAGTCTATTACTAGTTTCAGTTCAATCAATGCTTTGGGTCTTATGAGCCATAATTATCCCTCAATTTATGTATGTATATCATGCATTTACAGCAAAATTTGTAGGATTATGAGCTCTCCAATATATCTTCAGTTTTCAAAAATGTTCATGCATGTAGACCAACATGTGTATAATATGAATAATTTCAGACGTTTGAAAGCCCTGTAAACAAATAAGCTCTTCATAGTGCCAGCCTTTCCTTTCTGTTTTTTCTCAAATTAGTTTTGAAAGTTATTCCCCATGAATTCCCCTCCACCCCCCCCGTATTAAAACCTTTATTTATGGAGATAGACTAATCCATGGCCTTTTTGTACCTTTTTATTTCTGTTTCTTTCAATATAGCTGCATTATTCAGTACTTAACTTTTCCCTCAGTTTGTTCCAGAATGTTCAGCTCCTCAAAATACATTTCTAGATCTTTAAGAAAAAATTTATACTAATCTTGAAAGTAAGTTAATTTATCTGATGTATTGAGATTTTCAGCAAAGAATTCTGTATGACTTTGCCTTCATAAAGTCAATGACATTTGCTACTTAAATAGAATTAATCTGTAAAATACACATCTAGGTTTGCATGATAATTAATACTCATGGGTAAACACTTTCAAGTAAGAAATGTAAGAAATTTTGATAGTCTCCTGGTTTTACCACATATCACTTTACTTTACTTTTAATAGAAATGTGTTTTAAAAAATTGCAAACATAGCCATAGACTTGTAACATTATATTTGGTAAATTACTTGAAGTAAACTGTAACTCAGTTGTATCATTGTCTTTCTAAACTGATGATATTGTGTATATGGGGTGGAAGAAGAAAAATTTTATCATTATTTTTCAGTTTTAGATAAGACATCACCAGACTTATTTTTAATAATTTTATTTTGGGTCCAGTAGTTGGTGTGGAGGATAAGGCATTGGGTCTCTTTTGGCCAGCTTTGTGGTTTGAGTCTTGAACCTCTCTACTTGAGAATTAATCCAAGCACATGAACTTGTATGTCCAAAATCCTGAGAGGAAAATGGAAAAGGGATTGCAGTATGGCCAAGCCCCGAGGAGTGATTTCTCACTTTACTTCTCTCTGTCTCTCTCTGTCTCTGATGAATGCACATTTCCTGTAGCAAATAATAATAATAATAAAAAATTATTTTAAAATTTGCTGTAATTTTAAAATTTAATTTATTAATATGTTTGCCTTTAAATAGGTTATTTAACATTTTTAAAACCAATAATATTAAATCAGCATAACTATACCTTACTAAATAAATATTCTTTCATATTATTAATTTGAAGTTGGTGAGGAATATACTTGATTTAATATTTTACTCTACTTTTGGTTCACTGCTTTAGTTTATATAACACATTTAAAGAACATCAAATAATAAACTTCTATAGTGTGTGCAGTATAGATAGAAGTGGCTCTAACAGCCAAAATGACTCTCTAGAGAAAAGGAATGTAGACAAATAAATATTTTTTGAGAGATTTTTGCTATAGGGCGTGTACGCTCTCCAGAAAGACAGAGAGAGACAGACAGAAAGTGAGAAATTACCCTCTAAGGGGGATGACCATGCCACAATCCTTTCTCTTTCATTCTCCTCTCAGGATCTTGGGCATACACACCCATGTGACAGGCATAAGTTTAAAGTCACTGGGTCCAGAACTTGAACCACGGTCGAATACATGGGAGTACGACATAGCCATTACATCAACTGCTGGTCTCAAGACAAATATTTTTAAAGAGAAATATTTTCCAATATTTATAATTGCAACCAGTATTTTATGGTTTTAAATGGAAAGATTTCTGCACTTTTTTAAAAGTTCATCTACCCAGTTCTTTCCTGAGAGAGACAAAGAGAGACAGAGAGAGATTGAGAGACAAAGAGAAACCTCAACAGGGTCTCATTGCAGAGTCTCTCCCCATTCTTCACAGCCAACAAAGATCATAGGTGAATGAGTATTCCAGGTGTACAAAGGTAAGCCTAGGAACTGAACCCCATCATTTGTATGGCTCCTAGAATTACAGAACTGAGTCCCACCACCATCCCACAATGATTGGGCTAGATCTCCATATTTCCTAACTGAATTTTTTACCTTCATAATAGACCATGTACACACTCACTTTGGAGTGAAAGACAAAGAGGGACATACCATCCACAAGATCTAGGTTTACCATAGCCTGTTTTTTACAATTTCTCCAGGCCATCAGATAATGGGCAATCACATGCACGCTCAGTACATTTTAGGCTGACAGGGCTGGTGTTTCAAATTGCTGTCACCATATGGGAACTGACTCTCTCTAGTAGCAAATTACCACTGTTCCATGGGACTGGCCCTATATCTACCTCCTTAGGATGTTTCCCTGGCTTATATGACTCTTCTATGAAGGACCAGAAAATGTGGATGGGATGAGGATGATTAACTCTGGCTTTTATAGATCCAGGTTAATATATTAATTATTGATATTTAATTTACCATTATCTACAAATTTTTTTAACATTATTATTTTTTAAAGAATTTTTTTATTAAGTGTTATTGATCATTATTATTATCCTTTGTAGTTTGTGAAAAGGCTCATGTGCTCACCAGAGACATACAGAGACAGAGAGAGAGAGCAAGAAAGTGAGAATGCAAGCCACCAGGTCCAAGCCTTGAACCGTGGTTAGCCACATGGGAGTCCAGCACCTTAACCATCATGCCATCTGCTGACCTCTCTTCAGCATTATTTTCATTCTGTTTTGAAGAATGGGTATCCAAAATAGACAATATAATACCTAGACGAAGTGCTCATGTGAAGATGATAGAGTGTACTGATGCAAACCTGAAAGTTATTTTACTATCACACCTAAGCTAAATGGTGTATTCTGTTGCTCAGACTACAAATTTGCATGGTATGTTACTGCATTAAATACTGTAGACAAGCATACCACAATAGGGATATTTGTCTATCTAAATATATCTAAACATAAACAAGGTACAGTAAAAATAGAGTGTAAAAGATTTTAGAAAGTAATGTACTTGTCTAGGACACTTACTATAAATGGAGCTTGCAAGAAAGAAAGTTGCTCTGGGTGAGTCAGTGAGTAAGTGGTGCGTAAATGTGAGGGTGTAAGACATTACTGTGCATTACTGTAAACTTTATAAACACCATACGCTTAGGCAAAGTTAAATTTATAAGAAGCAAATTTTGAACATGATGAACGAAGCAATCTAGAGTCAGTCAAACAAGTTTTCCTAGGCATTTAATCTTGCCGAAGTGTATGGTGTTTACGAAGTTTACAGTAGTGTACAGTAATATCTTATACCTTTTGATGAAGTTGGACTTCATAAATAATTTTTTCATAACATGTATTTTCCATGAACTTTTTGTGGTCCCCTTGTATTAGACTAGATGGGCTTTCTCTTTGTTTTGAAAACATATAATACATTAAGTGAAGAACTCTAGTGTATGACTAAGAGACTTGTTATATCTCTATCCATCTCTGACCAGAGCCAGATCTGCATCCACGCCACTAGCCTGACTCTGTCACCTTAAGTGGTCAACTCTTTCAAGACTTTACATAAAAGGGATTATGCCTTAAGAAAAAAAGAATTATAAGAATATTAGTCTTTCTTTAATAATAAATTGACTTTTGCTTACTGTAATTTTTTATTTTATAAACTTTCAAAGTTTCTTAGCTTTTTGACTCTTCTGTAAGAACATTTAGCTTAAAACACAAACACGTTGTATAACTGTACAAAAAAAAAAATTTAGAGAGATTTTTGCTATAGGGCGCATGTGCTCATCAGGTAGACAGAAAGGGACAGAGAGACAGAAAGTGAGAAATCATCCCCTGAGGGGGATGACCGTGCTGCAATTCCTTTCCTCTATTCTCCTCTCAGGATTTTGGGCATACATGCAAACGTGCCTGGCATGAGCCTCCAGATCCAGGACTTGAAACATGGTAGACTACATTAGAGTGTAACAATATAACTATGACACCATCTGCTGGTCCTCCAAATATTTTTTTCTGTCCTTCTTTTATGAACCTTGTTCATACCTTTTTAAAACTTTTTGTTAAAAATTTATAAACACACACATTAACCTAGGCTTATGCAGAATTAAGGTAATCAAAATCACTGTCTTCGACCTTTTCCCTCTGGGAAAAAGATCATAATGGTAGGATAATGATAAACAAAACAACATGAGATTTAATTAATCACAACAGAAAATCATGCGATCTAGAGTCAGGCAAGATACATGAGGATGCTGTAGCTGTATCACAGCATATTTTTATGTATATATTTATATATATACATATATATATATATGTGTATATATATATATATACATATATACATATATATATTAGGTGGCTGGATACCACATGTCTATGTGCGTGGTTCAAGTCTCGGAAATTAGTGACTTGAGAAACATGCCAGGCTTCTGTGTATACATGCCCCAAATCCTGATGAAGGAAGAAATGAAAGAGAAAGGATTGCAGCATGACTATTCCCCCTAGGGGTAGGGGATGTTTTCTCACTTTTTCTCTTTCTCTCTCTTTGACAAGCGCACACCTTTTTGTAACATTTAAAACAATAATAATGATTAACAAATATAGTATAGAGAGTCAGATAATAGCATAGTTGTAACACAATTGGACCCTCAAGGTATAGTCCTGGGTTCACAGCCTGAGGCCACCCTGTGCACTCCAAGTTCAGGCATGTATGCCTGTGATCCAACCTGGATGAGGCTGAGGGGATTGTGGTGTGAAGACCATGTAGGGGATGCCTTTCTCTCTCCTTTTCACTCTCTCTTTCCTTTTGTCTCTTTCTCTGTATCCCTCCCTTTGTCTAACTTTCATGGAAGAAATTAATGAATTTTTAAAAATGTATAATATAGTAAATATGTTAAATCAGTAGCATTGTCTATCACTATCAAGAATAATGTATTATACATAATTGTATGTGCTACACTTCTATAAAACTGTTAACACAGTGGGTTTGTTTACATCAGCATCGTTGCAAATACAAGAGCAATGCATTTGCTGTCCCTTGTGATTGCTCTATGACAGCCAATGATAACACCATACAATAGAGCTGTGGAACAACAGGTCTGTGAAACATTGTGTGTGTAAGGTCTATCACTGAGCAAAACACCATTATGCAATGGATGAACATATATCATTGTTGCATTGAAAATATTGGCTATATATATATATATATATATATATATTACATACAAAGTTCCCATAGTTCCCTGTGGTGAAACAAAACAAATCAGGTACTTAAAGTAAGAAACATAGTTTAAAGGAGTTATGGTAGAGAATTCCCCTAACAGTAGAGAAAATGAAACAGGTAAAGATGAATAATTTTCAATGTAAGATAGAATGTGGATTTTTTTAAACACTCAATATTAGGGTTTTTTTATTTATTTTTTAAAAGAATTATCTATTTAACTTTTATTTATTCATTTAATTTGACCAGAAAGAGGCAGAGAGCGTGAGAGAGAGAGAGGGAAAGTGAGAAAGCCAGGTACAAGGTCCAGGTTGGCCATATGGGAGTATCCAGCACCTTAACCACCACGCCACCTGCTGGTCACCCCTAGAATGTGGATTTTAAGTAAAGCTCTGTTAAGCAATATTCATCTTTCCTTACCAAGATGTCATACTTGTAAATCTATCCTACATTTAATTATAGCAAAACATTCTATATTTAACCATAAAAACTGTGCTTATGTATGCAGATACAACAGTTAATGGATAGCTAGATGACATTGCCATTTTAGTAACCTTCTTATGTGCAAAGATTGGACAAAAACTATATGTTTAATGGCAAGAAAAGGTATAAAAAGTAAAATATAATGTATAAAACTGAAGAATCAACACATCGCTATTATGTCGATGAAGAAATTCTCCTAACTTATTGGTAATTATATTTATGTATAACATATTTTAACATAAAAATTTAAATGATTGAATTCTCTATTCTTATTAGAGATATATAAAGTTATAGACATGACTTTAAGTGAAAAAATATTCATAGAGATATTGTAGATTACACAGCTATCAATATATACCTACGGTACCTCATAAATGATATATAATGTGATGGCTAATAGCTGTTTGAGGTGTCTAGATGATTATGGGACTAGAATAAAAGATCAATTATACTTTTACATATTTTGAAATTATGAAAGATTTTAAACTTGCAGAGAATATGCAACGTACATTTGTTAAAGAATTATAAAATAAGGGTAGACATGTAGTGTAGTGGTTAAAGCAGTTGGAATCCACATGACTGACTGCATGGTTCAAAGCTGGACCCCGCAGCTTAGAAAATATGTGAGGCATGTGCGCAAAATCCTGAAAGGAAAATGGAGAAGAAGGATTTGTGGCACAGTCAACCCTTCCAAGGGGTGACTTCTCACTTTCTTTTTTCTCTCTGCCTCTTTCTCTGGTGGACTCATGTGCCCGATAGTACATACAAAAAAATAAAAAAATGATATAGATAGACTCATTTAAAAAATAATTTATACAGTCTTTGGGAACCAGCAGTTAGCGTAATGGCTATGTCGCTGGATTCCCACGTAGTCGACCGCAGTTCGCATCCCAGACCCGGTGGCTTAGAACTCACACCGGGCACATGTGCGTGCATGCCCAAGATCCCGAGAGGAGAATGGAGGAGAAGGGATTGTGGCGTGACCATCCCCCGTGGGGGTGATTTCTCGCTTTCTGTCTCTATGTCTCTCTCTGTCTGTCTAGCGAGCGCATGCGCCCTATAGTGAAAACCTCTCAAAAAAAAAATAATTTTTACAGTCTTCTATATAAATCTTCCAATGTATACACCCTCTATCTCACCTAGATATGGTTCCTTACCTAGAATTTGCAATTATTACACCTTTGCTTTGCAATATAGTTTTACACATGTAAATTATTCTCTAAACAATGTATAAATTACACAATAGTATTTTATTTTAAAAAAAATGGAATAAAAACACGCTACAGATATTTATTTAAAAATTGCAATTTTAATACTTTTTATCTTAATTCATGTTTCTATGGATGTAGCTAAGTTTTGTTAAAATATGTTTGAATTATATGTCAGATTTTTTGCTATCATAGTTCTTGCTATTGTTGTTTATTTATAGTTTCTTTGAGCCTCACCATTCTTGTCCTTTGAGAACCTGGTTTAGGAAGTATGTTTGTAGTAGCGTTGCCAGATTCTAGTAAGCCACCTGGTATCTACTTGGGAATTAAATGTTTTTCTGAAAGATCGTATCAATGTATATTCCACCTATAATTTACGAATTGCCATTTGGTGAACAATTTCAAAAAAACTTCTCACTGAAATATATTTTAAATCTTGCCTACATATAACTCTAAAATAATCTATTGAGTGATTTTAATTTTCATTTTCATGACTACTTAGAGGATGAACATATTTTCTTATGTATTGTAGGCACATATTTTCTTTGAAATATCTGGTAATATGTTTTGTTCATGTTATCTCTAAATTGGTTTCATTTTTAAGGATTTTTTTCTGAGCACTGCTTTATAGATTAAATATATTATAACTATCTTATCAAGTATATGGTTTGCTTTAAAATTTATAATAATAAATATATTTATTTATACTTTCACTTATAAGCAAAAGGTGTTTTAATATATTCAATTTTTACAATATTTTCTATAACAGTTGCATTCTTTGTGTTGAAAAGTTATTGCCATTCAAAATGGTAGACATGAAAAATAGAAGTCCCAGGGCCAGCAGTTAGCATAATGGCTATGTCGCTGAACTCCTATGTAGTCGACTGCCATTCCAGTCCTGGACCTAGAGGCTTAAACTCATGCCAGGTGTGTGTGCGTGTGTGCCCAAGATCCCAAGAGGAGAATGGAGGA
Source organism: Tupaia belangeri chinensis (assembly GCF_000334495.1). Classification (NCBI taxonomy): domain Eukaryota; kingdom Metazoa; phylum Chordata; class Mammalia; order Scandentia; family Tupaiidae; genus Tupaia; species Tupaia belangeri. The sequence continues at coordinate 1,103,075 of NW_006159463.1, forward strand.
GACCAGATTGCAGCGTGGCCATCCCCCCTGGGGGGTGATTTCTCTCTTTCAGTCTCTCTGTCTCTCTCTGTCTTTCTGGTGAGCACATGCACCCTATAGCAAAAACCTCACCCCCCCAAAAAAAATACAAGTCCCAAAAAAAGCCATTTCATATAAACCAAACCTGAGAGTATTTATTTGTGACAGAATTTTATTAAAGTGACACTGGCTTATTTAAAGGTATACTTCAGAAATAAAGAACAAGTTCTAAAAACAAGAGAACACAATGAACCAAGAAAGTATAAAACACATGGGAAGTCACATAATTGGTAACACTTTAATATTTTGGTAACAGAATCATATAACATACTGTGTTGGAAAAATAAGAAATCTAGGTGTAAAGACCTTTCTATATTATGTAAATTAAGAGATAAATTATTTTAACTAAAGCATTTTATTACTCAGGACCAGAATAAAAATGACACTGTATCTTATGCTGTCCCAGTTTAAATAGAAAAGCTAAAATTTTCAGGGTAACAACTGAAGTATAAAACATTCCAAACTTGTAGAAGAATGGGTAAAAAAGAAAAAATCTCCTGCCATCAAAAAACATAGAAAAGTAAAAATATATTTTACTTAGGGAAAAAGAGAAGAGAATGCAAAAGTAGATAGCATAAATAAATCCAGATTCCTTTTTAGCATATAATATGAAGGTCTTCATTTGAATTTCATAATTTAAAACTTAATCTTTCAGCAACTTCTTATTGGTCATTAAGCTCCATGAAAGAAGTCACTGGAACCATTCAGTGGCAAAGTCGTTGTATAATTCTAAACATAATAATAATAAACTCCCAGCATCACAGAGTTCAGTGACTACTTCTCATCCTCAGCAGAGCTATCAAGGCCTGAATGAGCATTAAAACTGAATAACACAGTTACTCCAAGAATTGGTCTCTTGGGTTTAGGGTTGACTGAGCTTTAAATTGCCTGCACTCTATTGACTATTCAATTCTCTCAGTCAATTGATAAATAAAATACTTTAGTCATCAGAGCTGTTAATCCACTTTCATGACACTTGCTTTTCTTGAAACATTAGATTAGCTCTTTTTGTTTTTTGGATTTAAGATTCAGACCAAATCAAATGGAGTTTATGTCATTACAAATTGTCAGGCATGACTCCTCCTGGGAAATTTGAGGATTTTTTTTTGTGTCTGTGGAATAAATAGCTCTTTCTAAAACTGGCATATTTATGATTTAGGCTAGCATGTTGAAATAGTTTATTTTTTATGGAAAACAAAATATTTGAAAGTTGTTAATTCATAAAAATCAGTTATAAGTTCAATTTACTATGTCTGGACCATGTTATTTTAATGATAAAATAAATAAATCTCTGTCATACTTCCTTCTTTATTTTTTAAATAATTATTTATTTTTATTTTTATTATTATTATTTTAATTTGCTACAGGGCATGTGCACTGACCAGACAGAGAAAGAAAGAACAAGCAGTCAATTCTAGGACTCAAATTACAGTTGGCCAGGTGGGTGTCCAGCGCCTTAATCACCAAAGCATCTTTATTTTTAATATTATTTATTTATTTTTAGTAAGCAGATTGATATTTTCTCCTCAGTAATGTAACATAAAAGAATCTATAAATAAGGATAAAAAATATCATCATCATCAAAGTTCAATTTTCTTATCCTCTTGGTATAAGACATTTTATGTGATAAAACAATATATGGACACCATAGAAGTTTTAAAAATAAATCTCAGGAAAAAAATTATACATAATTTTAGGTTCATACTGATCTTCCAGATGGCCTGTACTAAGGATTTAGGATTTTTTTTTGTGATCCTTTACGATCACGGAACCCACTTTTTTGCAATAAATCTCGTAATATGTATCTCATACAGGTTCTGTATCTCTTGTAGAACATGACTGAGAAACTGAGACATCAACTATGTTCTATAAGATATTATGGTTGCTGTAGAGATTTGAAATGCACACTTTTATCTACTCTATATTCACCTTCAAGTAACACTATTTTGCTTCACACATTGAACTATCTGGTCCACAGTTCTATCTTTCTTTCTCTTTCTTTCTTTCCTTCTTTCTTTCTTCCTTCTTTCTTTCTCTTTCTTTCTTTCTTCTTCCTTCCTTCCTTCTTTCTTTCTCTTTCTTTCTTTCTTTCTTCTTCCTTCCTTCCTTCCTTCCTTCCTTCCTTCCTTCCTTCCTTCCTTCCTTTCTTTCTTTCTTTCCTTCTTTCTTTCTTTCTTTCTTTCTTTCTTTCTTTCTTTCTTTCTTTCTTTCTTTCTTTCTTTCTTTCTTTCTTTCTTTCTTTCTTTCTTTCTTTTTCTTTCTTTCTGATGTATGCATTTGCCAGAGAGAGACAGAGAGAGCAAGAGTGAAAGTGAGAAATCATCCCCTAGAGAGAAGAGCCACACTACAGTCTTTTCACCTCCATTGTCCTCCTGGAATTCTGGGCACACATGTACACCTGCCAGGGATGATTTTCAAACCACTGGATCTGGAACTCAAACTGCAGTTAGCCATGTGGGAGTCCAGCACACCACCTAATGGCCCCAATTCAATATACTTTTGAAATCCTTTAAAATTTCTTAATTGATTCATGCATTAACCAGAAGTTTTGCATTACTAAATGTTTAGATATTTTTGTTGGTTTCTGTCATTTATTTCAAATTACATTAAATTATTGTCAAAAATTAAGAAAAGTATTTGGTCAGAGAAAATGTCCTTTGTGATTTTAATTAGTTAAAACTGCCAGGTTTGATTTATGACCCATGATATGGTCTATCTTGGTCAATGTTTCAAGAAATGTTTGTTCTGTTATTTTTGAACAAAATGTTCTATAAATGTCAATTTAGTCTTTTTTGTTTAATAATGTATTTCACCTCAACCATATAATACCAAATTTCTATCTAGCAGTTTTAACTATTATAGAACATAAGATGTCGAAACACTCAACTATAATTGAAGTTTGTCTACTCTTTTCTTTCAGCTTTATTGTTTTCATCATATGTCTTGTTTTATTTTTTTTCCTATATTTAATCACTGTCATCTTTTTTAAAGATTTTTTTAGAGGGATTTTTGCTATAGGGTGCTTACACTTGACAGAGACACAGAGACAGAGATACAAGAAGCGAGAAATCACTCCCCAGGGCTGGAGGAGGGGGTGACACTGCTGCAATCTCTTCTCCATTTTCAGGATTTGGGGCACCTACACACAAGCACCCATTGTGAGTTTTAAGTGACTGAGTCCAGGACTCAAACCACAGTCTACAAAGTGCGAGTCCAGTGATGTAACTGCTTTGTTATCTCTTGGTCACACATCTTTTCAGCATACAAAATGACTTTCTCAAAATTAATACACTATACATGGAATATTAGTCCAGTCAAAGATATCAGCACACACATTATTCTGAACAGATAATTTTCCATTTTTCGGCCCTTAAATGTTTTACCTTTTTCCCCTAGATTCCCTCCCACCTGTCCCCTCATTGCCCACCATGCTCCCACACTGTCTCCAGTATCCATAGTTTCTCTGAATTCTTTTATGCCTTCTAATCTTTTCATTTCTTACATAAAATACAGACATTTGTTATATATTAAATGGGGACATATAATTCCTCTCTTTCATAGTCTGGCTTGCTTCACTCAGTATTAAATCTTCCATATTTTCCCGCTTTCTGTCAAATGCCAAGGTCTCATTCCATAGTATACATGTGACACACTTTTTCAATCCATTCATGTGTTCATGAATAGTTGGGTTAATTTCATGTCTTAGCAATTGTGATTTCATTTATTTATTTATTTACTTATTTATTTACTTGGAGAAGATTTTGCTATAGGGTGTGTGCAACTCGCCAGAAAGAGAGAGACAGAGAGACAGAAAGCAAGAAATCATCCTCTGGCGGGATGGTCACACCACAATCCCTTCTCCTTTATTCTCCTTCCGGTATCTTGGGCATGTGCGCACACAAGCCTGGCATGAGTTTAAGCCACCCGGTCTGGGACTCACATTGTGGTCACATTCCCATGTAGTCCATAGTCATTATGCCATCTGCTGGTCCCAATTTTGAAACCACAGTTGAAAGTCTTATTTGATGCACATGTCCTTAGCATTGTCCTATCTTCCTATTGGATAAATTATTTATTGCTATGTAGTCTTATTGTTCCCAAGTATGTATTTATTTTGATGTATAATTTATCTATTGTTAATATGAATAACATACACTTTTCATCTTTTTACTTTTTCTTTTTTTTTTAAGAGAAATTTTTGCACTTGTGGGAAAAACAGAGAGAGACAGAGAAACTGAAAGTGAGAAATCAGCTCCCCCAGGGGCATGGCCACACTGCAATCCCTTCTCCTCCATTCTCCTCTTAGGATTTCAAACATGTGTGCACATTCACTTGGCGTGAATTTTAATTCATTGGGTTCTGGACTCAAACAGCAGTTGACTATGTGGAAGTCCAGCGACATAACCATTATACCATCTGCTGGTCACAATCTTCTTACTTTTAAATCGTATAAGCATTATGCTTCATATGAATTTCATGTAAGATCAAAGGCTTGATTAATTTTTTTTTAAAAATTTGCTGGCCAATTTGTTTTTAATTAGTGTATTTTTCTGCATTTAAATAAATTAGTCATAATTTAGGACTTCAGTCTGTCATTTCATTATTATTTTTTGATCTGTTGACCCTTGCTATGTTTCATTTTGCCAGTTTTTTTCCCTCAATAAATTTGTGAAGTGTTTAGTCATTATTTTCTTGAATACTTCTTCAGTCTCGCACACTTTCTCTTTTCTTTTAGCAATACTGATGATAAGAACACTAGATCCCATGTTATCATCCTATAGGTCTCTGGTTCTTGGCTCATTATTATTATTATTATTATTTTTTGGAGAGGTTTTTCGCCATAGGGCGCGTGCGCTCACCAGACAGACAGAAAGAGACATAGAGACAGAAAGTGAGAAATCACCCCCCAGGGGGGATGGTCACGCCACAATCCCTTCTCCTCCATTCTCCTCTCGGGATCTTGGGCACGTACGCACATGCGTCTGGCATGAGTTTTAAGCCACCGGGTCCAGGACGCAAACCGCGGTCAACTACATGGGAGTCCAGTGACATAGCCATTACACTAACTGCTGGTTCCCAGTATATATATATATTTTTAATCTACTTCCTATCTGAAGCCGAGCTGTCATTAAGCACATGATGGCATTTTTTAAATTTCCATTCTAGTATGGAGGCCACAAAACAATTTAGTTATTTAGCTATTTTATTTATTTAGCTTTTTTTTTTTTAGTTTCATACTATATATTTATTTAAATTTTAAAGAGATTTCTGCTATAGGGCATATGTGCTCACCGGAGAGACAGAAAGAAATAAAGCAAGATATCATTCTCCAGAGTCTTTTCTAGGTATTTTGGTCATGATAGCACAAGTGTCCAGTGAGAGTTTTAAGCAACTAGGTCTGACTTAAAACCATAACTGCAGTCAACTATATGGGAGTCCAGTGATATAAACATTACACAATCTGCTGGTCCCTTTATGTTTTATTTTTTTTAAGTAGATTTATTTATATTTATTTATTTATTTTATGAGAGAAAGAGAGAGATAGCACCAACAGATTCTAATGCTGAAATCCTCTTCCCAGACATCTCAAGAGAATTGAGGAGAAGGGATTACAGCATGGTCATCCAGCCCTGGGTGTGATTTCTCACTTTCTGCGTTTCTGTCTCTCTGGCAAGCACATGCACCCTATACCAAAAATCCCTCTCAGAAACAAACAAACAAACAAATAAATAAAAGCCTTTTTTGTTCTAATAGTACATTTTTAGTGGTATAAATCTCACAAATGCTACTATGTTCCTTGATTTTTTATTTAATTTTTACGATTGTTTTGTTTTTCACACAACAGTTTCACTTTGACTCATGTTTTATTTAGTTGTGTTCGTTTTCTGTCTACTTGTTCTATTAATTGTTCAGAAATCAATGTTGAAGTTCGTTTTTATAATTTTAGATTTGTCTACGTCTTCTTTGAATTTTATGAGTTTTTCATTGACAGATTTGCTCCTGTGTTGTATTATATGTACACCATGGAATTGCTATACTTTTTTCACTTATTGGCATTTTTTTAAATGTAATGCTTGTCTCTTTTTCTGGTAATTTTCTTTTCTCTTTAGTCAATTTACTTTGATGTTAATATAGTTATTCCTGCTTTTCTTTGAATATTGCTTATATAACATAATTGTTTTCATCTAACTTTTACTATTTTCCTGTATGTTTGTATTTTATGTTAATTTCTAGTAAACAGCATAAAGCTGGGTTCTATTCATTCATTAACTCTACCAATCTCTGTTTTGAAAGATGTATTATCATTAATGTTGTATAAATATTATTATTGACATTTTATGTCTTAAGTCTTTTTTTGTATAAATTTTTCACTATGATTTTTATCTCTATTTTTTATTTTTCTGTATTTCACTGGGGAGTTTGTATGGTCCATTTAATTTTCTGTTTTTTTTATTATTATTTTTTATGTTTTTGTAATAGGATGCTTGCACTTGGCAGAGACAGAGAAAGGGAGAGTGAGAAATCACCTCGCAAGGGAGATGGTCACACTGCAATCTTGTCTCCATTCTCCTCTTGAGATTTTGGTCATGAATGAATATTCTTATGTTGTAATTCTCAAGCCAATGGGTTCAGAACTAGAACCATGGTCAACAATGTGAGAAATCAGTGACTTAATTATCATGCCACCTGCTAGTATTTCTCTATAGCTTTTAATTTTATCATTTTAAACTTCATTTATATCAATTTTGCAACTAAGTGTTATACTACATGTATATAACTTATCACAGTATATTAATACCATTTTACCACTTTGAATGAAATGTAAAATACTTGCTTCCTTGTATTTTTGACCATCTGATGTGTATAATTATATTATATTTCAATATATATTTAGAATTAGATCAGAAAATCATTTATTTTTGTTTCAGTTGTCAAATACAATTTAGATGACTCAAAAAAAATGAAAGTCTATGATATTTACCCATTTTTTGTTGTGTTTTTTTTTACAACCTAATATTGTAAGATTTTTTTTTCAAGAGAGATTATTGTTATAGGTACTTTTTGAAGAGATAGTGAGACAATACTGCCCACAGGGGGTATGGCCACACCGCAATCCCTTCTCCATTCTCCTCTTGAATACTCACGCACACACAACCAGTGTGTTTCAAGCTCCAGGTTCGGGACTTGAACTGCAGTCAATAATATAGAAGTCCTGCTAAGGACTGTAACTGCTAAGCCATCTGATGTCCCAGAAGATTTTCTCTTTAACATGTCTGTTTCATATAACTTTCTTTAGCCATTTTTAAAAGTTGATAGTTGAAAAGTTATCTTAGTTTTCTATTATTTCTGAGTTTGTTGGTTTCTTTTTCATTCATGAAAGTTGTTTTTATTTCATATAGGATTTTGGGCTGACAATCATTTGCTTCTAGCACTTGAAAAATGTTGTGCCATTTCCTTTTGACCTCCAGAAGGATTTCTTATGAGAATCTATTGTCCTTCTAATTTTCTTGTAGGTATGGTGTTTTTTTCTGACTGCCTTACAGATATTTTCTTTGTCTTTAGTTTCTGGAAGTTTGACTATGATGTGTCCTGCTTTAGATTGCTATTGATTTATTGGGCTGGAGTTCACTGAAATGCTTGGACTATTGGCTTATGTCTTTTACCAAGTTCAGGAGTTTCTTCTCTTATGTCTTTTAGTGTTGTAAACCTTTCTTATTTTTCTTCTCTTTTTGAACTCAAATGATATGATATTAAACATTTTGTTATAGTCCTGAAGATTTCTGAAAATTTGTTTATTCAATTAATTAATTTTTATTTGTTTTATTGTATGAGAAACACTAAAACACTAAGCATGAGATCCTTTTTCTTTTTTTTAAATTTGCTAGAGGGTGCATGCAGTCACTGGAGAGAGAGAGAGAAGGAAAGTGAGAAAAAGCACTTTTCATGGGGTGGGGGTGGAGAATGGTCAAAAAATAATTCCTTTTCCTCCATTTTTCTTTTTGGGATTTCAGGCATTCACACAAATGCACTTGTGTGTTTTCTAAGCCATTGGGTCTGGGACCCCACCTGTGTAGTCAGCCACTCAGGTTCCAGCTGTCCTAACCACCATGCCACTGCCGACTCATGAGAATTACCTTCTTAACCAAGTTTTAAGTACCTAATACCTTATTGTGAGCTATAAGCACAGTGTGGTACAACAGTTCTGTAGAACATGTTCATCTTATGTAACTAGAACTGTATTACTGTACCACAACTCTATATTACTGTTTTGTTTTCTTTTGGTTTGGTTTGTAATTGCCCAAAGGTTAGTGTGTTCCTCAGAGAGAGAAAAAAAGAGAGAGAGGAGGGAATGAAAAAGAAAAAAAAAAAAGGATGTGGTAAATTTCTCAATTCTTTTTCTGTTTATTCCTCCCATTGGGATTCTGGGCATGCATGCATATGTACCTAGCATGTTTTTCAAGTCACCAAGGCTAGGACTTGAACTATAGTTAGTAATGAAGTAAACTTCATTAACTACTGTACTACAGAGGCAGCCCTTCCTGGTCATTTTTTATAAATTTATTTACTCTCTGAAGTTCAAATTCAATAAATTCTATTGATTGATCTTTAATTTCACTGATTCCTCTTTTCTATTGTTCTGGTGTTGTGGTTATTAAGTTTCATTTATTTCAGTTCATCTACTTTTTAGTTTTAAATATTATGTTCAGTTTTTTCTTATATTTTACATGTCTTGACTGGGACTATTTTTTCATTTAAGTAAAGCTTTAATTTAATTATATAAAATATGTTTCATATAAGTCTAACATTTCTTTCAACCTGCTGTTGATATCTTTTGCTTATGTTGTTGCATTCAGTTTGAGGTTTCTTTTGGGTCTTGGTATGTCATGTGACTTTCATTTAAAACCTGGATATGTTGTGTATTGTGCAGAATGACTCTAATTGTTAAAATTTTTATTTTAGCTTCATTTCAGCAGGCCATCTGATTTACAGGGACAGAGGTTCAGGTTCTCTATGGATTTCCAATTGACATGTACGTGTATGTGTTGAGGAGTAATGATTGTATTTTGCAACTGTTGGATGGGAGATCAAAGTCTGGCTTCCCCCCAGCCCTTCAATGATACTTCCTTGTGGGAAGGTGTTATGGTCTGGACGATGATAGTTTATCTCTCAAAGTTTCATGTTTTAAAATTTGATGGTGGGAGTTGGTAAGAGCTCAAGGAAGTGATTAGTTCATGGGGATTACATTATGGTAACACTCTTGTAAATAGATTAGTAATGTCTTATGAGACCCAGTGAATTTTAGAGCTCTTGAGAAGAGGTTAGTTTTTTTGTGAGTCGGTTGCTCTCTCTCCACACATTTACCATCTTCAGTTGGCTAGGTTGAAGTCCTGGGCCTTTGCATTTTCTAGCCATCAGAACTGTGAGTTTTAAACAAACCTTTCTCTTCATAAATCACCCAAGCTCTGGTTCTTTTGTTGGCAATATACACACAGATTAAGATAGGAGCGGTAGAAGTACCTCATTACTGCTCTCCCACCTGGATTTCATTGGAACCATCACAGGAAAAGTGACCTTGTTATCACCGGGTAGTGAAAGTCCCGATTTTCAATAGGCCTCTGCTACCACCACCAGATTTGGGAAACTAAATGGTATCTTCTGGTGTTAAAAAGGTAGAAGCTGGGTTAATTGTATAGTCTCCACTGATACTGTGTGAGAGGGAGTATACTAAATCCTAACAGGGAGGAAAGTCCTGTCTCACACTTGACCTTTTCAATACTCCCTGATTTAGAGTAAGTAGGTTCAGGAGTCTCATTTCAGCTTGTGTGGGTGAACGGTTTGTCTTTCCACCTAGCCTTTGCTGATAGTGATGGAGCTAAGTCTATATTTTTATTCTAGTGTGTTTGGCTGTTGTTTTATAAAGATTTTCTGTCTTGCTAGGCTTCCTGATTTTTTGTTTTGTTTTGTTTTGTTTTTGGCTATAGAAAGCTCACTTTGGTTGGGGTTTTTGCTGCTTACATCTATTGGCATTTGAGATTGCTGGACACTTCAGCACTCAGTAATCAGCACCATCTGGGTAGATGAAGCAATAATAGAACCCTGGAATTCACCATGTTGTATTTTGGGTCACTTGTGTCCTAGCTGGTCTGCTCACTTCTCTTGTATTCAAAGTTTTCATTAACTGTTTTTGTATAGAGTGCCCATAGTTTGCTGTAGTTAGGGGAGAAATAAAATATACCAAAGTACTAAAACTTCACTTTCCTGGATGTGGAAGATCCTTGTTTGTTTCTATTTTATAACAACTTTTTCTCTGTGCAATTTTTAATTTGACTCGAGAAAACTGGTATTTAATTGCTATAGTATTTTTATGATACTTGATTTAAAATCCTTGTCAAATAATACCCAGAACCTATTCTTCTGGGCATTGGCGTCAAGTTGTTGTCTTTCTCATTCAAGTTCAGGTTTTTTGTTCCTTCTCATGATGATTGATTTTCAATTGTACCTTGGACATTTTGGTTATTATATTGCAATATTCTTGGGGTTATTTAAATAATGTAATTAGCAGTCACTTTGTTTAGACTTGGCATGTATGGTCTACCCAGTTGTGAGACTGTTCAAATGACTCTTAAGCTTTTTTCCTTTGGCAAAGCTGCTCTACCCTGCTTTATTTGTTTGGTGCTCCAGGGGCTCCTGTTGAATCCCTGCTAGTGCCATCTGCAGAGACAGAAAACTTCCATGAGCCTCCTGCTGACACTGGGTAACATTAGGAGGTAAGTGGACAGAGACACTAGACCTATGTCTTCTCATGACTCTCGATAGAAGCACAGAGATGCAAACTTTACAGCTGCTGCAGCTATTGGCAGATTGGGCTCTCTGCTGGTACCCGGTTGAGGGACTGGGATGAACCACTAACACCTCACTGCAGCAGTTGCTTATAGGTTGATCCAGCCACTGAGTCTGGATTATGGATCTTGGCTTGGGATTATGAGGGCTTCACTATGATTTCTGCTATTGGCAGCCCAGTATTTCCCTGAATATCCATCTCAGGAACTGGGACAGAGTACGTGTTTGCTGTTACCATTGCTATCCAAAGGATCAGCACATCAGCA
>NW_006159463.1:1114291-1137955 GCF_000334495.1 Tupaia belangeri chinensis
AGCAGGAACCAGGTTTTGAGTAGGAATTGAAGCTCTGCTATGTCTCTGCTGGACATCTGCTTTTCAGGTCCTTCAGCCAGAGACGATAAGCTATTTTTGTTTGTTTTCTTGATTGTTATTATTCTTTTATGTATGTCTGTTGGTGGTTTGAGTTGCATTATCCACTACAGAGGCAATTAGGAAATAAAAGGAACACCCAGGGAATTTATCACGTTGTAGTTCCTCGAATCCCCAGGTCTAAGTTAGTCCGCCAGTTTTAAGATTATTATTATTGACCATTTAATAGTTTTTTTTTATTTAGTTGTATTTAGGAGAAGAAAGAAGCTAACTATGTCTGTACAGGTCAAAATATGTTTTGACCTGTCTGTGTAGGCAGATACCTTTAATTCTTATAAAATGCTTCCTTTGATCTTATGATGATACTGTTTTCTTTCAGACCTGCTATTTATCCCATGTAAGGTGGTTACCTCTTGTTGTTTTGCTTTACATGGATTTAATCCTTAGTATTTCATGTTGATTATCTCATGCTGGTAATAATGGAAGAGTAAAGAGTGTTCATTTATTAGACCTCCTCCTCCCTTCTTTTTTGGCATGTTCCTCTGAAACTGCTATATATAAAGCAAGCTTGTTTGGATTGGAATTACGTTCTGTGCTGAGATGAAGGTCTCCTCCATTTTTAAAGTCCAAGGTTTAAAGACAGAATAACCACTTTGGAAAGAAAACAAAACAAAACAAAAAGTGAAGAACACTTGTAATTTATTTACTCGATTGTTTTTGTTTTCTCAGACTATGGTAGTGAAATATAGACTGGGCTACTTAAACAGTGAAAATCTAATTTTTACAGTTCTGGAGACTGGGAAATCTGTGATCAGGGTGCTAACATGACTGTTCTTGGTGAGGGTTCTCTTTCTGGTGTGGAGATGGCTGACTACTTGAAGTGTTCTCAGATGGCAGAGAGACAGAGAGAAAGAGAAGACTATTGATTTCCTGTGTATTCTTGTAGGGGCGCTAATCCCATCATGAAGGCTTTACCTTCATGACTTACTTTGCAAAGGCTAGATCTTCAAATACCATAGCATTGATCACATTGGGGTTTGTGACTTCAACATATTAATTTTAGGACACAATTTAGTCTGTAGCACAGATTAGCCCATGCTTTTCTCTATGCAAGATTCCTTTTTTCCTCTAGCTTGATGACTATCTCAAGAGATCTCTCCTCTGTTTAGCAAAAGATAGCAAAGGGAAAAAAAAAAAAAAAAAAAAACACTGAAATTTTCAGGCATTTTATGGCTGACCCAGTATTTTCCCATCTTTGGTAGCAGCCTCTATTTGAAGATAAAAAAATCTGTTGAATATTTGCCATTCAAGATTTTTAATTATTTATTTTCACAGTAGGCAATATCCGTAAGGCCTTCTGTGATGCCCTCTAACTAGTTGCAGTAATACCTCACTTTTACTCAAGCTAAAAAATACTTCAAAGCCTCTGGTGTTGTCTTTTTGCTTGTTTGGAACTACATAAGTTATTTTATCTATAATATGTATTTATACCTTTTATTTTACTGAAGATATAGAGTTCAACTTTATGCATGATTTTCTGTTTCTTATCTCAGATAACAGGCAGAGGGTAACTGTGTGAATGAACATGTGTAAATAGTTCAGTGTTGTACTCAACACCTGCAACAAGTATCCATTGAACACTTCTGTGCTCATCACTAATCTACGGTATTAGAGTGATAATAATGAAAAAATAACAGTTATTTGGGAGAGATATACACCAATTAAACAATCAAAATCCATACTGTAATTACAAGTTGTCCTGAAATTACTTAGGCTAGCATGATAAATGATAATGGAGAAAGATATCTGCTTCAATGAGAATGATTTAATGAGAATGGAAAGACCTCCCTGGGGAGGTGATAGTGAGTACAAAGTATGCAATGAGTTTGTGAAGACTTGATGGAATGATCCCAGGTATTGGTTACAGAGTGTGCAAAGTCTCTCTCTTAAGAATGAACAGGATCATTGTCAAAACTGGTATGACTATAGAGGGGAGGACTGGGGAACTGTAAGGGGCAGAGTATAGAGGGCCACAGAGACCATGGTGAAGATTTCAGATTTACTTTACCAGAAATTCAAATATGCATATGCTTTTGCATATGCTTGTCCTGTACTTTATGAATTATGCAGGTTACCTTAAAGTTTTTTTTGGGGGGGAGGAGAAGGGAAGAGGCGAGCGTGCAAGGGCGTGTGGAGTAGACCCCCTTCGACCCCTAATCCTGCTATCTCCCCCCGCGGCGGCGAAGGAGAGAGGGGAAGTATTCTTTGATAAAGGCAGAATTTTTTAAACGGTTAAAGGATTGGTTAAGTCATAGTCTAAACCTCACTCACGTCTAAACCATAGCAAAATTTTGGGTAAAGGATGGATAGTACATAAGATAGTGGTCCCGTAGGATTTTACCATGTAGCCTAGGTATGTGCTAGGCTATCCCATCTAGGTTTGTTAAGAATACTCTATGATGTTTGCACAAAGGTGAAATCAACCAATGACACATATCTCAGAATTTATCTCCATCAAGGAACACATGACTATATACAATGAATCAATATTTTTAAATTGTATTTACCTGTGTTTAGGTGGATTTTTTTCATTGATATTTCCCTAAGCACAGTTATGTCTCATTCTAGAAAATACTGGGCTGCTTATACAAATAGTCATTTCAGTTGAAGTGTTTTAAACAACAATATAATATTGTTCAAAAATTAATTACATTTATGGGAACCAGCAGTTAGTGTAATGGCTATGTCGCTGGACTCCCACGTAGTCGACCGCGGTTCGTGTCCCGGACCCGGTGGCTTAAAACTCACGCCGGGCGCGTGTGCGTGCGTGCCCAAGATCCCGAGAGGAGAATGGAGGAGAAGGGATTGTGGCGTGACCATCCCCCCTGGGGGGTGATTTCTCGCTTTCTGTCTCTATGTCTCTCTCTGTCTGGCTGGCAAGCGCACGCGCCCTACAGTGAAAATCTCTCCAAAAAAAAATTAATTACATTTTTATCATTATTCAGATGCTATGGAAGATTAAATTTTAAAAGAAATTATTTCATCTGCAGAAAAATTTACACTATTTATTAAATATAGTATCCCTGTTTCTATGAATATGGTTCAAATAGTCATTGAAGATAAATATAATTGCAAAATGAAGTATTAAAAAATAAGTTTACATGGATCTATGAACAACCAAAAAAAAATGTATGGAATATCAAGGCCAAAATCTGAAAGAAAGCTATAACTCAGAGCTATAAAGTTAGCTGTGAAACTGACATTCACCTTGAAGGCATTTGTCAAATTTAGTGAACTCATGAATAATTTCTACAGTGACTCAAGCCTTAGAAACTGGGAGACAAAGCCTAGTTCCTATGCACAAGTTTTCCCTAATAGAAATCCCTGCAACCCTGGGACCCCAAATAAACTTCCTCATAAACTTCAGTTAAATCCTGTGTAAACTCCCTTATCTGCACTCTCCCAATCGACCATCATTGGATTACCAGAATTCTGTTATACTGTTGGCATTGACTATGAAATAAAAAAAATAAATACGTAGCAAAAAAAATAAATAAAAAGACCCTAATAAAATAATCTTTAGCACTGATCAGCTACAGCAAGCATTTTTGCACTCAATTCATGTAATATGAGTGATTCAGAAAAACAATCCAAACAGTTCAATGTAATTTCAGACTGGCGAACTGAAATTGTTCCAATTTTGCAAGAAAGCATTCTTAAACCATTCTTCATGGAATAAAAGAAGGATACATATATAAATAAACAATATAACTAACCCTGAGTAGTTTAACAGAATAGTAATAATACAATGATAGTGGTAGTATATAATATAATTAATATAATATAATATTATAATGAATTTAGTTAACAATAATATGATCATAATATAATAATAAATTTAGTGAGCAATACTAAAAGCATATAGTCTTATTTTATACATAAAGCAATAGATAAATCTAACATCAAAATGAAACATCTTATCTCTCTTACTAACCAACATAATTTAAAAAATAAAGTGAAACAACAAATTTGAAAAACAGAGTTAAATTTTTTGGTTCTTTAGTCTATGGAAAATCCTAAAAGCAACAACCGTAGGAGAACACCCATGGAATTTGTAAAAATTATCTGAGCAAGAGTTAGAATTTATATGTTAAATAATATATACATGTTTCTCAATCGCTATGCATTAAAAATAGTAAAAGAAAGGTGTGTACAATATGGATTATTCTTTTCATCAACTATTAGCTAAATAGAAAATCATGATATAAATTAGAAAATATTTAAAACTAAACAATTTTTAATTATCTTATTTTATATAGTCAATCATTGTACGTACTGCAACTTGTAAAATGAATTACCCAACATGAATACACTTCATCCCATTCAAGCTGAAGATGTCAAATACCTTATCAACAACAGACAACCCTCTATTTCTGTGTCTAAGTGTCTTGCCTCTCTATTTTCTCATATATTAGATATTGCAAGTTTTTTTGTTTTGTTTTTGTGTGTGTGGGTTTTTTTTTTTTTTTTTGAGAGGTTTTTGCTATAGGGCACATGTGCTCGCCAGACAGACAGAGACAGAGAAACAGAAAGCGAGAAATCACACCCCATGGGGGATGGCCACACCGCAATCCCTTCTCCATTCTCCTCTTAGGATCTTGGGCATGCATGCACACGTGCCTGACGTGAGTTTAAGTCACCGGGTCCAGGACTCAAACCGCGGTTGACTACCTGGAAGTCCAGGGACATAGCCATTATGCTAACTGCTGGTCTCGATATATTGCAAGTTTTGAGAAAGATAAAAATAATCGAATATGTATATGCTCTTAAGTGTTTGTATTTAAAAAATTGGGATGAATTGGAAAAGCCAGCTAATGTTTCTATCTCAAGAATTCTGTAAATGGAACAGTACAGTAAATATCTAAGGTTAAAATAAAATAGAAAAAAGAACTCCATCCTCCAGTATTTTGTACTTCTCAGTTGGTAGAAGTCTTCCTACATGACTACAAGACAGTGATTCCAGAATTCATTTGGTAAAGTTACCTGTATCCAGCCAATGAATGGGAAGGAAAAGCTCAAAGACAAAGTACTTTGCCATAAAAGGGACAGAAACATGAGTTCCCTAGGTAGCTGCTTACAAGTGCTATCTTCGAATTTGGGCATTGGATGACAATTCTTCCACATTCTACAAATGCAGTTTTCATTTCTCAATACAGAATCAATGAAATGAACGCAAATATTTAGAAATCACTGATGTTTACATTATGACATCTGAATAACTATATCAATAATTTGGAAACTTAGAAGATAAGGTGCTTGTCCTGGACTCAGAATAAGTGGCAGGTGGTTTCCTAGAAATGCCAGCCGCTGTGTTGACACTGAGCAGGAACAGCAGCTTCCCGAGGTGCCAAATTACAGACGTTTCTGTTAGATGAGTATTAAATACTTGGATGGGGAAAATACCCAGCAACGTTTTGTTAAAACTTACAAATATATTAATACTCAGAAGAGTGCTTTAAAAAGAAGAAATATTGTGAAATTTACACTACTGTATATTAAGACTTCTTATAAAGTTAATTAAGGTAGTATAAAAAAAGATTCAAAAGAGACAGAGAGCTATGAAATAGAATTGAATCCAAACAGACACCTGCATATGAAGACATTAAAGTTATAACAAAGACAGACCACAAAGCAAATAGAAAGAATAAACTTTTCATTGAATAGTATGAGATGAGTTGAATGTGAAACAGACAATAGCAGCAAAAGCAACAACAAAAACCAACATTGACTTGTGTATCACAGTACCTGCAGAAAATTAATTTTACCAAGATTGAGAACTGAATAAAAAAATTGAAATTAGTCTTCTTTTATTTGTTTATTTTAATTTTGCCAGAGACAGAGAGAGAAAGTGAGAAATCATCCCCAGGAAGATAGTCGTGCCTCAATTTCCTCTCCTCCAGTCTCCTCTCAGGATTTTGGGCACACATACAAGTATGTTTGGCATAATTTTCAAGTTGCCTCATCTGGGACTCTAACCACACAACTGGCTTTCTGAGATCCAGCACCCTAACCTCCACACCATCTGATAACATTAAAATAATTCACCTGTAAGGAATTCATGATGTAAGATTACTTTGTAAGGGCCTAAAGAGACTGGCCATTACATAGTAATTAATTAGATTCTTAAAAATTATGAGCATTTTTCTTCACAAGAAAGTTATAAAAAATAGAAATATAGATGTACAAATTAATAGAGAGGTAAAGTATCTGTGACATATATACTAATAAGATCTATCAACGGATGTAGAGTAGACTAGATAAATTAATATATAACTTTCAGAAACGAAATACTTTGCAATGCAAAGGAATGATTGATGTTGCTGGAGGATAACTCTCATAAAGCATAACTTTAAGGGAAATGATCTGAACACCAAACACAAAGTCTAAGAGTTTAGACATATTCAATTCAATTCAAGGCAAAACTAACCACTCACAGGAAAATTCAGTCTATTATTTGCCTCTGTATAGAAAATAAAGGATGCTGGTTGACAAGGAACGTCAATGAAATTTCAGTGTTGGTAATATGTTTCTTGACCTTAGTAGTGTTTCTGTAATGATCATTTATTATGCCATATATTTTCAACTTGCATACTTTTGTATAAGTGCATCTTACTTAAAAAAACACGTTTGAGGGACCAGCAGTTGGAGTAATGGCTATGTCGCTAGACTCCCATGTAGTCGACCATGGTTCAAGTCTCAGACCTGATGGCTTAAATTCACGCCAGCACATGTGCGTGCATGACCAAAATCCTGAGAGGAGACTGGAGGAGAAGGGACTGCAGCGTGGTCATCCCTCCGGTGGGGGTGGGGGAAATGATTTCTCGCTTTCAGTTTTCTGTCTTTCTGGAGAGAGTATGCACCCTATAGTGAAAACCTCTCCAAACACACACACATACACACACACACACACACACACACACACACACACAACAACAACAAAAACATGTTTGATTTGGTTTACTTAATTGGAAATTAGAAAGAGAAGGTCTGGCTGTAGACAACATTTCATTATTAAATAAGCAATGTTAACAAGGAATGTATCTTCTCTTTCAAATCTCCATGTGTTATGGGAACCAGTAGTTAGCGTAATGGCTATGTCGCTGGACTTCCACATTGTCTACCGCGGTTCGCGTGCCGGACCCAGTGGCTTAAAACTCACGCCGGGCGCGTGTGCGTGTGTGCCCAAGATCCAGAGAGGAGAATGGCGGAGAAGGGATTGTGGCGTGACCTTCGCTCCTGGGGGGTGATTTCTCACTTTCTGTCTCTAAGTCTCTCTGTGTCTGTCTGGCGAGCGCACACGCCCTATAGCGAAAACCTCTGCAAAAAAAAAAATCTCCATGTGTTATTTACTGTTATGGTCCAAGAATTCATGGCTCTGACATTTCTTTTTTTCTTTTTTTTGAGAGGTTTTTCACTATAGGGCGCATGCACTTGCCAGAAAGACAGAGAGAGACAGGGAGAGACAGAGATATAGAAAGCAAGAAATCATCCCCCAAGGGGGATGGCCACTCCACAATCCCTTCTCCTCCATTCTCCTCTCAGGATCTCGGGCATGCATGCACATGCATCTGGCATGAGTTTAAGCCACCGGGTCCGGGACTCGAACCGTGGTCGACTACATGGGAGTCCAACGACCTAGCCATTATGCTAACTGCTGGTCCCGGCTCTGACATTTCTTTTAACAGCTCACACAAGTACATACTTTGTGCTTCATGTGTGACAGAATGAGAATATCTTTATCCTTGCTTACACAGAACACATCCTGAGATTCAGAGTAGTTGTTTGATTTGCATCACTTGCTTGTCTGTGAACCAAATGATGTGGCAAAAGGGGAAAATACAATGATTGGCTTCATGCTACTCTAGGTCTAAGTGCATAATCAGTTTTGACACAATTACTTGATCCCTTGACATGAAGAGAAGGCTGCTGGGAAGGGGCAATGAGAAGGAAATTGTTTGAATTCAAACAGCAAATGTCCCATTTGGAAATTATAAGAAGGCTAATAAACAGGTTGTAGGTTACAGTGATTATATTCTCTAAGCCAGAGTGGATCCAATAATGATTATTGTAATATATTTAATATTATGATCTCACCTAAGAAAAAATGAATTTCTAAGTATGGATAAAATGAAAAATGGAGTAAATGGACACATGCTAGATATAATTGCATTACACTCTTAAATGAGTCTTTGAAAATATATCAGCGTATTTGTTCATTCACAATGTCATTAAATGGAAACTATCGCTATGGAAAAATTAAATGTGAGGTTAACAAAGTTAATTCACATAGGGAACATTTAGACTCTACCAAATTAATGTAAGATTCAACTCTTGGTGGAAAAAGTAACCACATTAGTGGCATTAATGAACTGTGTGTAACTAAGCTCTCTTTTCACACTAGAAACTGTTCTAATTTATTGAGGTCTTCAGGAATTAACCAGGAGTCACATTTTCAGTAAATCAGCAAGAAAAAGCTGATCATGCTATTCAATTTCAGAGTCTAGCTATTTTAAGTCACTACTGTTGGTTTCTTATGAAAAGAATAAGCTCATATAGTATAATCAAAATGGGCATTTAAAGAAATGTCTATAAGACATACTAACATATTTAAATTTGTGAAACTTAAATATATTTCCAAAATAGCTAATAAGAACAGAGTTAATCCACAATTTCCAATGGAGTGGCCTGTGAGCTTCCTAGTATAATGCTATGTTACCAAGATTTATACAGATAGAACTGATAAAGGTGTACATTTTTAAAGTATTCAACTTGATTTGATATATGTATATGTTATCAAATGATCACACAATAAAAGTAGTTAACATATCCACCATGGATATATAGTTATTTGTGTGTGTGTGTGTGTGTGTGTGTGTGTGTGTGTGTGTGAAGAATTAAGATCTACTCTTTTAGCAAATTTTAAGTATGCAATACAGTATTACTAACTGTAGTCTCTATACTGTCTGTTAAATCTTCAAATTTAATAATTTTACAAAGGAAGTATGTACCATTTGGACAACATCTCCCCATTTATCTCACCCCCGTGCCATTGCCAACCACCATTCTACTCTCAATTACAATGCATTTATTTTTTTTTAATTTATATATGTGACATCATTCAGTATTTGTCTTTCCGTATCTGACTTATTACACTCAAACAAAATATTTTTAAGCTCATTCACACTATTGCAAATACTAGTATTTTATTATTTTTTTTAAAGATTGCATAGTAGTCTACTAAAATATATACAACATTTTTTTAGTCCACTCATTTACAAATGACACAGATTAATTCCACTTCTTGGCTATTGGGGATAATGCCATAATGAACAAATAAGTGCATGGCCAACTGCATGCTTCTAGTCCTGGCTCCTGCAGCTTGAAAATATGATGGGCAGATGTCTGTGAGTGTCCAAAATCCTGAGAGAAACATTGAGAAGGGACTGTTTCAAGGCCAGTCCTCCTGGGGGAATGTTTTTTCACTCCATCCCCACTCATCTCTCTCTGGCAACTGCATGTTCCCTAGTGCATTTTTTTCAAAAAGATAAGTATTTTATTTGTTTTGAATATGTATCCTACAGTGGAATAGCTGGATCATATAGTAGTTTCAATTTTGTTTTAAAGAAATAATTATTTTATTAATTTTATTTATTCGTTTATTTTAATTTGATCAGAGAGGGACAGAGAGAGAGAGAGAGAAAGCAAGTGAGAAAGCAAACCACCAGTTCTGAGACTTGAACTGAAGTCAATCATGTGGGAGTCCAGCATCCTTAACTACCATACCACTTGCCGGCCCCATCGGTTTTGATTTTTTTGAGGAATCTCCTTTTTGTTTTCCATAATGGCTGTTCTAATTTACATCCCCATTAAAAATGTACAAGTGTTTCCTTTTCTACAAATTTTTGCTAGCACTTTCTATTTTTTTCTTTTTGAAAAAAGTTGTGAAGTGATATTTTATTGTGGCTTTTATTTGCGTCTTCCAGTTGTTTAGTAAGATTAAGCACCTTTTCATGTACCTGTTTTCCATTTGTAGATCTTAATTGGGAAAATGTCTATTCAAGTCCTTTATCCATTTTTTAAGCAAATTATTTATTGGCTATTGAATTAATATTTACCACTTATCAAATATGTGACTTTCAAATATTTTCTCACAACATCCTAACCAGAGGAAAACTCTCAAAGAATCTTGTATAGAAGGAATGAAGCTCAACATAATGAACTCTCTATATATGAAAAACCTAGACGTAACACAATGCTCCACAGCAAAATGCCAAAAGCTGTCCCTCTAAGATTAGTAATAAGGCAAAGCCCACTTTTCCCATAACTATTCAATATAGTACTGCAAGGTCTAGCTAGAGTAACTACATAGAAGAAAGGAACAAAATTTATCCAAAATGGAGAGGAATGAGCCAAGTCTCTAATTGTAGATGATAAAATCTTCTATAGAGAATTCCCTCAAAATTCCACTCCTAGAATTAATAAATGAATTCAGTAGTTACATGGTACAAAATAAACACAGAAAAATGAGTTGCATTTTTCTATACTAACAATATATCTGAAAGAGAAATTAAGAAAGCAATCCCATTTTAATAGTATCAAAAAACATACATAATTAGAAATGAATTTTGCCAAAATCTACACTGAAAACCATAAAACATCAATTAAGGATTTTGGAGAAGGCTTAACTATATGGGAAAATATCCATGCTCTTGGATTGGAATAATTAACACAGGTAAAGCATTTATGCTTCTGAAAATAATCTACAGATTTTATACAATCCCTGTCAAAATTCCAAAATCAGGGCCAGCAGGTAGGGTGTGGTTAAGGTGCTGGACTCCAACCTGGGCAACAGAGATTCAAGATGATAAGATTACTTTCCTTAGTAAAGATACTTTACACAGACAAATTGAAGTGGAAAACAGAATAATCACATGCCAAATGTGATCAATACAGATAATAAGTCTATGTACTTACAGCACAACATTGAACATTTCCAAATGATTGGTATATTTACTTTTCTGCTGAATTGTCTAAATAATTGCTTAAACTCTTCAAGTTAATTTTCCTCTTTAGAAACTCTAAGTATACTCTGCATTGCATATATTTACCACTAGTTAATATTTTAAAAGATCACTTTGTAATTAAAACCTATCATCAGACATACACATAAAAATTTGTAAATATTGACTTTAAAGAATTTGTTGTAAGACAGGTATGCTCACTAGAAAAAGACAGAGCAATCTGGAGAGAGTGGGAAAGCAGCCTTTCCCCAGGGAGGATGCTTACTCTGTTATCCCTTCTCCATTCTCCTCTCAGGTCATTGGGTCATGGGGCTCAAGACTCAAAGAGCATGGTTGGTAATGTTCAATCTAGTTTCCTTAAATACCACACCACCAACTTTCCTAAATATTCAATTTTTAAAAAGTTATTTATTTATTTATCTAAATTTGACCAGAGAGGGACAGAGTAAGAAAAACAGAGAGAGGGGAAAAGTGAGAAGCTAGTTGACAGGTCTGGAACTTGAACTGCATTAGGCCATGTGGGAGTCCAGTGCCCTTAACCACCATGCCACCTGCTGACGCCTAAATATTGAAGTTTTAGCCATAGATTACAGAAAAGACATATGTTTATCACCAAGCAACCATAGAATGTCAACTGGAAATATTTTCATTAAAGAATTCTTCCTATGAACAAATTGGTGATGTAAACATTTTGAATGTTAAACATAGGCAAATGATTTCAGAGAGAATAGAGCAATGCAAATCAAGAACTATGTAAATACTCATTTTTTAAAAAAATCTGGCAATCATTTTTTTGTAACTTCCTCCCCTAGGGAACTATGCCAAAAAGGCTGAGATATTATTACTTTGAAGATGTTGCAAAATTATTTATAATAGAGAAAAATGTAATCAACTTACTGCTGTGTAGTATATAATGTGCATGATTTTGAGTGTAATATGGTTATTTCAGTAAGAACAGAAATTTTAAGAGATGGAAAGAGAGTAATGAGAAAATTTTGAGATGAAAGCAGTTCTAGAAATGCTATTCAGTTCAGTCATCTTGTTTCATGTTGACATTAAACTGTTTATAACACTCTCCTCTGCAAATTATTTAGATGTACTAAATACGTCTTTACTTGCTGTGAAATGAATATATAAATAAGAATTAAAATTCACTACAGTGGCAATTTATTTTTTCAATTTCACTTGTATTATCATGATATAAAATGCTGATATTTTTAAAAGAAAGAAGTGCTTTTTTTTGCATATTTATATATTATAAAGCAGACCAATGCTATATTGTCTGGCATGCGACTTTTTATAACACTTGGGATTGGGAGGGTCATACTAAAATAATTTTTAAACTTCAAATTAAATGACATAAATAAGAACTAACTGTAAATTTTCCTTGCCTTTTATAATTAAAACTGAGAAAAGGATGAGGTTTTCTTCAAAAAGCTTAAATGGATTTGAATATTTTAGTTTTTATAAGATTTTAGTCAATTAATTTATGGTGAGTCCTTGACCTACCTATTGTAAGCCTTGATGTAGTTCACAAATATTTCCAAAGCTCACATATAATTTTCAAAATTTCCTTAAAGTTTTAAGGACAAGAAAGAAGACAGTTTTTATTTTATTTTTTCCCAATCTTCTCTCCTCATTCTTTATCAAATATTAATATATTTTACATGGACTTCTATGAGTTAAAAATTAAAGTAGGTTTTCCCTGGAACATAAAGTCCTCTAGGAAAAGAAAGAATAACAAATTTATTTTTGTAATTATGGTACCAATCACTATTACTTTCTTTGGAGAGAAAACTTATGCAATAAAGATAGAAAAATATTTTTTTCCTAGAATGTGTGTGTCTCCATTTTGGATTTTTCTTGTACAATTTTTTTAACCCTATATTCTTCGGTAAACACTTTATCACACACACACACACACACACACACAGACATATTCAAATACTGAATTTCTAAGACTCGAAATGAAAATCTTTATAGCTTTCCTGACCCAGAATCTGACTCTCCGAGACATGCAATCTCAATTATTTTATCTGTTTCTGTTGCTATTTCTTTCTGTAAATTCAAGAATTATTTTTTTGTGTACATTCATAATTTATGCATTCATAGCATTTGGTGTAGCTCTTGTCAAAGAGAAACTCTACCAGGTCGTTGTTAAATATGGCAAGATGAAATGTATTTGAGCATCTGTAGTAGCAAAGAAAGAATTTAGTACAGAATTGATCTTAGCTCCAGGAGAGCTGGAGATGTAAAGACAAAGGAAGGGTGAGGGTGTTAGTGATAAATTACTAAAAGGATCTCAAGTAGACTTCAAGGATTGAGAAGAAAACTATTTTTAAAAATCTAAATGGAGTTAGGCGCTTGATTAGATATAGTGGGTGGGGGGATTCTTGTTAAACTAGCCTCAGTAAGCCAAGAATGAAGACTAGAGAAGAGGGCTCCAAGAGGCCTGATCAAAGTATGAATAAGAGAGACATCCTGCAGTCCCTACCCTCGTTCAAGGGAAGAGGATACATTATTCTTTCCTATGAATAACTTAAGTCCATTTATTTTCTGCTCTCCTTTTGTTCATTAAAGACTAACTGAACCATTTGTTGGTACGTGGAGGTTACGGCACTGTGAGACCAGAACATTGAATCTAAGGGGCAGCTGCAAAGACAAAGAGAAAGACAAAGATTAACAGAAAGACATCTATATGCCCAAATGCATATGCCTGATGGGATCCAACAGAAGTCATCCAGTATCCCTTTCCTTGGTGGTGCTAATGTGAAAGCAGTGATGAGATGAATTTCTTTTTTTACCTCTCAAGCATTTTGTTTACCTCACAAGTCTTCTTGATTATGACAAAAGATGTTGCTTATGGTGCTGGGGACAAAAGTGCAGTAGTTGGCTTCATATTGCTGTGTAAGTATTCCCTTCTCTAGAAAGGATCATACGCAAAATGATTTGGTTATGGGGACAGTGGACTGAGTGTCTCCTACCTGATGTGTTGGAGAAACAATTCCAAAGCCAGTAGCTGGAAGCCAGTCATGGTGCTCTCCAGGGACCCAGTATTAACATACTGCTTCAACACTGAGCTGGTGATTGTATGGCTGAGCTGCACTTTTTAGTCAGAATGAAGACACATCAAGATGGTAACAAAATGGTTCCAAACTTTCCCTAGAAAGGTCTCAAGTGGAAGTCTGGTCCAGTTAAACAGGTCAGCCTCTTTCCACTCAATTCTCTCTGAACCTGGCCAAAATCTATTTGGTCATTATTTGGGCCAAACAGATTTCTGTCTTTTTCGCCTTTGAAAACACGCTAAAGAAATTGAAATTGAGATGATCTCTAATGGGAAAATCAACCCCCCTATGGTTTTCGATGTCTTTAAAAAAATCTTGAGGAGAAGTTCCATAATTTAGACATCATCTTGACCCTTGAGAATTTGAGAAGAAAATGGCCAATTTAGCATAGTTCTCAACTAATTTATTTTCCTCAAACATCTTTTCTGTATCAGGTTTCTTTCTCTTAATTATAACAAAGTGTCAAGCTAGCAAGGGTCCCCAAGGTCTGTGCTATTTGGTGTCCATATTTAATTGAGATACCAGTTACCATCATACGGTGTCTGTTTCCAAATCATGCACTACCACAACAGTATACTATTTGTATAAACATTAAAGATATTCTCTTTACTTTTTCATAAGTCTGTGTTAAGGTCATTTCTGAGGCTTACCTGGCTTTGTATGCTCTGGGACTTCTCAAACCAAGTCTTTATTTTAATACTTTATCAGTTTGCTTATTTGTTAGTTAACTCTTCTCACTCATGTCATTTTTCTGTTAATTGTGTCTAATTGAATGTATTATATATAATTATATTTATCTCCTATTTGAATGCCTGGTAACTTTTTAATTTAATAGTTACTGAAAATGTTACCTTTTTATTATTTTTTATGCATACAAATACTCATGAGTTTTGTTCTGTATGTAGTCAAATTACTTGTGAACAGACTGAGTCTTTTTTTTTTGAGGGAGAGAGGTTTTTGCTAGAGGGCACATGCACTCGAAAGACAGAGAGAGGCAGAGAGTCAGAAAGCAAGAAATCCCCTCCACACACACACACACACAGGGGGATGTCCACACCTGAATCCATTCTCCTCTTGGGATCTTGGGTGGGCACACATGTACATGTGCCTAGTGTGAGTTCAAACCACTGGGTCCAGGACTCGACTCACGGTCGACTACATGGGAGTCTAATGACATAGCCTTTACGCCAACTGCTGGTCTCCAGACTCTTTTAAGACTTTCACTCTTTGATTTTTGGGACCATAAATTTTTTCATTCTAGGACTATTTACTAGTTTCTAGGCATTACTTTTTTGAATGTTCAAAAGACCTCAAGAGACTCTTCTCCTTAATTCTGTAAGGCAGGTATTTTCTCACGTGTATATATACTGAAGGCTAGAAGTCAATTCTAATTTTCTGAAATTCCTCCCTTCTCTGATAGTCTGCTGTTGAGAATCTTTATATTTTTATCACGCCTCAACATCCCTTTTAATGATAAGGTGAACTTGATCATACTAGAAGCAGGGATTGGTTACTCTTGACAGTTTCTTGTTTAACATTTCCTTTCAGAGTCTCAAGGTGGTCAATCCAGATATCTGTTTTACATAACCACCTCCTGGTGAGCAACTCCCTTTGGGGACCTGCCCACTGATTCCCACATAAGACTAGTCCACTATTGTGTTGCTAAACAGAAATATTTGAGATTAGGTGATTGATAAATGACAAAGGTTGATTTGGTTCATGATTCTGGTGGTTGGAAAGCCCAACAGCATGGTGCTGACACCTCACTCCTTCTGGTATTCTATCATTACATGGTGAATAGAAGTGGAGAAGAGAAGAGAAAAGGCATGTACCAAAATAAAAATAAAAATAAATAAAAATTTTAAAAAAAGTGAGAGAGATACCTGGAGGTCAACAAATTACTTTTATAACAACCTACTTTTCTGAGAACTCACAGATTCCCCCTGAGAGTGAGAAGTCTCTTCCATGAGATACCATTAATCTACTCATGAGGATAATGTACCCATGACCCAAACACCACCACATTCAGGAATCAAGCTTCTAACACATGAATTATTGATGTATAAATCCTATCAGTACCATAGCAAACACACAGCAGGGACTGTGCAGACATACTGCACTGATCACATCTCAGTCACAGTGATTCTGCTTACACTAAACGGGTCAGAACTCCAGTAGGGAAGCCTGGATGGGCAACACTCTGGACCTCAAGGCTTTGGCTCTCAGGTGTCTTACTCTCTCTTGCTTGCTACCTGCTGGTTAATAGTGTGTGTCCCAGAGAGGCTCCTCCTTTCCTGTTAACTTGCAAGACATGCTGCCTTCTTCACTAAGGAATCTGTAACTTGTGTAGTTGTAAGTTATTTTTGTTGTTGTTGTTGTTGTGATGGTATCTCCTCACTGTTCTCACCTGCGACCCACATGAAACAGGTTTTTCCCTCGTTGGGGCTGTCCTAGAGAGTACTCTCTTGGTTTATGGTTGCTCTCAACACAGAGACTACAAGAACAAATTACAAAGCATTGTAACAACTAAAATTACATTTGTGCTGCAAATTAAGCTGTTTTGACCTCCTCCGCCTCCTCGCTCCAATTCAGGAAAGTCACTAGGCTCCAGTGTGGTTTGCCCTTCCTGAAAAATAACCTGGAAATTTCCTCTTGGCAGTACACTTTATAGAGCTGTAGGTTTTATTTGTTTCTTGTATTAGAAAGTGCTCTCTTTCACTGTTTAATATTAAATATCTTTAAAATTGATGTTTTATTTTGTTATATGGTTTCTTTCATTTGTTTCTGTTTTAAATAAGAGAATGACAATAGTTTCTGCTATTCTGTGATGGTTAGAAGTATAATTTTATTGCTTTATTCATTTATTCTGTCCTGATTTGTGTGTGTGTGTATGTGTGTGTGTGTGTGTCACACACACACACATACACACACACAGACACACACATATATATATATATATATATATATATATATCAGTAGTCTCATTTTAGTTTCTGCTATTGTCTTTTGGCTAAGCCATCATGATCCTACAAATGGATTGGGGGATCATGGGGACTTCAGTCACCTAGATTTCCTGATGATACCATCTTAGAATTGTATGATTGTATGTCTTTTATAATGCTGATTGTTTTATTTGGTCATCAGAAGAATGAGAAATATTTTTTTAAAAATAAAAAAAAATTAAAAGCTTTTCCCTATGTAATCATAGCACCTAAAGTATCCTCAAAGTGACTTAAACCTTACAATAAAAATGCAAATGATAAATAATGTAAAGCAAATAAGTAACCCAATTTTATTAAAGTGGTTTTAAAAGCAATTTAATAGTTTAATTACCTTTGATTTGTTTCCATGTTACAGTAGGATATAAAATTGTTGTTTTCTTACTTTTTCCACTTTGGAAGGCAAAACTCACATAAGACACTTAAATGATCTCTCTTCTACTTAGCTGTATTTGATTAAATATTTTTTAAAATTTTTATACCTCATGGTTTTTAATGAACATGTCTGTTATTTCTTATGACATATTTAATATAACATACAAGGATAATACAAAAAATATTCCCTTAAGTGATATATTTTGCAAGCTCAATTGCCATATAGTTCAGGTTATATTCTATAGTATTAAAGCATAGTTAAATTTTCCTAATTGGTTACTGAAAATGACCAAGCAAGCTCATAGACCATTTCTGATTTCCTAGATGCTATAAAAAGATGATATGCTTTGTTACATGACCTTTTCTTCTATGTATTTTAATAGAATATTAAGGGAGACTAGAAAAAAAGTAGGCTATATAAATGGCCAATTAGCTTTATTGACCTCCCATTTTTGCCCATTCATTTTGGCATCCTTAAAGATTGTTTTCCAGGTAGTAATTCATGAGATGTAATTGAGTAGTGTTTAAAGGTATATTTATGCATTTTATCTTTGTTGCAAGGGTAGTATTTTCGCCTTCTAAAAATATGATTAATTATAATTGGCACCTATCCTTCAGCTGAAAAACCTACAAATCAGCAACAATTGTTTCATTTAGATAATGGAACAGTATCTTTCCTCTTAGGATAATGCAACTTTTTGAATGATTTCTTCTGTGACATTTGTTGTTCCTTAAGGTTTAAAAAGTCACCATTCTTAACCATCACTTTAAGCAGAGCATGAAGATTTTTGTTTGCTACTTTATTTCTTTTCTTTTGTCCATGTTATTTTTTGTTAAGTCAGTATTTTTTGGACAAGCATTCTGGTCCATATATTGTGCTAGATGCAATAATATAGTGAGAATAAAATGTGTAATGATCTCCATGGAGATTATAGTTTTATAGGTGAGTTTATTGCTGAGTGTGGTAGTTGATAAAGTATAATTGAACCTCTAAACCATGTAGAACAAATTTTGTTTCTTTAACTTTTTTATATCATTGCTGCTGAATGCTGATAGGATGATTTCCTATTTTTCTCTTTTACTTTTCCCTTTTATTTTTTCTTTTCTTTTTCTTATTTTTAATATTCTATCATTGTATATATCTACAACACTAGAAATGAATTTTCCTAGTGTGACTACCCCGTCTCGTGATTTCTCACTTTCCTTCTCTCTGTTATTCCAGTCAAAGAAATTATACACGTTGTCATCAATAGATAATTTTCCAACTTTTTCTCCATTGAATGATTTACTCTCCTTTTTTTTTTGTTCTCTTGATTTGTGGTATAGAAAAATTCCATATAAAAAAAAAGGGGGACCAGCAGTTAGCGTAATGGCTAGGTCGCTGAATCCCACATAGTCGAATGCAGTTCATGTCCCGGACCTGGTGGCTTAAAACTCACGCCGGGCACGTGTGTGTGCGTGCCCAAGATCCCGAGAGGAGAACCGAGGAGGAGGGATTACAGGGTGGCCATCCCCCCTGGGGGGTGATTTATTGCTTTCTGTCTCTCTGTCTCTCTCTGTCTGGCTGGCAGGCACACGCACCCTATAGCAAAAACCTTTCAAAAAAAAAGAAAAAAAGAAAGAAAAGAAAAATTCCATATCAAAACTGTGGGAATTCATTGCAATGTACTTATCCTGTAAAAAAAAATAAGAAAAAAATCTCCAGGCAAAAGTAAAATAATAAAATTTAGATACATAAAATGAAATTAATTATTAAAAATGGAGAGATGTTGGTACAATAAAATTTATTTTTATTCGTCTTTAGTTGATCCCCCCAAAAAATGAAATAAAATATTCTTGTATGGTATTGTGTGTTTATGACAGACAGGAAGACATAATTAAAAGTATGCCGTTATATTATCCTTAGTCTACATGTGAAATGTTATAATATTTGAAGGTAGATGATGAGTAACTAAAGATGTATCTTGTCAGGGCCAGAAAGTGGCATGATAGTTAAGGCTCTGGATTCTTACATGCCTTACCACAGTTTGAGTATCAAACCTGGTGGCTTGAAAATCATACTGTGTGTGTGTGTTGTGTGCATGCCCAAAATTCCAAGAGGAAAATGGAGGAGAAGGGATTGTGTGGCCTCCCTCCTGAAGGGGAAGTGATTTCTCACTTTCCCTCTCTCTCTTTCTAGATCTCTCAAGCATGCTATAGTAAATCTGAATCTTTAAACTCTGTGGATTGAAATTTTTACTGCTAGATTCTTGCAGATAATTTTATGTTCCTATCTTACAATTTTTATTAATTTTTTTAAAAGATGTATATTATAGGGACCAGCAGTTGACGTAATGGCTATGTCACCAGACTCCCATTTATTCAACCCCAGTTTTAGTCCTGGACCCCGTGGTTTAAACTCATGCCAGTCATGTGTGTGTGTATGCCCATGATCTTGAGAAGAGAATGGAGGAGAAGGGATTGCTGCATGGCCATCCACTGTCAGGGGTGATTTCTCGCTTTCTGTCTCTGTCTTTCTGGTGCATGCATGCACCCTATAGCAAAAACCTTTCAAAATAAAAAAAAGAAGATGTATATTATAGATATTAGGATGCTAGTAAAATAATTAGGAGGAAGAAGGCAATGATGTATAAAAGACCAGCCACGGTGTCACTGCAGAAACACAATGCTCTATGATTCTGAGGCCACCTGAGAAAGTCCTGGGTTTCTGTGTGCTCATGACTCTGCCTGGCTGAAGGTGGAGGTGGGGTTACAGTGAATGAAGTACTTGTCTAGTTCCTTCTCTTTCTTTCTGTCTTCCTCTTTCATGGAAGAAATACGTTTATCAACTTTAAAAAAGATGTATATAAAGATGTATATATAACAAGTTAATAAAGGAGGTGAAGTAAAGCCCTAAAAAATGTTCAATTAACACAAGATAAGAAATTTTAAAAAAAGAATATGTTACAGCCTGAAAAGACTTGGAGAAGTGTTAAATTTAATTCAGCCATTTCAATATTCACAATAAATATAAATGGTCTGAGCATACAAAATAGATATTGTTGTATTTGACATAAGAGAAAACTATAGGCTAAATGATAAATTAGTTTCTGAATTATAAAATAAAAATGCACATAGTTTCAGTGCATATTACTTAGATTAAAACTATAATATGTACAGGTAAGACCATTTTTTAAGAGATTTTGGCCTTAGGACACATGTGCTTGTGAGAGAGAGAGAGAGAGAAAGGCAGTGAGAGGGGAAAGTGAGAAATCATCTGCAAGAGTGAATGGCCATGACTCAATTCCTTCCCCTCCATCCTCCTCCTGGAATCTTGGGATGCACGCACACATGCCCAGTGTGAGTTTCAAGCCACCAGGTCTAGGATTCTAACCACAGTCAGCCATGTGGGTATCTAGTGATCTAAATGTGGTGCCATCTGCTAGCCCCAAGATCATTTTTTTTTCAATTCAATTTATTCAATTTGGAATTCGTAGGAAATACATTTTGTGTTAACATATGTGCTTAATCAATATAATTTCTCCCAATTTATGATAACTTGATATAAAAAATAAAGTAATATGGTCAGGAAATTTAACTTAATCTGTTTTTAAATTTCAAATGATAAAGAAAATATATTTTAGTGCATGCACACATACAAGAAACATCAGGGTATGCAACTAAAACAGAATTGGTAACGTAACGTAATCCATGTGTCATTAGGTGAATTTAATGACTTAAGTGCATTTCATTCCTTTTGCAGATAACTTTTTTTTTTTTTTTTGGAGAGATTTTCACTATAGGGCGCGTGCGCTTGCCAGCCAGACAGAGAGAGACATAGAGACAGAAAGCGAGAAATCACCCCCCAGGGGGGATGGTCACGCCGCAATCCCCTCTCCTCCATTCTCCTCTCCGGATCTTGGGCACGCACGCATACGCGCCCAGCGTGAGTTTTAAGCCACCGGGTCCGGGACACGAACCGTGGTCGACTACGTGGGAGTCCAGCAACATAGCCATTACGCTAACTGCTGGTTCCCTGCAGATAACTTTTTCATTTAAAAAATTCATATACTTCTTTATCGAGGTGAAACTGAAAAACTTACTGTGTGCCTGCGCTGAAATTTAAATTAATGGGAGAAAAGTGCTTAATAATTCTCTGGAAATTAAAAATGTAAAATGTGAAATCATATGGTGATGCAGCAGTAACTTAACTAGACTCACATCGGAAAGACTCTGCCTGATGGTCTGGAACCGCCCTATACAATCTGGGTGCACAAGAGCCCATGATCCGTGCTGCCTGAGGCTGGGGGTGAATCATGGCATGAGGACCCTGATAAGGCATCCCTCTCTCTTTTTCTGTTTCTTTTTCTCATGGAAATAGTGAGTGAATAAACCTAACAAATCTAAGAAGTACAACTGCTCTATCTAATACTAAGCCAAGAGCACCTATTATTTGCTGCTTTTAGAGCCCAGTGAAATGCCCTGCTGTGTTCTTAGGAAAAGCCAAAGACTCTGTATGAGCAATTATCTTATGTCCACATGTATAAATGATCAGATTTCATATCTCTATTCTTCAACAGTTCAAATTATTATAACACTCATTCAATTGTTTTACTGAGATTCCCTTTGGAAACATCCCATACAGGGGCCAGATGGTGGCCTGGTGATTACAGAAGTCAGATTTCACATCACAGTCAACCAGGTTTGAGCTCTGACCCAGCATCCTGATAAACCATACCAGGCACCTGTGTGTGTGTGTTCCTAAAATACAAATTGGGTGGAGCTGGAGAAGAGACTGCAGCATGACACTGCCATTGGAGGATGCTTCCTCTCTCTTCCTTTCTCTGTCTCTGGTAAGGGTACATGCTCTCTGGCAAAATATGAAGAAAAAAAAAAAAGAGAGAGAGAAAGGAAGAAATAAGCATTCTGACCAGGAATGTCCTCTTACATTAGTGGGCTTCACTATTGTATTAGCAGAGCAACATCTGGGAGTTTCCATGAATCAATACACACTGTTTTGTATTTCAATGAAATTGAAAGTTATATGAACACTATTCTCACACAAAATGCTGACTGCTTTCTAGAGCTACTTTTAACCAATATTTACTAGATAGTCTATAGAAATCTAGATAAGCTATCCTATGCCAAAATCCCACTGTTTAGTTCATGTCATTTATATTGTTTCACTGTAGGAGAAAAGTAGGATTTGCTAACTAGCCATCAGGTAGAAATGATATTAAAACTAAAAATAGTCCTCTGCTGAAAACTCATCAAATATTTATAAACTCTTTAAAGAAGAAAAGAGCCAAAAACTTTATCAAACAGGAAAAATAATGGAAGCAAAGCAAAGTACACGAAGAATAGTTTATTTTCTATTAGTAATGATTACCCACTAAATCTTCCTGAATTTTTTTTTTTTTTTTGAGAGGATTTTGCTATAGGGCGCGTGCGCTCGCCAGACAGAGAGAGACGGAGAGATAGAAAGCGAGAAATCACCCCCCCCCAGGGGGGTGGTCATGCTGCAATCCCTTCTCCTCCAGTCTCTCAGGATCCTGGGCACACATGGGATCCTGGACACGCATGCACACGTGCCTGGCGTGAGTTTAAGCCACCGGGTCCAGGACTCGAACTGCGATCGACTACATGGGAGTCCAGCGACATGGCCATTACGCTTACTGCTGGTCCCATGGCTTCCTGAATTTTAAAACATTTTTTTCTTTTCTGTATTGCTTCATAGAAGATATAATATTGACAATCTATTTTCTTAAAAATGGTAACTGAATTATCCTTTAATTAAATTTATACTACCCATAATTGTGTGTCATCTCGAGTAGATTATAGATTGATCCCAGAAAAGAAAGTAAAATGAACTGCATCTTTCTAGAAATCAACTATAATACAAAATTAGATGCAAGTCAGAATAAAAATAGAAAAATAAAGACAGAAGTACATTGGAGGTTCCAAAGAATCGTTTGTCTGTTTTAGTAAGTGTGAAGTATTAAGGCCATAAATTTGTGAAAAGGTTTTGAAGAAGTTGTTGTCTATCCATGGTCTTTTTGATAACAAATATTATTGTCCTCGCTTCAACTATTGTATTTCATATTAACT
>NW_006159463.1:1137986-1158653 GCF_000334495.1 Tupaia belangeri chinensis
TTTTTTTTAAAATTTCTTTAGTACTCTAAAATTTTATTTTTCACATAACATGCGTTAATTTAAAAGACCAGAAGTAACGTAACACCCTTTCACTCCTTTGTTTAAGATCATTCCAAGAAGAATAATTGCATCATAAGTAAATTTAAGTTTCCACTAATAGTTTTTCATTACCATATCCCTGAATAAATTTTGCAGTGTCCACTAAATTTTTCTTCTTGCTCATTTTGGCTGAGCTTCTTGTACTCCCTCCTATTCCTAGACACGTGTCTGCTGTAGGCCTTTGACATTGCTCTCTCCTCTACCAAAATGCAATTGGCTGTATGCCATGTATTCTCATTTCTTCAAGTCAGTGCTAAAATACTGCTCTCCAGAGAGGTATTTCCTGTCCTTACTGTCTAAAATAACTTCACCTCTGTAACTCTCTAAACACTTACATTGTTTTACTTTTCTTCACAACTCTCTTTATTATCTGATTTTATGTCAAGTATCTATGCATTTATCTTACACCATGTCAAATAGAATGTAGACACCATGAGTGCAGATAGTTTATCCAGTTTCTTCACTGCAATATCCTCCACAAATAGAAACATGCCTAGGAATTGCTCTACAAAATACTGTGGAATTTATGGAGTAGTGAATTTTAAAAATAGTGAAAATAAAGGCACCACAGTCAAATTCATTGCCATTTTCATCATCATGGTAGACAATGCTGATGCTCAGTGACTATGCCATTGTATACTTTCTCCTGAATTACCAGTGAAAACTATAATTAATTAATTAATTAATTAATTAATTAATTTGGAGAGGTTTTTGCTATAGGGTGCATGCGCTCACCAGAAAGACAGAAAAAGCAAGAAATCACTCCCCAGGGGGATGGCCTCGCCACAGTCCCTTCTCCTCCATTCTCCTCTCAAGATCTTGGACATGC
This sequence comes from Tupaia belangeri chinensis, assembly GCF_000334495.1. Lineage (NCBI taxonomy): Eukaryota > Metazoa > Chordata > Mammalia > Scandentia > Tupaiidae > Tupaia > Tupaia belangeri. The sequence goes on from NW_006159463.1 coordinate 1,138,915, forward strand.
ACACACATGTGCCCAGCGTGAGTTTAAGCTACCAGGTCTGGGACTTGAACCATAGTCGGCTACATGGGAGTCCAGCGACGTAGCCATTACACCCACTGCTGGTCTCTAAAGCTATAATTTCTTTCTAGATAGAATATAGCAATTAAATATGAGACTGGGGGCTTACAGGTGTTGTAGAGGTTAAGGCAGCTAGATTCCACATGGCCAACTCCCTTGTTCGTGTCCTGAACCTGGTGGCTTGAAAATCATGTTGGCCATGTGTGCATACATGCCCAAAATCCCAAGAGGAGAATGAAAGAGAAGGCATTGCAGTGTGGCCCCCTGGGTGGTGATTTCTGACTTCCCTGTTCTCTCTCTCTCCAGTGAGTGTACCTTCCCTATAGCAAAAAACTATGTATATGAAAAATGGTATGAAATATCACTCTTTCTTCATATGACAAAAGAGATTTTGCAGATTTAATTTATGTCCCAATCAGTTCATAACGAGATTATTCTGGAGGTCTGATAAAAACAAGTGATTCTCTTTGGAACATTCCTAGTATCAAGGAACCACCATACCATGAATTCTATAGCTACAAGAAAATGAATTTTGCTATTAGTCACATGAGCTTAAAAGAGGCTCTCTTAGCCTCAGAAGAGACAGCTACCCTGGTGAACATATTGGTTGTATATTGCGAGACCCTTAATAAAGGATCTAGATTAGTGATAGTAAAACTCCTGGGACCAGCAGTTGATGTAATGGCTATACTGTTGGACTCCCATGTAGCCAACCACATTTCGAGTCCTGGAACCAGTGGCTTAAACTCACTCTGGGTGTGTGTGCATGTGTGCCCTGTATCCTGGAAGGAGAATAGAGGAGAAGGGATTGCAGTGTGGCCATCCCCCCAAGTGGTGATTTCTCGCTTTCTGTCTTTCTCTCTGTCTTTCTGGCTAGCGTATACACCTTATAGTAGCAAAAAGCTCTCAAGAAAAAAAAAAATTCCTAATCCATAGACTGTAAACCATAAAGTTATGTTGTATTAAGCTGCTAAATATGCATCAATTTTTTTATGCAGAAATTTAAAACTAATATAATCATTGATATTTAGATGTAAATTAAAAAGGTCTAATTTGACATTTTATTTTTTTATTATTTATTTAATTTTATTTATTCTTCTTCTTCTTTGATTTGGCCAGAGAGAGACAGATTGAAAGAGAAAGGGAGAGTGATAGTGACAAAGCAAGCCACTGGGTCTGAGAGTCGAACCATGGTTGGCCACGTGGGAATCCAGCATCTTAACCACCATGCCACTTGCTGGCCCAACATTTTAGTCTTATTAAAATGTTCCCTCTTAAAAGCCAACCAACCAACAACAAAAAGGCATCCATTGGTATTATTCGGTACAAAGTGTGTTTGAAATATATGAGCATAAAGATAACTAAATTTATGTAATTTTTTTTGCTTGAGTGAATTTCCTTCATGAGTATTTTAGGACAACATGTATAAAATGTTTTCTCTTAGCTCTACAGGGAAAACATTGCTAATAAATTACAATAATAAAATTTTCAATTTCTTTAAAGGAGTACTACCTTTTACCTCTTAAATATGTACCCTTATTATCTGCAGACGTAGACATAATAGATGTAGAAGACATGCCGAAAGGATATAGTAAAATACATGAGCAATCTCATACATATGTGTCTTGAAGTTCTATAAAAAATTCAGTTTATTCTTCAAATTTCATAAAGATGAAGATGAAGAAGTGAGATAATAGGAACTCTCCTTTGTAAACCTGAGCACATGCATCACTTATGATGGCAGTCTATTCATTTAAAACAAGAGAAAAATAAAATTGAAATTTGTCAGTTTCCAAGCTTGTCCTATACTATAGATGATATATTTTGCTAGTATAAAAAAAAAGGAGAAATGGAAAATTATCTTTTATAAAGATGGTAATTTTTTTTTGAGAGGTTTTTGCTATAGGGTGTGTACACTCACCAGAAAAACAGAGAGAGGGAGACAGAAAGTGAGAAATCACCCCCGGCCCCCGCAATTTCAAGATTCCTTTAATACCTAAGAAAAAAACTTTGACTATCTATTGATAATAACAGATGACTCTTTAGTTCTTGGAAATTGTTTAAAATAATTATTTTATTTGACTTTATTTATTTATATATTTTTAGTATTTGACCAGAGAGGAACAGAGTGAGAGACAAGAGAAAGCAAGCCACCAGGTCTGAGACTCAAACCATGGTCGACCATGTAGGAGTCCAGCACCCTTAACTACCGCAACACCTGCTGGCCCTATTCTTGGAAAATTTTAAAGGTTAAATCATAATGTTTACAAAATATACTTGAAAGTCATATATAGGCTATTAAATTCTCTGTCAATCACTAGGACAAAATTAAGGGATTGTATTGAAAGTACATTGATTATTTTATTGTTATATAACAGTTACAACAATTTGAATAGCTAAGAATAGCATTTATTTATTAGTTCGTAATCTACAGGTCAGAAGGTAGATTTGGGGATTCTTTGTTTAGGCTGAAATCAAGACAGGGCCTAGATGCGTATTCATCTGGTGTTCAGGATCCTCCTCCAGGCTCATTCCTGCCATTTGCAGATTTAGTTCAATATTGTTGGGAGCTGAATCTCCATTTCCTTCCTGGCTATCATCTAGGACTTACCTGGACATCTAGAAGTCATTTTAGACTTCTGTGGCTTCCTCTATCTCAGCAAGAGGAACACCTTCATTGTCTTAAATCTGGCTTGTCATTCGAATCTCTCAGACTCCTCTGCTGCAACCAGCTTCAGAAAATTCTGCTTTTAAAGGTCAAAGAAAATCTATTTTCATGCCAATTATATGGTTACCTGAATTATTTCTCCAAAATCTGCGTCTCCATAGTAGGTTACATAATCACAGAAGTAACACTAAGTAGTGGGCAAAGAATTTTATCACAATTCTACTTATAAAAGCAAACTATCTAAATAGAACAGCCTAATATTTAATCCTATTAGTCTATGGTTTAGTCTGTGTTGCTAAAGCAAATTACCTGAGGTTGGGTAATTTACAGAGAAGAGAGGCTAATTTCTTACAGTTCTAGGAGAGAGAAAGGCCAAGATTAAAGGGTTTGCATCTGGGTGCAACCTTCGTAGCCGCACCCTCAAGCAAGTCAAATGCTCATTTATAAGGACTTTAATCCCATTCATTCGAGAAAAGCCCTTATGGCAGGTGTTTTTGTTTTGTTTTGTTTTGTGTTTTTTTTTTTTAATTTTGAATTTTTTTAGAGCTTTTGCTATAGCATGTGCACTCCCAGAGATAGAGAAAGAGAGAGAAATCACCCCTTGAGGGAATAGTCATGCTGCTGCAGTCTCTTCTCCTCCATTCTCACCTTGGGATTTTGATGACACAAGCACACACGCCCAGCATGAGTTTTAAGATACCAGATCCAGGACTCTAACCGCAGTCAGCCTTGTGGGAGTCCAGTACCTTAAACAGTATGCCATCTGCTAACCCTATTCTAATTAATTTTTAAAGGCCCCACGTTTCCATGCGATCACATTGTCAACACCTCAGTTTCAGAGGGGATCTATTTGATGCGTGGTGTCTACTAGCAGAGTTTTCCGAATGTTAATCAGTACTATTATGTTTGGGAACAGTAGCAGTAGTAGTTTGTGCTTAGATATACAATTAATTGCTACTTGAATAAATTAGAATTTATGAAGACCTAAAGAACAATGGTAAAAGTATAAATAATATAAAAGTGGTTATGACAATGCTTAGGCTTTCTTATATATCTTACATATGTATAGGCTATCTTTAATATATGTTGCCTAGAATCCAAGTAATACAAATTTGTATACTTACAGTATATTTATCAACTTGCATCCACATACAAATGGAGAATAATAACAAATCATAAAACGCTCTATAGACTTAAGATAAAATTTCCTGCTTAGCTGCAGTATTTATATTTGTGGAAACCAGCATTTATAACTTTAGGAAAAGGAAGTTGGGAAATAAGTCCATTTGTGCATTTTGAAGTAAAATGTATTATTAATTTTATTACATAAGCAGATTAATTTGCTTGGAGGATGAATTTCTTCTCTTTGGAATTACATTATTTTCTATTTATCCTTAGGTAAAAAGCATTAAAACAATTATACTTGTAAATATATATTAAAATTGAATCAGAGCAGATTAAGTGTAGAAGTTAAGTAAGCTTCATATTTATTTAGTAAAAAAAATTGCATTAAATATGAAATTTTATTTTGACAAAATAAGTAAAAAATATTCACATACTGGATTGCTTGATCAAGATTTTATTTCTAATTTGAAATGCTTTAACTAAGAAATCATTTCTTTTTTTTAAAGAATTATTTTATTTAACTTTATTTATTATTATTATCATTATTATTTTCCAGTGTGATCAGAGAGAGACAGAGAGAGCAAGAGGAAGTGAGAAAGCAAGCCACCAGGTCCGAGACTTGAACCATGATCGGCCATGTGGGAGTCCAGCGCTTTTAACCACCATGCCACTTGCCGGCCCCAGAAATCATTTCTTCATTGGAACTTACTCCTATTAAAATTCCGTTTGTTTCTTTAGAATTAGTTTGCAGTTTAGTCACATATTTTCCAAATATGTTTGATTTTTCTATTTCTTATTATGCTCTCTTTGAAGAATGATTATTTGTCATTGCCTCCAGGCACATGTGTACATGCCCCAAAATCTTAGGAAAATGTGGGAGAAAGGATTGCGGCACAGGCATTCGTCAGAGGTGATTTCTTACCTTCCCTCTCACTATTTCTCTCTGCTGAGCATCACTCCTGTATTTGTCTATTTTTTCTTCCAAGATTTTATTTGTAACCTGTGTTTATAAATAAAATTAAGGATACTGGAGTGACATTAGTGAAATGCTAGAGTAGGCAGCTCCAAACACATTCTCTCATAAACACAATGAAAGATAAAATCAGAAACTGTTATAATTAACATTGTTACATTCTGGGTCTAAGAAAAAGACAAATAGCTAACAAACCAGTAATCAAACCAAACACCTTGATAAGATACAATGTAAAAATCGAACTCAAAACAAGCATAAGAACAGAAAGAGTAAAGATAAAATTTGTAATAACTAAAAGAGGATTGAAATACAGTGGAGAAATGGTAAAATCAAAAGATCATTTGCTAAAAAGATTAAAACAAAACAAAATTTACTTAGAATGACTAAAAAAAGCAAAGACACAAATAACAATAGCAGAACTGAAATTGGAATATTATTACAGGCTTTAAATAAACAAGTTTAAGAGAATGCTATGAACAACTGAATAGCAACAAACAAGATAACCTAGAAGGATAATAAAATTCCTAGAAACACACATTAAATGACTCAGGAAGAATTAGAAAATCTGACACTACCAATAACAAGTAAAGACGTTAAATTAGTACTGTCAACCAACTCGCGAGGAAAATAAAAAGTTCAAGAATAGATGGCTTCCTTCATGAGTTTAACCGAACATATAATAAAGAATTAATACTAGTTGTTCTGAAACTTTTCTAAAAAATAAAATGTAAGTGACATTCCCTTACTTATTCTATGAAACTAGAACTGGATTTTTATCTGACACCATTGCCAGATAAAAAGACGAGAAGAACAAAGTTACAGTCCAATTGCTTTTTCCATGAATATTGATGTAAAAGTTCTAAACCTAATACTATCAAGCTGAATTTAGCAATATATTTATAAAGATTATATCCCATTCCTAATTGACATTATAACAATGCAAGAGTGGTTCAACAATAGAAAAAAAAGATGGGTTTAATGCACTGTCTTAGTAGACTAAGAGAACAAAAAAAGCACTGATCATCCGTATTACACATGTTGCAGAAAAGATATGTAGCAAAACTAAAAACTCTCATTTTAAAAAATCAGAAAACTAAAAATAGAATTAACTTCCTCCACATGATAAATGGCATTATGGCATTTTTTTTTTCACTAAAGCTAATATCATACTTAATGATAAGCCACTAAATGTTGGAAGATCAGGAAATAGACAAGATGCAAATTTTCATTTCTCTTTTGCCTTAGGGCACTTGGATTACTGGAGAGACAGAAACAGTGAGAGGGAAAGTGAGAAACCACTCCCTAAGGGGGATGGCCACAGCACAATCCCTTTTTCTCTATTAAAAAATTATAGGCAGGGTCTTGCTATATCAACTACATCAGCCATTAGCTCATAATCCTGCCTCAGCCTCCTGAGTCACTGGGATTACAGTGCACATCCTATCATCTGCCCTCTTGTTAGACTGGTATATTGAACAGGATTCTCCAGAGAAACAAAACCAACAGGATAAATACTTATGGAAAAGAAGGGATTTTGTTTAAAAAAAATAGGAATAACATCCAAGGATCACAAAGCAGAAAAGTGACAGAATAGGCTGTCTGCAAGCTGGAGACAGGGCTGGCAGACTCTGAAGTAGAGAAGTTTTTGCAGTTCCGGTCTAAGGCCTGAAGGGAGTCCTGGGATGCCCACTTGAATGAGTCCACAGTTAAAGGTTAAAGAAATTGTAGCTTGTCTTACTGGAGATAGGTAGGGGTTAAGAGCCAACAGGAACAAATAGCCTAGTTCCAAGAGATGGAGTAAGAGTAAAGCAGGTAGAATGTGTAGGAGTGGAACAAACAGCGTGTTCTGAGAGGAAGGATCAACACAGGGTGAGAGAGAGGAAAACATAAAAGGAGTCAAAACCCCCTTTCCCCTTCCAGTCAATTGAATGGTGGCTGCCCACAAAGAAGACAGGTTTTCTTCTCTCAGACTTCTGACTCACATGCCAATCTTGTCAGGCAATATGTTCACAGATAAACTCAGAAACAAAGTTTCACCAGCCTTCCAGGTAGTTCAAGCCAGCCAAGTGGTCACTTAAAACTAACCTTGATGGGACCAGCAGATAGCATAATGGTTATGTCATTGGACTCCCATGCAGTTGACCACGGTTTGCATCCCAGATCCAGTGGCTTAAAATTCATGCTAGGTGCATGTGCTTAAGTGCCTAAGATCCCAGGAAGAAAATGGAGGAGAAGGGATCGTAGTGTGGCCATCCCTCCTGGGGAGTAATTTTTCTCTCTCTCTTTGTCTCTCCAGCAAGTGTATGTGCCCTGTAGGAAAAAAAAAAAAAGTTAAAAACTCTAAAAACAAACAAACAAAAAACTAACCATCACAACTGGGAATTACAAGTAGGACTGCCATGTGGTCTAACTCTGGAGCACAGCAGTGAGCAGTCCACACCACCATGGCAAGGCCAGGTTGCCATTTTGTGTGTAAATTATAGGAAGCAAATTTAGGAAAAGAACCAACATTTCCAGTGAATGCTATAAATATCTAGAGTATTTCTATATAGTTTTTCATCCTTTTTTTTTCTTTTAGTATACAAATAGTACTTTGAAAAAAATACTTAAAATGATGAATATTGTGAAAAAAATAAAATTCAAAAATTATTTATTAAGCTGGAAAAAAAACCTTTTAGATAAAGTATAGGTTTCTTCTGAAAATTGCCAGAAGTTATGTGTACGTGGTGGACAGAAAAGCAGTGAGAAAGCACTCCCACATAAGGTGTGGTCGTACTACATCTATTTCCTGTATTTCTCCAGCCTATTAGGATTTGGGGCATGCACACACATGTACTTGGTATGTTTTTCAAGTCACTGAAAATGGGATTTAAACAGCAGTTGACAATAGGACTCTGACTTTCAGTTAAGCGCTGCTCTACTGGGTCAGCCCAGAATAAAACTAATTTTACCTCTTCTGTGACTTTGACAAATCCCTTACCTTCTATACCTCAGATACCTTACCTTTAAAATGAAAATAATACAAATATCAATAACTACAAAGATTTGAAGGAAGATGGAAGATGACTTATATAAAGCATAGACTCAATAAATCTGATAAAGCAAATCAGATAAATATATGAAAATAAAATAAAATTATATAACCATATCCAGTAGAAAAGCAAACACAAGTTAACAAAATATTAGCAAAATTGTTTTGTTAGTTAAAATACCATAGAATTAGTTATTGTGATGTGCAAGTGTTCTAAAAACTACAAATATTGCTAAAAACAAATGTATGAAGATGTGAACAAACGGAAAAGTATGCTACCTTTATGAATTGAAAGACCCAAATTAATTTGCATTGCAACTCCAATCATATTCACGGCAGGGTATTTTATATAAATTGATAGGATATGAGCACAGAAATAGAGATACAGCTGGAATATTTAATTGTCTTAGAAATTAAGAGCATGTTCAAAGAATAAAAGGACTTATGGAAAAGATTTCAGAAACCATATCAAAGAGTTTTTCATTGCATAAATCTGAGAGTGCAAAATAATTCATTATATTATTATTATTAATAGATTGTAACTCTGCATGAGTCATAATGATATGAGTCAAATAATCAAGCAATAAGAAATTGTTACAAAAGCATCCTCTTTTGAGGACTAAAATTTCAACTAATAATTTTGGAAAGAATAATAAAGCTGACAGTTATAAAAGTGGGCAGACTCCACACTGCAGCAGTTAAGAGATGCCCAGAGATAGCTGGGTCCCACACAGCTGATCCAGATTTGAGTTCCAACCCTGGTGGTTTGGAGGGGCAAAAAAATGATTGTTCTACTGTTAGGGATTATTTTTGTTGATTATTTGTTTTTCTGCTTCAAATATTTTGCACACTTGTGGTATTTTTGAGTATTTAGGTATTTACTAGCAATAACAGTTTATTTTTAAAAAAGTCATTTATTCCATAATAAATTGCCACTGATTGTACATTACATTTCAGTAGCTGCTAATTGCTGGAGTTATGAAATGAGTAAATCGCAGGTCTTTCCTTCAAGATTCTGAAAATTGATGAAGACAACCTGAAAACAAATATTCATAAAATCATGGTTTCTAATGTAAGTAAATTAATACAAGCCAGTTCTTAAAAGATTGACACTGATGGGGAAGAGAGAGAAGTCATAACTGAAAGACTTGAGTTGAGAACGTGTTCTTTCGTTTTTTGCCTTTTTAAAATTTTTTGGATTAGGAGAGATCATATTTGGACATGATGGAATGGGAAAATTTGAGGACTGTGTGAAAAGAGTTAATCAAGCAAGCTTCTCAGGAAGAATTGCTAATGTTTCCCGAATGTACGGAGATATTCATGTATTAGAGTAGAAAGAAAGAAGTTAAAGAGGAAAAATTTCTCCCAAGCTAAAAAAAATAATTATACTTAGATGTCACATGTTGCTCTTGTAAACTTTTGTTTACACCATTTTCTAATTAACCTGTGATTGTATTTTTGATTTTCACTACTGGCTATCTGAAGATTAGGTATGTTATTATTTTCCTGAGACAATCCATGTCATTCCCTGGATTCCCTTACTTCTGGAATGTCATAACCCCAAAATTTTAGATAAATAAAAAAAGGAAACATATTTTTAAGAATTGCAGGGACCAGCAGATGGCTTAATGGTTATGTTGCTGGACTTCCACACAGTCAACTTTGATTTGAGCCCAGACCTGGCAACTTAAAACTCAAGCTGGGTATGCATGCATGAGTGCATAAAACCTTAGGAGGAGAATGAAAGAGAAAGGACTGAGGCATGACCATTACCCTGGAAAGTGATTTCTCACTTTCTGTTTCTCTCTCTGTGTCTCTCTGGTGAGTGCACATGCCATATGACAAAACTCAATCTTAAAAAAAAAAAATTGCAAAGGAAAATTTTCTACTTTATGGGTATGTTAGAATAGACTCACCTGAGCCACCAGATGGCAAGGAGGTTAAGATGCTGGATTCTACATGATCGACTTCACGGTTGGAGTCCCAGACCCTGTAGCTTCAGAATCACTCAGGATGCATTGAGAATCTCTCTGGTCACATGCGCATACATGCCTACAATCCCAACAAAAGACTAGAACAGAAGGGACTGAGATGTGGCCATTACTACCGGGGAGTGAGTTTTTCCTTTCTCTCTTTATCTCTGTGTCTCTCTTGAAAGCATACATGCCTATAGTAACAATAAATCAATCAAATAAATTTAAAATTCATGAAAAAATGGATACATCTACATAATCTGAAAGTGCCATCTTATGGGTCTATCTAAACTTTATGCTACTGGTTCAACAACTGATACGGGACTTTGCTCCATGCAAATATTATTCCATTATCTATTGTTTTGTATTTCTCACAGAACATTTTTATTCCCAAACAGATTTCTTCCCAGCCTAAGAATCTTTGTGTGCTGACTCATTTCACCTTCAGTTGTGGATGACAAGGGAATGTGAGCTCATTTAAATATCATCCTAAGCAAATTGTGTTAGAATGATAATTCTGCTGTAGAATGTAATTTACATAATAAATTCTAAAATCAAATATAAATGATTTATGGATTACCTACTGTTTGTGATTATTTGTGCCACTTTTCTATTAACACAGATAAAGTCAGTCTTACTTAGCATTTTTATAAGTAATCTTGAATAGGAAATGCACATTGAATTTGTGATGCATGCAGATTACAAGCTCCTCTGGAAAGGGAAATGCCAAATCAATGGGGACAGACTGCTAAAAATTCTCACATATTTTGGGCGGCTTCTATATAAACGCTTTTATAGAAGTTATACAATTTTAGGCCGAATAAAATTGTGCTAATTTTCTAGTCTGGGTCCCTCATTGGAGAGAGACAGAAATTAATATCCAAAAAAGATGAGTCAACATGTCTATTTAGTATGACTGTATTCTTTCTGTTGCACGACTTCAGAGCTATGTGTTATACTCAGTTCTCTAGTCAACTTTCTTGTCCTAGTTCAGTTTTTTTAGATTTAAACTTTTTGCTGTTAATTTCTCTGCATGTTGAGAGAACAAAATTAAAACTAGATGGATGCCATGAGTAAAAGTTAAAAAGTTGAGAAATAATATAAATATGGAAATATCTTACTTTGAAAGTGAGGGTCATTTCAAACATGAAGAACCCAAGTTTATGGATGAGGCTGGAAGCAATGGATGTTGACAAAACATGATTTTAGAGGTCAATTTTTGTAGTTTTTATTTCTAAATTTTTTATTTATTTATTTTTTGCCAGCAGGTGATGTAGTAGTTAAAGTGCTGGACTCCCACATAGTCGACTGCAGTTAGAGCTGTGGACCCAACAACTTGAAAATCATGCTCTGTGTGTGTGTGTGTGTGTGTGTGTGTGTGTGTGCATGTGTGTGCCCAAAAGTCTAAGAGGAGAGATTGAGGAGTGGCCATTCCCCTTGGGGTTGATTTTTTGCTTTTCCTCTCATTGTCTCTCTTTGACTACTGCATACACCCTATGGTAAAAGCCTTTAAAAAAAAAAAAAAGAAAGGAATTCTTTTCTTGATACAGAGACTAAAACTGAAAGAGACAGACAAACAGATTACACCAGTAGAATTTTCATAAAACAATCACAATGTACCCTTTTGCTCAGACAGCAGGGATTATGTGGACTTTTGTGTACCCAGCTTGTATAGGTAGTCCATGGCAAGGTCTACCTCAGCTTTGTACTGCTGCATCCTCATAGCTGACCCCTTAGAGGTCACATTGAAGATTCTCTTTGTATTCCATGAACCTTAGTTAAACTAGAATTATTTAACCAATACACATAGATAAATTAGATAAAACTTTTAATGTTATAAATTATATCTCCCTGAGTATCAATAGCTTTTACCTTTTACCTTCCTCATTATAAATAAATTTTACACTTTTTCTAGAAAAGACATCTGTCTGGAGAAGTAGGAGTTATGGGCAGAAAATTAGAATGTTCCAAAAAGAATATACACAAAAAGACTAGTGTATCAATTTTGAGAGATACGTTAATTATTCTATCAAGATAAAGTCTGAAATTCCCTTGTATTTCGTGTGTGAGTGTGTGTGTGCATGTGCGTGGGGGCGGATATTGATGGTCCGTTTGCTTTGTTACTGTTTTTGTCAGAGTCTTGCTAAGTTGCGATCCTCCTAACCCAGTTTCCCAAGTATCTGATGCTGTAGGTGATTGTCACCGTGTCTGGAACTCCAGCCTTCCAAGTGATCTCAGCTTGTCAAGCAGTAGCATCCAAGGCACACTACTACAACTGAGCCAAAGTATTTTTCTTAAAATATTGTATAATCATTTATCAATTAACTTGAGCCATATATAAGGGATTATATTGAAATTCCAGGGCTAGCATTCTAAAACAGTACAAAGATACCCCTTTGCTTATGACAGCATACTGGTAAGGCTTCATTTTATAGACTTGCAATTTGATTCATCTTTACTGTGGTGCATCCAGAATGCAAACAGGGGACTCAGCAAAATGGAACAAGACTAAAGAGGAGGCGGGAGAAGCATAATGCTGGGAAAGATGATACACACTCTTTTACTAGGTTTTGTTTATATTTCTAATACAATAACATTACTCATGCTTTCAATATCCATATCCCAAGTCTGTATTCCTATTCCATACTATTTCCCCACGCTGCAATCATTTATAGCCAACTGCTAAAATCTTTACCAATGCACGGTTTTAAAGGAATTGTAAACAAAGATATCCCTGTAAAAAACTGTTCTTCCATCTCACAACATTTCTTGTGTTTCATACGGAGGCAGAGCATTGATGGGATGGCGAGGTGTGGTGTTATTAGGTGAAGATATTTTGATCAACTGTACTGGGGAGACATGTTCACATATTGAAATGTTCACTTTGTAAGCTAAATAATGTGATTGAATGTATATAAAAAATTAAAAGAATAAATTAAAAAAATTATGACTATATATGAAAGTGCACTCAATAACAGCACAATTTTAAAACTTGTTAATTATATCAATATTATTTACCAATAATTATAATTCAGCTAATTTGGCTTGATGTTGAAGGTAATTTTAACAGTTGTGTCAACTGAAGCATTGAAAAAAAGTATTTGACATTGACCATGTGAAACTAAGTTAAACTGTGTAAAATTTCTTAATACATGTATTTCAATATCATTTGTAAAAATGCTTACATGTGATCCAAAAAAAAAACCTAACAGATAATACATCTAGGAATTTTTAAAGAATTATTTGTTTAATTTTATTTATGATTATTATTATTTTAAAATTTGCTGTAGGGCATATGCATTTACCAGAGAGAGACAAAGAGAGAGAGGTAAAATGAGAAAGCAAACTACCAGGTCTGGGACTTGAACTATGGTGATGTGGGCATCCAGTACCTTAAATACCATGCTACCTACTGGCCCCTCTAGATTCATACTTGATTAACTTATGTTATTTTCTGTCCATGGTTTAAAATATTGGCTTGTATTGTTCAGGCTTTGTACATATTAGATTTTCTGTGATCTATGTTGCAAAGCAATATGCAGAATAAATATTTCTGCCAAGAGTACATTAAACATTAGAATAAAACACAGTTAAGTTACATTAATGCAAGCTAGACCCAGGAACATATGTTAATGTATATGAAACATGAACATCTAATGGTAACAGTAGAATTCATAAAGCTTACCCTGCAAACATTAAAAAAACACAAATGCAAGAAATTTTAAGTTCCCTGTTCAATAACTGCTAACATATTCTCCAGAAGAAAAAATAGTATTTATTGAAAGAAATAAGCATAATTCCACCATACTTTTAATCCTCTAATATCTCAAATTATGAAATAAAAATACTACATTGAAGTGTAAAACTAATAGCCCCTTTAATTTGAAAAAGTTTTCTAAAAGATATACACACATAATAAATGGATGTAAATACCAAATACAGTGTGTGTTGAAGAGTATGGCTGAGGAAGGACATTTAGAAGAAAAATTCAGAGACAGAACATTAAGGGGACCAGAAATGTGGTATTATCTGTTTAAGATATTTTATTGTTTAATCAACTAGACTAGTGAGAAGTGTTCACATATTGCAATATTCACTTTATAAGCTAAAAAATGTGATTGTATAAAAAAAGTGCAATTAAGGGAATCAGCAGTTAGCGTAATGGCTATGTCGCTGGACTCCCACGTAGTCGACCGCGTCCCAGACCGGTGGCTTAAAACTCACGCCGAGCGCGCGTGTGTGTGTACCCAAGATCCCTAGAGGAGAGTGGAGGAGAAGGGATTACGGCGTGACCATCCCCCCTGGGGGGTGATTTCTTGCTTTCTGTCTCTATGTCTCTCTCTGTCTGTCTGGCAAGCGCACGTGCCTCTCCAAAAAAATAAAAAATAAAAAAGAAAGAAAGAAAGAAAGAAAGAAAGAAAGAAAGAAAGAAAGAAAGAAAAGTGAAATTAAGTGAATAAGTAAATAAATAAAATACTGGAGAAAAATATTTTTTCTAATTATACTTTTAGTAGACATACAAAACATCCCTCTGGGATATGATCACCATATATGATAACTCTTTAATGTACACAGTAAGCAAACCTAACCAGAATTTATCTAGCAACACATTTTACACAATTTTAAGAACTTCAAGCCATGTGTAAAGGCAATCTGAAAGGTATTTGATCCAACTGCACTAAAATTTATTATGGAAAACATGTCAACCTCCTTGCTAATTAAATTTTTACTGAATTCCTATATTTGCCATGCAAATTTATTCGTTGGGTAATTTATTTCATTCATTGCAAAATATGAACATAAACATATTTTCAAAAGGTATAAAGCATATTTTGATTTAAAAAGCAAACTCAATAACTTTAATTAGTTTTTGCGATACTGAAGTAAAAATAGACACACAAGAAAGTGGGACTAAACTAGACTCACCTTATTTCCACTATGCCTTTCTTTGCCTAATATAGTATATCTCTCTTGTGAAAAAATTGAAAGCCAAAAACTACATTGGTCTATAATTTCTCAATCTTGAGACGCCTTCAGGGATAAAAATAATGTAACATCCAGAGGCAAGGAAGCAAAATTAGAGAAGGATATGAAAGATTCTTTGTTTTTGTTTTTTTAATTTACCAGAAGACATGTGCATATACCAGGCAGAGACAGAGAGAGAAGGAGAAGAAGAAAGCTCCTCCCAATGGAGCGTGGTCACGCACCTCCTCCATGTCTCTATCTTGAGACTTGGGGCACACATGCACATGTGCCTTGTGTCTTTTCAAGGCACAGGACCAGGACTTGCAACATGCTGTTGGCCATTTGGAATTCAACTCTTCTAATCACCAAGGCATGGACCAGCTCAATTCTTTGCTTTAATAAGCACTTAATTGTTAGTAACTGTGTGTGTTTATTTCAGAGTAAGCATAGTTGAAGTATTTGTACTCTCATGACTAATTGTGTAATGTAGGCAGTTTTCCTAAACTCACAAACCTTTAGTTTACTTGTCAAAATGTAAGAAGGGTAGGACCAGCAGATGGTGTAATGATTGCATTGCTGGACTCACATGTAGTTGGTCACAGTTCCGGTCCCAAACCTGGCAGCTTAAACCTCATGTCAGGCGCATGTATATGTATGCCCCAAATCCTGAAAGGAGTATGGAAGAGAAGCGGGGGGGGGGGTGTCATTTCTTGTATTCTTTTTTCTTTTCTTTTCTAAAAGAGATTTTTGCCATAGGGTGCGTGCGTTCACCAGAGACAGAGAGACAGAAAGTGAGAAATCACCCACCGCAGGGGTATGGTCATGCCACAATCCCTTCTCCTCCATTCTCCTCTCAGGATCTTGGGCAGGCATGTACACATACCTGGCATGAGTTTTAAGCCTCCAGGTCCAGGACTCAAATTGCGGTCGACATGTAGAAGTCCAGTGACATAACGTTACATTTTGCCATCCCCTGGTCCCTCTCATTTTCTACCTCTCTGTTCCTAAGTCTCCTTCTGGTGACTGCACATGCCCTATAGCAAAAATCTCTTAAAAAAAGAAAAATAAAAAGCTAAGAAGAGTTTTAATCTTCATCCAATCAGTTAAAACATAAATTTGAGCACTTAGTTTGACCACATGCCACATATTTTTGCTAAATAAAAAAATTATAAAATTGGCATTTGACTTATTTATTTAAAAGAGATATATATTACTATGGAATGCAGAAAGGCAGACAAAAATGATGGATCCTTTACGTGTGAGAATAAAAAAGGTCAGGCCACCTTTGTCCTGACTACAATAAAGCAAAGACACTTAAGAATTCAAAATGTATACTTATATGTCTACCTACATTTATATCTACATCAGTATAAGATATTTTTAATAAGCCCACATTCAAACTTTTTTTATGAATCACTTATTTTTTTATCTGTAATCCCTTCTACTCCATTCTCCTCTCAGGATCTTGGGCACACACATACGCATGTCTGGCATGAATTTTAAGTACTTGGATCTGGGACTTGAACTGCAGTAGACCAGGTGGGATTCCAGCAACAAAACCATTACATCAGCAGATCTTTGCCAATTTTTTTCCCCAATCTCATATGCTTATTCTACTGTCCTCAAATAATTATTTGATTACTATTTTGTTTTATTGTCCTTGTGATGCTTTCTTACACATGATTTCCATGATTGATATCCATGAAACAAACCCTTATTGAGCACGTATTATGTTCAGTCATTGAGAAAATAAAAAAGAAAATAGATTGTTGTATCTTAAGCTATTTCCAACCGTCAGGGTAATTCTATCACAGTTCCTCTTTCGTTCCATTCTTTAGGTTTACCTCAGGGCATATACCAATAAAATACTATAGGAGGCCAGCCTGTGACCTGCTGACTAAGTGAGCTGGATTCCACATGACCAACTGTGTGGTTCAAGTCCCAGATGAGAGAGCTGGAAACATGCTGGTCATGTATGTGTGTATGAGAACCCTAAATCCTGAAAGGAGGGAAAGATAGAAAATAAACGGTTGTGGCATGAGCTGTCCCATGTGGTCTGCTTTCTCATTTTCCCTCTCTCTGTCTCTCCCCTGAGATCACATACGCCCTCTGGCAAGACATTTTTAAAAATTGTAAGATAAAGGACATACTTTTAAAAGGGTATTGGTGTCAATATATATTGCAATAATAGCACAAAGGTCAATATCTTAACCCTCCCATTCAACAATATAAACAAACTGATGTATAGTGAGTCATTTGTTGATGTCTAGAAATATTTCAGATATGTCATTTATAGTTAGGAATTAAAGCAAAGTAATGAATTACATTTTCATGGTATTCATTTTCTGTTATAATTACTTTTAGAAAATATAAAAGAAGTAAAACTTAAGTGCCACACAGTGAGCTCGCCTCAATGGTGAAGCTCGTAGCATATAGGAGTACAGTGCTGAAAGCTACATGCTCCAGTGTAGGTTCAAATCCCTGGCCTTCTCAACCTGATACATCAAGAATGCATGGATATGTCCAAAATCTTGACTAGCTGGAAGGCTGGGGTGCAGGGCATCACTGTGAAGACACCATTTCTTTCTCTCTTTTCCTCTGTCATGGTCTCCCTGTCTCTGACATCTCAGTGTACACAATACTGTGAATAAAAAATGTTTAAAAAATTTTTTTAAATAAAAGTTTTAAAAATACCAAAAATATTAATACCACACAACACAATAGGTAGATTTTATAATACAATGATATAAATATATTTACTGGTGAGACACTTAACTGAACTAGAGATTTAGTATCAAGGGATTTTTTAATTATAAGTGAAGTCTGATTTGAAGATTGAAAGATGAGTTGAATTTAAGTACAAGAAGGGCAAGTAGGGAACCAGCAGTTAGCATAATGGCTTTATTGCTGGACTCCCACGTAGTCGACCGCGGTTCGCGTCCCGGACCCAGTGGTTTAAAACTCACGCCGGGCGCGTGTGCGTAGGTGCCCAAGATCCCAAGAGGAGAATAGAGGAGAAGGGATTGTGGCATGACCATCCCCCTTGGAGGGTGATTTCTCGCTTTCTGTCTCTCTGTCTCTCTCTGTCTGTCTGGCGAGCGCACGTGCCCTATAGCGAAAATATCTCCAAAAAAAAAAGAAGGGCAAGTAGAGCATACCAGGCAAGTGACCATATCAGGGTTCAGTTCAAAGAACTGAAGATATAGAAGTATAATTCATTTAAATAAAATTAATTTAATTAGGTGGTAGTTGATGTTTGGTGAACAGTGGTAAAATATGGGGGCTGGCATGTGGCTTGGTGGTTAAGAGTGCTGGACTCCTACACAGCCAACCGTGGTTTGAGACCTGAACCTGGCGGCTTGCTTTCTCACCTCCCCTTCTTCTCTCTCTCTCTCTCATTCTGGCCCTCTTTGGTCAAATTAAAAATACATAAATAAATAAAGTTAAATAAAATAATTCTTTAAAAGAACAAAATGGTAAGATATGGATTCAGAGGTAGATTCAGCACACAAATGGTAAAGACATGAATATATTTCAAAGGAGATGGATAAAATAACACAGGGAAAAAGGAAAACTAGAAAATTTAACTCATACATTTTGAATATACTTTTTTATTTTAAAATATTTACGTGGCAAGTAATGATGCATATGTTCAAGGTGAACTCAAAGAACAAAATAAAAGTAACTTACCCAAAATCTACATTTATATTTTACAATTTAAAAGGCACTTTTTGTTGAAAAACTAGTTCTTTATTGAAATCAAGGTTTTTATACTACAAATTTACTAATTTAAAGTGCATAATTCAAAGGTCATAGAATCTTTGCTGAGTAATGTAAATGTCACAAAATATCTTGTTGGAGGACTAGCCATGGTGGTGCAGCTTAGTGCCCTTCCTCATGTCCTAGGAGCCACGTGGAATTCAGGGCTTTAGTTCCAGATTGACCTACGTCCTCTGGGCATGAGAGTGATCCTGGCTGACTAGGAAGGCCATGTATGGATCATGGCAGAAGACCCTGTTTAAAGGTGCCCACTTGTTTCTCTCCCTTTCTCACATAAAAGAAATAAACTTTGAAACATCCTATTTGGAATACTTTAACACATATTTCTGTGTTAAAAATAAATTTTATCTATCAGCTCTGTATAAGAATATAATTACACATACATATGCCCAGATACATGTGTCTCAGAACTAAGGCAAAATGATAAATAGGGATTTTGTGATCTTTGTTTTTATTTCATTTGATACTAATCCAAGTTTGGGCTTGATTTTTTGACGTTGTTTTCTCTTGCACATGCTTCCTATGTGATCTCAGACAAATTTCTTAAATCTCTAAATAGTTTTTTCATAGTGCATTTTAAACCCGCTTTTTTACTTATAAAGGTTCAAAGAGAATTAGTGTGGCGAGCACTGCATACGGAAGCCATCTTGAGATATCCGCCATCTTGGAAACCATTAGGCTTCACTTCCTCACTAAGCAAACCGTCTCTCAGAAACCATGTGACCAACCGTTCTCCCCGGAAGTGGTTGGGTTTCTAGGCAACGGGAGAGATCCACCCACATCAATGATTGGTTCATGCTGTTCTATCTCATTTGCAGTTTGGGCAACCAATTGGTTCCCACCAGCTGCATATAACTCACCATTTCTCCTCAATAAACAGAAGTAGATGGGAAGACAACTTGATCAGCATCTCGTATTGTGTGTGCGTGTGTTTGTCCCATCTCTCACTCCCTCCCCCAAGGAACCTGTTCAACTGTCCCACGGGCCAGGACACGTGGCGCCCGAACAGGGACTTGGGTACGAGGGATCCAGTGAAGAGCTCCCAAGGAAGGCTCCAGTGCAGAGCAACCCAGAAAAGCCGTGGCGGAAAACAGATAGGACGGCATAGAATTGTCCAGAAAGGAATGGCAGAGATTCATTCCGAGAAAGGCCGGTGAAAAATATAGA
>NW_006159463.1:1159349-1160239 GCF_000334495.1 Tupaia belangeri chinensis
TTTACTCATGGTGCAAAACTTAAACCAGTTCAAAAACTACAATCATTGATAGATTTTGAGGGGCAGGAAGCCTTCTCAGTAACAGAAACCACAGATCCACAAGTACAAGCATGGCGCCACCTACGTGCATTTAATTTTAGTATTATAAAAGAAATTAAAACAGCAGTTGCTCAATATGGAATTACAGCTACATATACTTTAGCCATAGCTGACTCGGTGGCAGAAAATTGGCTTACACCAATAGATTGGCAAACATTGGCCCGTGCTGCACTCTCTGGAGGGGATTACTTGCTTTGGCAACCAAATTATGTGGAAAATTGTAGGGAGACCGTACTCCGTAATGCCCAGGCCAGCAATGACTGGACAGCAGATATGTTATTGGGAGAAGACAATTATATAACTAGTGACAATCAAATGCAATATGATTCAGGGCTATTTGCTCAAATTAATACGGCAGCCATGAGAGCTTGGAAAAAACTTCCTACTAAGGGAGACTTAAGTACCTCCCTTACAATGATAAAACAAGGGCCTGATGAACATTTTTATGAGTTTGTTCAATGGTTAATTACGGCAAAGGGGAAAATATTTGGCAGTGCTGATGCAGGTACCAATTTTGTTAAACAATTGGCATATAAAAATGCTAATGCTGCTTGTCAAGCAGCAAGCAGGCCATATAGAAAAAAGACAGATTTATAAGGATATATTCGCCTATGTTCTAATATTGGGTCAGCATACCAACAGGGATTGGCTCTGGCCGCTGCTCTTAAAGGATATACTGTTCGCCAATTTCTTATTTTTTGGAGAGATTTTCACTGTAGGGCACGTGCACTCGCCAGACAGACAGAGAGACATAGAGACAGAAAGCGAGAAATCACCCCCCAGGGGGGATG
>NW_006159463.1:1160844-1210591 GCF_000334495.1 Tupaia belangeri chinensis
CTGAATTGGTTAGCCAAAGACGGGTAAGAGAGTCTGAGCCTGTAACAGCTGTATAGTCCCTCCATCTAAGACAGGAAACCCATCATAGCTATGGGATTCTCCAGTGACGGGTAAGGATGGACATGTGGCTCTGAAAACGACTCCAACCTAAGACAGGCACGATTCCCCCAGGTTGTTCTCCTCTCTCTGAAAAAATAAAAAAGGGGGACATGTGGTGAGCACTGCATACAGAAGCCATCTTGAGCTATCCACCATCTTGGAAACCATTAGGCTTCACTTCCTCACTGAGCAAACCGTCTCTCAGAAACCATGTGACCAACCATTCTCCCTGGAAATGGTTGGGTTTCTAGGCAATGGGAGAGATCCACCCACATCAATGATTGGTTCATCCTGTTCTATCTCATTTGCATTTTGGGCAACCAATTGGTTCCCACCAGCTGTATATAATTCGCCATTTCTCCTCAATAAACGGAAGTAGACAGAAGAAGACGACTTGATCAGCACCTCGTATTGTGTGTGCGTGTGTTTGTCCCATCTCTCACTCCCTCCCCCGAGGAACCTGTTCAACTGTCCCGCGGGCCGGGACAAATTAGTTTAGATGAAATATGAAGTTTTGAAACTATGTCTGGTATATTTCATGTACTTAACAATTATAAGGTTTTGTAAAAAGTACTATTTTTATAAATGTATTTTAACAAAATAGCATATTTCAATGTGTCTTAACAGCAGTATTATATATGTTGCACAAGTGTATAAAAATATTTGACCATCTCCAAGTGATGGGGAACTTCATTATACTTCGCTTTTCATTACTATATGCCAACCTGTCATTCATATTATACTGTATATGTTTTAAATAATTTTGTATTCATTTTAGTTAGAGATTAAAAAAATAAAACGGAGTTTCTGCAGCAGCATATTTAAATGTAAAGTTTTAAAAAATATTGCCATAATTTTCTTGGAACTTGTAGCCTAATCTATATTTCTACATGCTGATTCTGTTTGACCCATGTTCATTTATGAACCAAAAACACATAGCGATTTCCAGAGTATTAAGTTCCCATTGAAATTGTTCTTTCTTGCTGTTCCCTGTACTTTGGATATTCTATCATTCTGTTACTGAGTTTTGACATTTTATTATCTTGCTTGCTTTTAGATCTTGATCTTCAGGTTTTCTTAAACTTGCCTGTAGTGACTTTTTAAGGATTATTTTGTATTTAATTTTATTAATTGTTATTATTATTTTGTTTGCTATCATGCACATGCATTCACCAGAGAGAGAAAAAGAGAGAGAAGGAAAGTGAGAAAGCAAACTGCCAGGTCTGGGACTCAAACTTTGATTAGCAATGTGGGAGCCCAGCACCTTAACCACCATGCCACCTGCCAGCCCCACCTATATTAATTCTTAAAATCATTTTGAAGATATATTAATGTTATGCAAATCAATGTGTATACATCCTTATGTTGTATATTAGCCATAGAATTTAAAACTTATTTTTTCACGTTTATAGTATGTAAAGTAATGGCACATTTTTATTTGAATATCTTCGTCGAAATGATTTCATTGATACTTTTCCTATTCACTTGTTTATTTTTTCTGATATATTTTTATCTTTATAATAAATCTAAATTATACTTAAATTATCATATTTTTCCATCCAAACTTAAATTATGCAAAAATTTCACTATTGTCAAATTTATTATTTACCAGCATTTAGTGGTTTCTACTGTATATTAATATAAAACTAGGACTAGCCTTTGAAAATTAAAATGATATAGCCTCATTTGTTCAGTTATGTATTATACAATTATGCTCTGTTTTATTAGTATTTATATTTAACTGCATTGATATCAGGTAGTGTATCTATTCAAGCAAACTGAAAATACCTGTCTGCACATGGACTTTTACATGAATGCTCCTAGCAGCAATTTTCATAATAGCAAACTGTTAGAACCAATCCAAATATCTGTCAACTGCCCAATGTATACATGACATGTGAAATCATACAGTGAAATGATACTCAACACTAGAAAATATTAGAAGATGGCATATTTTCATTCCATTTATGTAAAATTTCTAGGTAAGTCACACTTAAAGCAAAGCAGCAGTTGCCTGGGATTGGTAGAAAAGGCATGTGTGAAGATACACTACAAATGGTGCCATGAGAACTGGTTTGGTAAGAGTGTTTCGAAAACAGACTATGGAGATGGTGATACAGTTACATAAATGCAAAAAAATCATAAACCTATACACTTAGAATAGATCAGTTTCAGGTTACAAAAATTGTTTCAAAAAGCTGTTAAATAATATCACTGGGCTCTTTCATGTTTGTGCTGAAAGAATAAGAGTACATACATTAGGTATTGATAGTTATTTTGAAATATTGGAATATTTATTGAAATATCAAAATATTTATTGAAATATTTTTCAACTTATTTTTCACTTACTTATCTGTGCACATTTTCTACTTGTTTTTCATATTTCTCTATATAAAAATAGATTTTTTTTACTTAATTTACATTCTCTACCTAAATGTATGGTTCTAATTTAACGTTATCAATATTTTTATGAAATACTCAATAATGGGTGTTTATATTCATAGGCGCATTTTAAAGAGTAATTGTCAAAGTGAATGTTCATGAACATAATACACCAATTTAGAAATAGAACATTCCAATATATTTAAAGGACACTTATATGTGCTTTCCATTTTATCACAATTATCTCATGCACAGAAGTCAGTTAAATTCAGTTTTTTAGATTTGTGCTGACACTTTTTCTTCTCAAAATACACCTATATAAGATACTTAGTACTAATTTATCTTTTCCCTGATTTTGAAATTTATATAAAAATCATTATCTTATTTACATTAGTTCATTACTTGCTTCTTGCTTATCTTTCTAAACATTATGTTTTGCAGATACATTCAAGTTGACTTGTAAAACTCTTATTTATTAATGTTCATTGTAATATCATATCCTCTCACTTAAGTATAAGGGTTATTAATCCAAAGAATTTGTTAGTATTTATTATTATTGCTATTAAAAATATATTCATATACACATTTCTCATTGCATATGTTAGAGATTGTCTAGAGTTTGTGCCAGTGAGTGGAATTTTATCATCATTGATGTGCATTTGCAACATTACTAAATAATCCAAAACTTTTTAACTAATTGCTATATAAATTATATTGGAATGGGGCTACACTATCTGTTACCTTTGGTTATATCACACTTTTAATTATTTTCTCAACTATAGATTTGAAATGGTAACTCATTGTGGCATTGTTTAATTAACACACATGCTTGAATAGTTACGGAAAAATACAAAAAGCAAAAGCAAACATTTACATTACAATGAAATGTTACAAGGTAAACACACTCAGGAAACCAGCAATGATATAAAAATGAAGCAAGTCTCCGAAATGTCCCTCTTACCTGTTTTTGCTTAAAATACACTGTCCAGGAATAGCAAATTTCTGACACATAGATTAATACCACTTGTATATGTTAACTCTCTATAAAAGGAATGATATATAGTTGTACTCTTTTGTGTTTTTATTTCATTCAAATTTTTGCTGGTGATAAATGTGTATTTAACAACTCTGGATTTTTTTTCTTCTTCTCATTTGTCTTTCTCTTTATCTCCAGAAGTTCTGTGTAGAATTAGCAAATTTTAAATTTCCTCTGTAAAGTAAGCTACACACTTAGTACTATAAAGGTAATAAATCTCTCAATTTTCACATATTTTAAAATATTTTAACACCTTATTTAATAAGTGATTGATTTTTAATATTCCCCCCATCTACTGGGTTATTGGAAAAGTCATGATGCATTTTTGCATAGAAAAACAGAAAAATATATCATGGCTTTTCCAAAGACCAAATATTATTCTTTACTTTTACTTTGAAATACTTAGGTAGGACATCCAAGGGTTTTGTAATATGTGATACTCTATTAGATAATTTATTTACTGCCATATTCTTTTTCCCAGAATATTATCTTCTTGTTATGTCCAAGTTCTTTATCTAGAAACATATCCTCTCAACCCTAAAGCACTTAACTTGACTCTATAACCCATTGTTGTAAATGACTTGTCCATCCTGCTTTGCACAGATTTTCAATAGCTGTGCCTTCTTTTCTAAATTTGGAATGTTATAGATCTTGTTTTGTTTTGTTTTTGTTGCTGGTTCAATTGGTTATCTCTGAGATGAATGTCAAATTATCTTGATTCTATTGTATATCAATGTATACTGTAATGTCTCTAATAATTTTTTGACAATGATAAATTAAAGGGTCTTGCACCACTGGGTAGATTTCCAAATAACCTTTAGTTCCAGAACTTGCTGACTGATTTAATGGCCTCTTCAATTATAATTGTATACTGTCCTTGAAGCAAATGCCAAACTATTTCTCATACATTACTTCACTATTATAATTCCTCTTATAATTATATGCTAGAAAGGATTATTTTTGATCACATCTGTTCATTGGTCCTTTTAATCTCTGCTTAGCACTTGATCTGAGATAATTGTGTGCTTGCCACATGGGAAAGTCTACCATACTGCTCATTATAGTCTCACATCAAGACTGCAAACATTCCACAGTGCCTGGCTACAAGAACTGAATGTCCACCATAATCCAGAAATAATAAAATATCTGTATCTCAGGGTTCAATTTCGATAAAAGCTTCAAGGACCAAAATCAGATAAGTTCAGAATAGTAGTACATACTGAGAAAGTAAAATAAGAGAGCTCTAGGCAAGCTTTACTGCATATGAGGCACTTGAACTTATTTTGTCATAAAAGATGCTGTGGATTAGCTACATTAGTGGCCCCAGTTCTCTCTCTTTAACCATGTCCTTTGCCATATGACCTTGAAAGTCATTGAGCTGAGGAGAGGCAGTTTCCTTTTCTACTTGCTAAATCTGAAGAACCTATCAAGCATTTGACTTGTTTTGGACAATGCTGTAGAAAACAATTTCATATAAGTAGAGGATTTTGCTTCTCATTTTGAAGCCATGTTAGTGCCAGATAAAATACCTGGCCCCACTGGAAGCAGTTGAGAAGCAGAGGAAAAATCGTCCTGTCACCAAATCTGACAGTAACATGTCTTCCACATAGATATGAGAGTGAGGTAAGGCAGAGTAAGAACCTCACATTCAAATCCTAGAAGAAACTCTGACCTGTGCATTTGAGGGGGGAAATATTTCTAGTGTTTTAAACCATTGACATTAGAGGTACTTTGTTATACAGACTAATTACAGCAGTAGCAATCTGACATAAAAATCAATATGTAAAGGTGAAATGTAACCATAATAAAAATTATATGAAGTAAGACACTTGTGGAACATAGATATGGTTTGTTGCCTGTTGATGATGTCATATAAAGTATTCACAACTCACTTGGTGTGCGGAGTATATCACATTGGGTAAGATCTTTTTACAATATAAATGATTTATAATGATTGAATGTATAAATAATAATAATAATAATAAAAGAAATGGAAAATTATTTGTTGATAACACATATGGTAATATACTTAATTGAGTACATATACAGTATAATCTTTTTTTTTTGGAGAGATTTTCACTGTAGGGCGCGTGCACTCGCCAGACAGACAGAGAGAGACATAGAGACAGAAAGCAAGAAATCACCCCCCAGGGGGGATGGTCACGCCGCAATCCCTTCTCCTCCATTCTCCTCTCGGGATCTTGGGCACGCACACACACGTGCCCAGCATGAGTTTTAAGCCACTAGGTCCGGGACACAAACCGCGGTCAACTACGTGGGAGTCCAGCGACATAGCCATTACACTAACTGCTGGTTCCCTATATACAGTATATTCTTGATGGAAATATCTCACTTTGTATTCTGTAATGATGTACAATGAATAAATGTAAATAGATAAATTAAAAATTTAAAAAAGAAAAATAATAATTTAAAATATATTGTGTTAGTTACCAGAGGTTTAAAAAATGACCATGATTCCACTATACATACAGAAAATAACCTATGCTATTCAGTGGTAGAGCATTTTGTACAATTGTGGCCTTTCATAAGTTGGAAGATGAAAATTTTATATAATAAATTTTTGAATTTGGATAAAGAACTCTCTAGGCTAAATTTAGGAGGCAGTAGTTGATTCTTTATGACTACTACAAGGTAATACAAGAAAGAGATATGTTGAAAAGAGGAAGAGAGAAGGAAAGAAAAAAGAAAGAAAGAAAGAAAGAAAGAAAGAAAGAAAGAAAGAAAGAAAGAAAGAAAAAGAAAGAAAGGAGAAAGAAAGAAAGAAAGAAAGAAAGAAAGAAAGAAAGAAAGAAAGAAAGAAAGAAAGAAGGAAAGAAAGAAAGAAGGAAAGAAAGAAAGAAAGAAAGAAAGAAGAAAGAAAGAAGAAAAGAAATGTAGTATATTTTGCAGATCTTGTTACAATTAGAACAGGACAGTGTTTTTCACTCTGGGCTCAAATGTCATACTCTCAACACATGATCTCAGAGTATAGATCTTGCAATTGTAGAGCTTTGACTTACTTTGTCATAGATTAAAAAAAAAGGGGGGCCTGAATGATGGTACAGCAATAATAGAGTTTTCTGGACAGTTGACCCATGTGGAAACATTCTGCGCTCATTTCCAAAGACCTCCCTGAACATGCCAGGTGTAAGTGTGTCCATGATCCCAGGCTAGGAGTTGGATATCAGTGTGAAGGTCCTGTTGAGGGTGACTATCTCTCTATGCCTATCTCTCTTGTTTGTGGAAGAAAGATTAAAAACTGTTCATTAACAAAAAGACTTTTTAGGGGCTGGCAGGTGACATAGATAACTGATATAGAAAGGCCTACAAAAGGCCCTGGACTTCCACATGACTGACCATGGTTCAAGTCCCAGACCTGGAGGCTTGCTTTCTCACTTTCCATATCTTTCTCTCTCTCTCTCTGACCCTATTTGTTCAAACTAAAACCAACTAAATAAAGTTAAGTAAAATTATTTTAAAAATTAAATAAATAAATGAATGAATAAATAAATAAATAAAGACCTTTGAAAAAAGTAAGAGATTACTTCCTAGAAACTATGAGCTCCCCTAGTAGAGCTCATACAAATATTTAGTATAGCATGCTGAATCCTCATCTCAAAATAGCAGAAAATAAGTCCAGAGCGGGAGGCATAACAGGAAAGTAATTATGAGTTTAGATTCCATTATACAGCTTGGATTATAATCAAGGATTATAAAATTCACAAAGTTTTTCAGGGAAATAATTTTTTTAAAAAAGTTTTTAAATTTTGAGCAAAAGATATTAAATCTGTTGAAATTATCAAAAAGCAAATTTGGGGCCTCAAAAAAAAGTGTTTACCAAAATAGATGGAGAAAACTCAGCATATTAAAAAACAAATTTAGAGCCTAAAAAAAAAGTTTACAAAGAAAAGGTGTATAAATCTCAGCAGTATAGTTTCTAATTCCTTTCATAGACATGCTGAAGAAGCTTGGTATAATATAAAAAATAATGAAGTCCAGAGAGGTGAAGCCAAGGAAAATGGATGAAAAGTCTAAGTAGTCACTCTCTTAGAGAGAATCTGTGTCTATTCAAGACACACTTTTCATTCCCAGAATAAGCAACCCAGACAAGAAACCAGAGAATCTAAAAATTGCTATGAACCAGTCCCTGGCCCCCACCACCCTATAAGGCACATGTACTTGCCAGAGAGAGACAGAGAAAGAGAGAGTGAGAGGAGATGTCAGAAATCACAGACAATCCCCTCTCCTCCATTCTCCTGGGATTCTGTGCACTCATGCTCACATGCCAGATATAATTTTCAAGCCACCAGATATGGGACTTGAACTGTGGTCGACCATGTGGGAGTCTATCACCTTAAACTCCTCCTCTGGTCCAACCAGCTTCTCTCTGTACCTTCCATCATTCATTTCTATTTGGACTGTGAGTTTTATAGGAGTTGTATTTTTATATCAGAGTACCCAGAATAGTACAAGGTAAGCTTCATTTAGACTAGATTAATAGGAGCTTGATTTGATTAAAAGCAACTTTGTTAGTTTGAGAAAATGGGAGTATTTTGTAAATTAAAAGAAGTGAATAGTTATGGCCATAGGACAGACTATGGTAGATTAATTTCATTAATGACTATAACTCTTTATTTCTTTGTATATACAAGTCCTTTCATAGGTTGTATCCCAGATTATCTCACTAAAGTAGTGAAATCTATAATAATTTCCCCACTACTTGACTCTGAGTGGCCATTTGACTTGCTTTGGAACATAGAATGATAGCACCTTTGAGACATGCAAAGCTTTCTCTTATGATTTTCAATCTCAGCTCCCATAGTGAGAGCATGCTTACATTAACCTCTTTGAAAAATGAGAGATAAATGGCCAGGTCATCCTTGTAGGCTTAACTAAATGTTAACCTACCAATAGAAATGTACCTGAGACCAAACAAGAAGTGAAGAGCCACCCTATTTACTTCAGTGTAAGTCCATGATCTATAGAATCCTGAGCTAAATAAATCCTGTTTAAACTACTAAATTCTGGATTACTTGTTACACAGAGTTCTTGCAATAGATAACTGATATAGAAAGGCCTCCAAAATGATATGACATTTTGAACAGATGGCTAAATGAGACCTGAAAGAAAACAGTCCAGTCAGCTCTGACTCTTATCTGCTATGTTGTCCATGACCACCATGGTTGTATAAAAAATAGTTCTCAGTCTACATATAGGATGCCAATTTCCCTGTCTTGAATTCTGACTACACATCACAAAGAGACCAGATATTTTTGTGTATTGTTATATTGTTTTCTTTGTTTACTAATTACCATAATGACTATTTTAGATAACCTTTTACTCTTAATTCTTTTACTACCAAACCTATAAAACTGAGGAAAACACAGAGAAAAACTTCAAAATATTAGAATAAGCAAAGAGTTCCAGAACAACACCTTTAAAACACAGGCAGCAACAGCAACAGTTGACAAATAGAACAACATAAAATTGAAAAGCTTCTTTACAGAGAAGGAAATCATACAAGAGTAAAGAAACAACTCACAGAATGGGAGAACATATTTGCAAACTAATCCTCTGATAAAAGAAAATGATAACTAGAATATATAAAGAAATAAAATAGTGTAGTCATTAAAAAACAAATAATCCAATTACAAATGAGCCATTTAAATGAAAAGACAACTTTCAAAGACATAAAAATGGCCAAAAAGCATATGAAAAAATGTTCAAGATCTCTCTTTTTTTTGGAGGTTTTTGCCATAGAGTGCATGTGCTTGCCAGACAGACAGAGAGAGACAGAGAGACAGAAAGTGAGAAATCACCCCCTGGGGGGGATGGCCATGATGCAATCCCTTCTCCTCCATTCTCCTCTCAGGATCTTGGGCACACACGCACACGCGCCTGGTGTGAGTTTTAAGCCACCAGGTCCGGGACGAGAACCGCAGTCAACTACATGGGAGTCCAACGACATAGCCATTACACTAACTGCTGGTTCCAAGATCTCTTTTCAAAATGGAAATTTAAATTAAAATCACAACGAGGTACCATCTAAACTCAATCAGAATGGATATGATCAAAAAGATAAAAAAATTTCAAGAGCTATTGGGGTTGTAGAGAAAAAGTAGCTTTTTGCACTTTTGATGAGAATGTAAATCAGTACAACCACTGTTTAAACAGTATGAATTATTTTCAGATATCTAAAAATAAAACTACCATATTACCCAGTAATCCTACACTTGGGAATTTATACCAAATGCAAGAAATAACTCTGTTGAAGAGACATTTGGACATCCATAATTATTCCAGAACTATTCACTATAGCTAAAATGTGGAATTAATCTAAATGCTCAATAACTGAAGAATGGATTAAGAAATATGGTACATAAACACAATGGAATATGACTCAGCTATAAAGAATAATAATATTCTGTCATTCAACACAAATTGGATAAATCTAGAAGATATGATGCAAGTAAAAAGAAAAAACAGGCTATGAAAGAAATGTATTTTATGTTTCCACTTAAAATATATGGAATATTTGCATTTTATAGTAGAAACAGAAATAACCAATGATGTAGAAATAGTGAGAGTGATGGTAAATACCAGAATCTGCACAGAGTGGAGGAGGGATTCAGAAAAAAGTGATTAACAGACACAAGAATTCATGTAAACAAAGAGAATAGAATATGTAACGAAAAGACATTGTCAATTTAATATACACCTGCATAAATAAATAAATAAATAAATAAATAAATAAATAAATAAATAAATAAATAAATCCAATAAGGGACCAGTAGAAGGCATAGTGGTTATGTTACTGGGATTCCATGTAGTCTACCTCAGTTTGAGTCCTGGACCTGGCAACTTAAAACTCATGTTGGGCATCTGTGTGTGTGTGTGTGTGTGTGTGTGTGTGTGTGTATGCCCATAGTCTCAAGAAGAGAATCACTGGACTCCCACGTAGTCAACCACAGTTTGAGTCCTGGACTCAGTAGCTTAAAACTCATGCTGTACTCATGTGTGTACATGCCCAAAATCCTGAGAAGAGAGTGAAGATTCTGGTGTGGTCACCCTTCCAGGGGGATTATTTCCCTCTTTCTGTGTCTTTGTCTCTTTGGTGAGCTCACATATCCTATAGTGAAAAATCTCTCTCTCTCTCAAAGACAAAAGGGCTAATTGTGTGAATATCAAAGGTACACAATGTCATTTGTTGAATAAGATGAATATATTTGCATCTGTTATTTGATTATCACATGTGTACATGTTTTGTAAAACCACACTCTACTCCACAAAAGTGTACAATAAATATATATGTAAACCAAAAATTATTACAAAAGATTAAAATAAGAGCATGCCAACCTTAAACAATAGTTTTTTGACTTTCTGGACCTTTTTTCTGGAGATACTTTTGCTGTAGGATATATGTGTTCATGCTAGAGAGACAAAGAGAGAGAAAGTGAGAAGTCATCCCCCATCTTCAAGGGTGTAACCATGCTTCAGTACTTTCTCCTTCATGTTTCTTTCAAGATTCGGGTTACACATGCACATGCAGCCAGAGTGAATTTCAAGCCACCAGGTCTGAGACTTGAAGAATAGTTGATCATGTGGTCGTCTAGTGCCTTAACCACTGTGCCACCTGATGACCCAACTTTCTATACTTATAATGGTATACTTCCAAAGGAACTCTCCTGGATATGAATAAACTTCTACAAAACACTCAAGCATGCATGAATTTAATAAATCCTTTCAGCAACATATATTATGAATGTATATTGCAACTGTATGTTTCCTCGCACAGGCCAGGAAAACTGAATTTTAAAGAAGATACAGGAAAGAGAAAGGGCAACATTGCAGTTATTATCAAGGCAAAACCTCCATTAGGCAAAATCAAAAAAGAAATATTTTATTCAAGGTTAATACAATAGAGTATAGAGACTAAAATTCAATCAGAGTTCAACTCTTTTAAAACCAATTCTGGAGAGATTTTAAAACCTGAGAAGGAGTGGAGGATCATAGGCTATCTGTATTTTCTAATTGGCCTTACCCTATGGAAAGATAAATGCTGCTTTTATGAGGTAGTTTTACAACTTGGAAGAAGAGCCCTTATGAAATTAGACTCCTTTCTCCAACAGAGACTGTCAGATGGAAGTGCTGTTTAGTTTTGTGAAGTGATGCCTCCCAGGTTATTGAGAAAAAAAGTCTTGTTGTAAAATGAAGAGGAGCTTATTTTTTTTTTAATTTACGTTTCAAAGGGCAAAGAAAGAATGTACAATTATGAGTTTTCTAAAGCACACTAAAAGAAGGAAAGGGACCCAGTGGTTAGGCCACCTGGGTCTGAAAAGGAGCAGGTAAAGGGAGAGCAGAAGCCCATGACAGGGAGAAAGTTGTCTAAAGCGTAATCAGGCTGAACAAAACAAGAATGTAGATAATATTTATTGGTGAATAAATATTATCTACATATTTTCTATACATCATCTATTACAGGAAATTTATGGGAGAGAGATAATTTTCTTTCCAATTCTCAAATGAATCTCAATGATTTCAAGAGATCTGTCTAAATTCATGAGGCTATTTACAGTAAATCAGAGATTGAAACTTAGTTTTATCAAATGCAAATTATATCTTTCTAAGCAGATTTTTTTGATTAATACAAAACATCGCAGTCTGCATTTTCATGCTACTATTTTCTATTATATACGCCATCTAAAGCGAAGTTAAGATTCCAGGGGAAAAAAAAAGTGACGTTAATAGACTCTAAAAAGCTGTAGAAGTTCTAAGAGAGATTCAAAAGGTGAGGGATCAAAGGCCTTATGTTTTCAAATTGCACATTATCTATGCCAAATCATTATACTAATGAATTTCCACTGCAGAGTTCACATTTATAGAAAAAGGTTTTCGTATTACAAATGTAGAGTCAAATTTTCCTAATGCATTTCCTTTTCCCTCTGGAAACAGTCTTAACTCATTAAGACCATGAGGGCATTATTTCCTGAAGCTGTCTCTTTTAAATTTGTAACTTTTTTAAAAAAGAAGTCATGCAGAATTATTTCCTGTAATATGTAATGTTCATACCTAAATACAACTTCCGCTGTTACCTCACCCACTAGAGAAGGCAGATTCCTCTTGTAGTCTATCCGTATCTTTCAGTGTACAGAGGTGACTTCTGAAAGGTCATAGAAGATGTGTATTGTAAAGAAACTGTGAATGAATTTCAGATTTATTTTAGTAAAAATAAATTTATACTTTAATTGTATTTTCATAAAAATTTTAGCAATCCCCTCATATAGTTCTGAGGTAACAGTGGACTTGCCAGAACTTAAATACCACTCTGATAATAAACCATATGTACTACTAATCAGGCAGTGAGGTCTAATGAAATCTTATGCAGTGAGGTCTAATTGCTTACAATTATTATTAATCACCTAAATTTTCTTCAGATATTCAGTAACTTGTTAACCTATTATGTAAATCCAACTAAACTTTAGTAGCTCTGTTTGGAGAAGGATTTGGACTCAGAAATCTCAATGTATGCTACCACTACCTTTCAGCATTCCCTCAATAACTTGCTCTTTTCTTCTTCTTCTTTTTTTTTTTTTTTACAGTTTTTTTGCCCTAGAGTATGTGTATTCCCTGGGGAGAGAGAGAGAGGCAAAGTGAGAAATCACCTTCCTCCCCAAGGAGGATGGCTCCACCTCAATACCTCCTTCTCTTTCTCCTCCTGGGATCTTAGGCAAACACTCACATGGTGTGATTTTCAAGCAAAAATTTCTGGGACTCAAAATGTGGTAGGCCATGTGGAAGTCCAGCGACGTAACTGCGACACCATCGACTGGTACCAATAAATTTGATTTTTAATTGCCAGAGAGTGTGTGTGCTCACCAGAGACAGACAGAGACAGAGGCAGAGGGAGACAGCGCATCCCAATGGAGCATGGTGGTGCTGAAATTCCTTCTTGGCCATTTCTCCACCTTGTAGAATTTTTTTTTTTTTTTGAGAGATTTTTGCCATAGGGAGCTTGCCAGACATACAGAGAGAGACGGAGAGACAGAAAGCGAGAAATCACTCCCCGGGGAGGATGGCCACGTGCCGCAATCCCTTCTCCTCCATTCTCCTCTTGAGATCTTGGGCACGCACACACATGGGCCCAGCGCAAGTTTTAAGCCACTGGGTCTGGGACGCAAACCTCGGTTGACTACATGGGAGTCTATCGACGTAGCCATTACACTAACTGCTGGTCCCTCCACCTTGTAGGAATTTGTGGCACACATGCACATGTGTCAGACGCATTTTTCAAGCTGCGGGGGTCAAGTTCAAACCATGGATAGCTATGTGAGATTTGGTTCCCATAGCCATTAGGTCAAAGGCAGGACCTTCTGAATCACATTTGCAAGGACATAAAACTTTATGGAAATCATTTAGAAAATCAATTCACTGATATAATCTCCATACACTTATGTAAATAAATGAATAGACAAAAAGTAATAATCTCTTGTCTTACATTTTACAAATGGTACGAAATAAACCCTTTTTAAAAGAATTGTCAGAGAACAAGCACACTCACTAGAGGGAGAGGGAAGAGGGAGGAGAGAGGCATAGAGGGAGAGAGAGAGAGAGAGAGAGAGAGAAAGCAAGCACCTCTAATGGAGAATGGTTATAGCTCAATTTCTTCTCCTCCATCTCTCCTTCCTTTTTAAGGATTTGATCACACAGAATTACGCATGGAATTTTTTAAACTGCTGGGTCCAAGACTCAAATCACATGGACTACCATCCATGTGATCCAGCCACCTTAACCACCAGACCATGGGCTGACCCTCAAAGTAAATCTTTAATAAAGTTAGATTTTTAGTGTTTATGACTCCATCTCCTCTGTGATTATGGGTTTACTACTTCTGAAATCTGTACCATGAGGCTGGCCCTACATAATACAATTTCTATAAAAATTCCAGAAAGCTATTTTATCAGTATGAACCCTATAATTCTTAATTCAAAAATCAAAAAATGAATGAGAATAGTAAATTTTGAAAAAGAAGTGTAAGATTGGAGGAATCAGTGTACCTAATTTCTAGATGCAATATACAGTGACGATAATTTAATTAAGACTATGTCCATTTATTTTGAAGAGAAATAGAATAAATGAACATTATAAAGTCTTCAGAAATAAACCCAGACAAGTATGCCCACTGATTTTTGATGAATACATTAAAAAATTAAATGGAGATAATTTAACATCCATTTTTTTATTAAACATCCATAGACAAAAAAAAAAAAAAAAAAAAACAAAGCAACATAGCAACAACAACAAAAAACCCTTAAACTTTAAAACAAAGTTTCTCACCTTGTAATAAAAATCAACACAAAATAGGACAAGGAATCATGTGAAATATATAATCCCCCCCCAAAAAAAATAAAGGAATATTAAAAGCTTAAATATGAAAATAAATGCAAAGAATAAAATGTTATCTTTTGCTAAAAACATAGAATGCATTTACTTTAGGTAATTAAAGGTATTTAATGTAATTCTATTATTTGTATTTAAACCAAGAATGCACTGAAAATTTAACTTAAAATATTCATCCTTACTCCAAAATGATATACTATATGTCATTCTTTTATTTTAATATTTAAACTTTTAATCTTTCTGAATTGATTTTTCATGTGACAAGAGACAAAGAAAATGAAATAAAAATTAGTTGTTTCAGATTATTTAGGTTATTCTATGAGTATTTGGCTGTTCTATGAAGATAATTTCGTCATCAGTTAATATCATATATGGGTTCTTTTCCTCAAGACCTTACATTTTTACTACATTTTACTCTTTTTTTTAATTAATTTACCATGGTGTCTAGAATCATCATACAATAAAGTATAAAAAGAGAGTTGCTATTTTCAAGTGCTCTTGATTTTAAAAAGAGTTTTCTGACATTCCAATATTAAATATGATAATTACACCAGGTTTGAAGTAGGCATCCATTATTCAGTGTAGAA
The DNA here is from genome assembly GCF_000334495.1 of Tupaia belangeri chinensis. Classification (NCBI taxonomy): domain Eukaryota; kingdom Metazoa; phylum Chordata; class Mammalia; order Scandentia; family Tupaiidae; genus Tupaia; species Tupaia belangeri. Next base: position 1,176,346 of record NW_006159463.1, read on the forward strand.
AAGTTCTCAGCTACTCTTGGTTTATTAAGAGCTTTTATGATTAATCAGCATAGCACTTTATTGAATGCACTTTCTGATTCTAATGAAAAGATTAAATGGTATTTTAGCTTAATCTTTTAATACAGTGTAATTTCATAATAGATTTGCTAGTGGTAAACCAAACTTGTTTGCCAAGGATAAAATCAATTCATCATATGTACTACAATTTTAATAGCTGTGTTTAAGTTGGCAATACTATCTTAAAGATATTTTCACCTATTTTCATGTGTCAGTTTGAACTATAATTTTCCTTTATGTATAATCTTTATCTACTGTTCTATGTCAGAGCAAATCCCAAATGAGACAACAGAAAGCTCAAAATAACACACTAATACTAAAAAACAAAACAAAAAAAATCCTCTGGCAAACTCAAGCACATGTCATCATTGGACGTATTTGAAACAGGCAGTATTCTGGAATTAATCCTAGCAACAATAGCAGCAATTTAAATCCTAATTTAACCCAGAACCTTAATGACTGACTCAATGACTCAATTTCCTGTACTAATTGTCTGAAAACATGTGTTTATTACCAGGTATTAACACTATTTACCTTAGTTTCTCCTGTTCTATGTGAGATCTATGTAACACAATTAAAAGTTTTCAGGCATATAAAGATACAAGAAAATTAAAGGAAAAGTAAGCATCAACAAAAATAAAAGAATACTTAGCATTCAGAGCTAATGGAAAAAAGACTTTAAAAAACAAAAAGTTAAGAGAGATTTTATTACAGAGCATGTGCACTTGCTGTAGAGACAGACAGAAAGTTAGTAATCACTCCCCAGTGGGGATGGCCACAGCACAAGTCCTTCTCCATTCTCCTCTTGGGATTATGGGCATGCACGCATACGTGCCCGGCCTGACTTTTAAGTCAGAGGGTCCAGGACTCGAACTGTGGTTGACTACATGGGAGTTCAGTTATTTAACCATTATGCTATCTGCTGGTCCCCATGGACAAAGACTTTTTTTTTTGGAGAGGTTTTTGCTATAGGGCACATGTGCTTGCCAGAAAGAGAGACAGAAACAGAAAGCGAGAAATTACCCCTCAGGGGGAACGTCCATGCTGCAATCCCTTCTCTTCTTCTCCTCTCAGGATCTTAGGCATGCATGCACATGCACCCGGTGTGAGTTTAAGCCACCGGATATGGGACTCGAACCGCTGTCGAGTACATGGGAATCCAGCGACATAACCATTACGCCAACTGCTGGTCCTGACAAAGACATTATTAATGTATTTAAAAAAGGGTACTACTTATCTGAGCACATGGAATATTTAAGTAAAAGTGATAAACTATAAAAATGAGATGAATGAGAGTGCTAGAAAAATTATATTACAAATGAGTCCCTTTTTTAGGCTTGTCACCAGATGTGACACAGGTAAGGAAAGAATTGATGAAAATAAATATAGGTCGGGACCAGCAGTTAGCGTCATGGCTATGTCGCTGGACTCCCACGTAGTCAATCACGGTTCGCATCCCGGACCCGGTGGCTTAAAACCCACGCTGGGCGCGTGTGCATGTGTGCCCAAGATCCCGAGAGGAGAATGGAGGAGAAGGGGTTGTGGCGTGGCCATCCCCTCTGGGGGGGTGATTTCTCACTTTCTGTCTCTCTGTCTCTCTCTGTCTGTCTGGCGAGAGCACACACCCTATAGTGAAAAACTTCTCAAAAAAAAAAAAAAAAAGAAAAGAAAAGAAATATAGGTCAATAAAAATGTCCCCAAGTAAGTTAAAGATAAGAAATATGAGTTTTTTAAAAGAAGAAAAAAAAAAAACAACAGTTTTTTCAAGAGCTGTGAGACAATATCAAACCCTGAAACACATATGTTCTTAGACTCCTACAAGGTGAGTAAAAATAAGATGAGCCAATATAGTTGAAAAAACTAACAGTAGAAATTGTTTTAAAATAAATAATTCTATGAAAAGTTATGTCTAAGAAACACAGACAGGCTGAATAGTACCCACACTTATTCACACACACACACACACACACACAAACACAAACAAAACACACACACACACACACACACACACACACACACACACACTAAATAACATATACAGATATATGAAAGCTAAAACTAAAGAGACATTTCTGAAGGTACCCATGGAAAAATGGCATGTTGTATGAAAATGATAGACATAGAAGTATAAACATCCTGTAAGAAATAACAGTGGCCAGAAAAAAAAAAAAATGTAGTGATGATACATCTACTGTATTGGGGAAAAAACGATATCATGCTGGTATCCTAAACCCCAAACTAAAAGCAAAATAGAGACTTTTTCAACAACTTTGCCATCACATCTGAGCTATGGTAATATTTTATTGACCTATAATTGTCCATCTTTGTAGATTATGATGCATTTTTGCAGCACAGGAAAACAATGTATATTGATTGAATCAGCCCTACTATATTTTATACTCTAGAAATTATTCCTCATACCTATTTTTAATTTTGTTTCCATTAATCAATTTATGACTTCTTCCCTCATACTTCCCAGTTTATAGTTCTTTCTTCAACTTTTCTTCCATGAAGTAGTTTTTTTTTTCAGTTTCCACAGTGAGAACCTCTGGTATTTGTATTCCCAGGTTTTTTGTTTGTTTGTTGTTGTTGTTGTTTCCTTTAACATTCTGCAGTTCCAATCCTGGACCCAGCAGCTAAAAGAATACACCAAGTACATGTGCATGCCTGCCCAAAATCATGACAGGAGGTTGAAGAGCTTGTGATGTGGCCAACCCCTGGGAGATAATTTCTCACTTTGTCTCTCTTTTTCTTTCTTTCTTTCTTTTTTTTTTTTTTTTGAAGAGGTTTTTTTCGCTATAGGGTGCATGCGCTCGCCAGACAGACAGAGAGAGACATAGAGACAGAAAGCGAGAAATCACCCCCCAGGAGGGATGGTCACGCCGCAATCCCTTCTCCTCCATTCTCCTCTTGAGATCTTGGGTATGCACGCACACGCGCCCGGCGTGAGTTTTAAGCCACCGGGTCCGGGACGTGAACCACGGTCAACTACGTGGGAGTCCAGCGACATAGCCATTACGCTAACTGCTGGTTCCCCCTCTCTTTTTCTACCAAGCACACACATTATGGAAAAATCTGAAAAAAAAAATGTTATGGTCTCTAGGATAATCTTTAAAAAGGTATAAAATAACAATTGTATAGATTAAAAAGCTCCAGGGAGAAAATGTCATCACAAAATTACTTAATTATCTCATAATTAAGCAATAAAAGAAAGAAAATATATAAAAACAGAGGTATTATAATTAGAAAAATACTCAAATTTTAAAAACTTGAAACTATAGCATCAAAAATTTAATACTTATTTATAAATGTAATTAGATTCCTTGATGGTATCAATGATGTCTACGCAGTTATTTTCAGAGTAACAATGCAAAATAAGTAAACTAACTCCTGTGTAGTCGACCATGTTTCAAGGCCCAGATCCAGTGGCTTAAACTCATGCCAGGTGCTTGTGCATGAATGCCCAAGATCCCAAGAGAATGGAGGAGAAGGAATTGCAGCGTGGTCTGTCTCTCTCTGTCTTTCTAGCGAACACATGCACCCTATAGCAAAAAACAAACAAACAACACTATGTGCTCAGAGTAATTACTTATTCAATTCAAAAGCCAAGTATGATTACAAAAATTAAAATTAAGTAAGATAATAAACCATGTATGCAGAACTATATATTTCATGATACAAAACTGTTGAAAATGTCACTTTTTAGTATATTAGAACAATCTCATAATCAAATGAAACATTGCCTTTTAGTCAATCAAGCAATTTAAAACTATTTTTTCTTTATTCTCACTGTTTTCATAAAAATACATGTGTGCAATAAGCCATATTAGGGCTATTTCTCCCATTTTGGGTCTTTCCCCCTTGATTCTCTAAAATGTGAAATAATATAGTCAAGGTCTACATAGACTAATATTATACAGCAACCTTGGGGTGACTAGCAGGAGCAGTTCCATGAGATGCGGATACAGTGTTTTATGACAAAAAATGCTAAAAACTTCATTTTTCCAATTAGATATCCCTGGACAACAATCAAATAATGTAAATTTAGACTATTTCTTTGTTATAGAAATGTGACTCAGCAAATACTGTGGGTAAAACTAGCGGTTTAATATTGAACATTTTCTGAGTGGATTCAAATAGATCTGGTCTTCTTTATGTGTCCATCTTCTCTGAAAATGCCCTTTTTTTTCCTAAAGAAATGTTTAAAATATAAAATTACACATTCAGGAATGTTCTATTGCTTTATTCTATTTATATAATAATACATTTTCATAGGTTACAATTTAAGATTATTGATTGTTTTCAATAACCAGTAAACCAGGAAGAAATAAAAAAATGAGCAATGTCTGTATGAAATAGTTTCCAATTATTAACATAAGAGATTTTATTTTGCTTGAGCAACATTACATTAAATGATAATATATACATCAATCATAGAATAAAAGCAGATTCTATTTCTATGAGAGTCTCTTAGAGCTCTCTATATGTGTGTTTATGTGTGTATATGATGTTTGTCTCCAGAAAATCCATTTTTAGTTTACATTAATTTTATACTTACTAGTGAAACTGATAATTCATTACCTCTGTGTCATGTGTGAACACACACACACGTACACTTACCCATGTAGACAAATCCTATAAAACGCCCTAGGTAAGCTATTGCTGCGGTTAAACTTGGTTTGTAGAGTACCAATTTCTGTTGGAACATAGATTTTTATTCCATCCTGGAAAATATTTTTACTGTTTCATGGCTAAAAATTTCTTTATAAGTATTAGTCATGGTAAGTTCAATCATTTTGATTTTCTTTAGACACTGAGAGGAAAAGAAATACGCATGGGAACAAGAGATTTGGTATAGGGATTGAAACTGATAAAAAATAAAGCTGTCCTGTGAAAGCAAGAAAGAGAGAAGAAGGAGAGAAAGAAGTTGTAAGGGAAGTCAACAAAAATTAATCCAAAAAAGAAAAGACAGAACCAAAAATTATGCTGACAAAAAATATGGGGAAGGATATACAGGCGATATGAGGCAAATTTAACATTAGCATAAGAATTTGTAAAATATCAAGTGGTGTATTCCAGGAAGGGTGCTAGGAGGCAAATTATCAGTCAGATGGGTCATGATCCATGTTACAGAAGCTGGATACTTGGGGACAGACATTAGGAAGGAATCACCAGAACATACATTACTTAGGGACATGCCAATTGTATTTGGTCTTTTAAAAAATATCCTCCAAAATTAAAAATGGGAAATTTACGAAACATTAAAATGATGTTATATACAGCTATTTTCTCCCTAGATGAGCAGAAGGGATTCCAACCAGCTGTGTTGGAAATTTTATAGTTTGGGAATGGAGATAAACCTTTTACCAAATTCAGATTGGTAAGTAAGTGGGGAAAGCTCACACTAGTTAAATAAATTTGTTTTAGAGTGAAACACAAAAAGCAGCACAGGTGGATGTTAATTTCACCAACTGCTATTTCTTGTAAAATTGTTGAAAACTTCTATTGAGATGCCCAGTTGTATGACAGAATAAATTAACTTTAATACCCTTTGAGGTCAATTTTACTTGGCAACTATTTGAAAGCAGTAACTTCAAACAACTTAGGTTTTGATATCTCAGGTGCTGACTACAGGGCAAATTCATAATTAGCAAAAGAAAAATATATTTTCCTCCTCACACTATTCTTCCCCAGGGTCAGTGAATATACATATTAGTGGTTAATCTAATCCAAATTCTTATAAAGTTAGAATACAGTTATGACTTTGTTATTTTAATAAATTATTTTGTTATATCTATTCCCTATTCCTTGACTTAACTTGAAGTACAATTAAATAGATCTCACGAAAGTAAAAATCTGGCTCTTTATAGTTTCTAAGAAGTCTCTGTTTTTTTGCCCTTTCTTCCTTGAAAATGCCAGTATTATAAAGACATAAACAGATAAAGAAATGTAAAGTAGTGTTTATGTTGGTGTCTTTTAAAACATCACAGGCTCAATTTTCTCAGTGGTGGCCAGGTAGATATTATTTCTATAGAAACTTCAGAAAGTCATTCTCTTGTTAGTGTTATAATAAATAGCTGAGCTTCTTCTTGTCAACATTTTCATTTGTACTTGCCACTTAAATGCATTAAGTTGGAGTCATGAAGGTATGGTCACATTTAATAAATTGTATGTATAGGATCATCATAAGGTTTCCTCTGGAAATTTGTAGCTATTACCTAAGATAATTAAGGGCTATGATATAGGCACTGTTAATTCCACATTTGATCATTTTTATTTTATTAATCTAAAAAAATCAATGGTTTATTTTTTTTTTTTTGAGAGGTTTTTGCTATAGGGCGCGTGTGCTCGCCAGACAGACTGAGAGAGACAGAGAGATAGAAAGTGAGAAATCACCCCCCAGGGCCATGCTGCAATCCCTTCTCCTCCATTCTCCTCTCAGGATCTTGGGTAGACATGCACACACACCGGGCTTGAATTTAAGCCACTGGGTCCGGGACTCGAACCACGGTCGACTACGTGGGAGTCCAGCGACATAGCCATTATGCTAACTGCTGGTCCCTCAATGCTTTAATTTTAATTGTTAATATAATCAAAAGCAAAAACATGTCACAAATACAAAATGCATAATATTTATACTTATTTGCATTATTTCATGAAGTTTGATTTTATTACTGTCTATAATAACTTCATATTAATTAATACTTTGACTTTCATGAGTTATTCTCTATAAATATTAATAATAATTACAAACAGATTTGCAGCTTCCTTTATCGCTCTTGGTGAATGCATATCAAAAAGAGCAAGTTTTTAAAACAAATGTAATTATTTATATGCTCATTTGCTCTCTTAAATATCAATAACCTAAATATATAGTAATATATAATCTCTCTTTTTTTTTAAGGATTTTTTTTAGGGCATACACATGAAGCACACCACTTCATGACCCCATATAGAATCTTACATGTTAAAAAAACATCAGATACAGAGACCAGTAGGTGGTTTGGTGGTGAAGGTGTTGGATCCCCACGTGACTGATTGCGATTTGAGCCTTGACTTGGTGACTTGAAAATCACACCAGGCACATGTGAATGAGTACCCAAATTTCAGGAGGAGAATGTAGATGGCTAAACTGCCTTCCCCCTCAGGGGGTGATTTTACACTTTCTCCCTCTCTCTTTCTCTCTCAGGTGAGCACACATACCCTATGGCAAAAACCTTTAAAAAAAAAATTGGTACAATGAAGAATGGTGATAGGTTAAATATATAGCAATGTTTTTCACAAACAACATTCACTGACAATAAAGAATATTTCCTAAAGTTTAGTGATTAGCTATAAAATTACTTTTTCAATGTAGCAAAGTTCATTCATATTTGTGATTCTTAAGATGAATTGAAATATTATACAATGTTTTATCTATAATAGTATTGTCTAATAGAACAGATAATTTACATTTTACCTACCAATATTAATGTCTAGAAATTACTGTAGCAATAAAGAAACATTAGGAAAGCTGATCACATATCCTTTTGTATCTATGTCCCTACTAATAGCTGTGTCTATTTTATGTCATCAACAAGGCATTAAAACTAGAGTAAGTATAATGAGAATAGCTATCCTTATATGTTATCAGTTGAGTCATGAATTGATTTTATTAATTAAGCACAATAACACAAACTTTTCCAACAAACTTTTTCATTACTACTAAATATTTATTTCTTTACATAAAATATTTATACTCTACATGAGAGAAGCCATAGAGACACACAAACACTATACATAAAGGGGCCCAGGCAATGTTAGAAGACAAAACATACTATATAGGAAATATGTGAAAAGGAAAGAATTACTTTATTCATGAAAATGTTCACAGAACTGTGATTAAATAGGGACCAGCAGAAGACATAATGATTACATCACTGGACTCCCAAATAGTCAACTCTGGTTCAAGTCCCTTACCTGGCAGCTTAAAACTCACCTAATGTGTGTGTGTGTGTGTGTGTGTGTGTGTGTGTGTGTGTGTGCTTAAAATCCCAAGAGGAGAATGGAGGAGAAAGGATTACGCTGTGGCCATCTACCCTGTGGGGTGATTTCTTACTTTCTGTCTCTCTGTCTCTCCAGCAAGTTCAGGAGCCCTGTAGCAAAAATATCTCTCTTTAAAAAAAAAAAAAAGAAATTGTGATTAAATATATGAAGGAAAAAAATCAGCATTATAGTTATAAAAGTATTTTGAGGTATGAAGCAAGTCCCAGTATTGGATGATTGGAGAAAAAGGCAGGTAGATTTAACTTCAAAGAATGACAAAATGTAAGATGTAAATGAGTGTCAAGTGAAATTTGAAAATTGTGACTTCACTTCAGTAGAGAGTACATGTAATGAGTATTCAAAAACAAACTTCTAAAATGTAAAGCCAATGAAGTATATAGTATAAATGTAAATGAAGTCTTGATTGGTTAGGACAATGAATATCCTGGTGAAAATTTAGCCTTAATGCCAATTAAAGAAAGTTTTCAATTGGTTGTAGTATATTTTTAACCATGTTCCAAGACAAATATATAGGGTTTAGGGCATGGGAGATAACTAAAGAGAGGAAAACAGGGACCAGAAGGTGGTGTACTGGTTAAGGTGCTGGTTTCCCTTATGGCTAACTCGAGTGTGAATCCTGGACCCAAAGGCTTGAAAGTTATGCTGGATGCATGTGTGTGTGTGTGTGTGCCCCAAATCCCATGAGGAAAATGGAAGAGAAAGAATTGCAGTGTGGCTATCCTACTGGGGGATGAATTTTCATTTTCTCTCACTGTATGTCTCTTTGTGTCTCTGGAAAGCATACATGCCCTATAGGAAAAAAAAATCTCTTAAAAAAAGCAAAAGAGAGAGAGAGAAAGAAGAAAATATATGATAACTATGAGAATGTAAGCTAGCTGCCAGTCTCATGTACTGAAGCAATCATAATAGAAGTGTGAACTAAAGGATGGATTAGAGGATCCAGTGATGAGAACTAGGAATGACAGTGTGTAGAGAAGACTGCACTGTCACAAAACAACTTCACAGAAGATTGGCAACAGTACGGGAAATAATGTACCTAAAAGAGCAGATATTCTTGAGGTTGCAATGATTTTGTTTTAGACATATAAATTGTATAATAAAACAATTAGACTCATGCAGGGATAAAACCTAAAATAAATATTAAGAGTGATAATACAGATATGAGAGACTTCAGGGTTAATATTTATTTGCAATTAGATTCAGAAACTAACTTTTCTTGAGAAATGAATTACATTTTCCAAAATAATATATAAATCTCTAAATATACAAAGAAATGGGGTTTCTGAACATATTCATTTCTTTTCTAAATGTTGCTAGAAGGCACTTGTCAGAGAGAAACAGAGAGAAAGTGAGATAACATCCCCAGTGAGGAAGGCCATAGCACAATCTTTTGTACTTTATTCTCCTTTGGGTCATGCAAGCACATGTACCAGATGTCCAGACTCTACACACAGTTCCAATTCCCATGTGGGATATAGCTGTCTTAAACCACCACACCACCAGTTGGCCTACAAGTAAATTCTTTTTTTGAGAGAGAGATTTTTGGTATAGGGTACATGTTCTCTCCAGAGAGACAGAAAGAGATAGAGAAACAGAAAGTGAGAAAGCACTCCCCTCAGGAGCAATGGCATTGCCACAATTTCTTCTCCTCCATCGTCCTCTTGGAATTTTGGGCACCCATGCACACACACCAGGCATGAGTTTTAAGCTGCCGGGTTCAGGACCAGAATCGTTGTTGACTACGTGGGAATCCAGTAATGTAACCATTACACCTTCTGTTGGTCTCCATAAATGAATTTTTTAAAGTAACAGTGGCAAGCTATATTTTAATTTTTGTTTGTTTTCACATTATCAGAGGATAGGATATATAGGCTCACCAGAAAGACAGAGACACAGAGAGAGAGAGTGTGCGAGAGAAAGCACCATCCAGTGGGGCTGTGGCCAGCCTCAATCCCTTCTTCATTACTCCATTCTGTCAGGATTTGGGGCCCAGCTGCATAGGAACACAGCATGTTTGAAGCCAATGAGACTGGGACTCAAATTGTGGTTGGTGAAGTGCATGCAGTTTGCTTAGTCACTAGGCTATGGTTGGGTATATTCTTTCTTTCATAATGAAACTTTATAGATAAACATCTTCCTGAATGTAATATTTTTAAAACATCTCTTGCTTCTTTTTTTAATGTGTCCACCTAAATTGGAAAGTTTTAGGTGAACCAAAACAATCATAAAATAAGAAATCTAGGGGATAAAAAAAAAAAAATACTAGCAGGCATATTTATTTAAAGAGCTAAGAAGGATACAACCAGAAAGCCTTGCATCCAACAGAGGAAAGCAGAAAGTGGGCTTTTATATGAGCTATGTAATGTTCAGCCAAAAATTTCCATGGGACATGACTTTAAATTTTATAAAATAAGTATATTTTAACACTGTCTTAAGACCTTCAAATGCTATTTATGCACATATGCCCAACTTTGCTTCCCATCAACTTTTATGTAGGTCAAGAGATGGTTAATAACCTCATTATAATTTTTTAAAATTTATTTGCCAGAGACACAGCCACTCACCAGAGAACTGGAGAGAAAGAAAGAGAGAGAGAAGGAGAGAGAGAGAGAGAGAGAGAGAATACATCCAATGAGGAATGATTAAGTCTCAATCTCTTCCCCATTTTTCCTGTTGGGTTTTTGGGCATATATGAATACTCATCTTATGTTTCTCAAACTATTAGAGTTGGGTTTCGATTTCTAATTCATTATGTGGAATCTGACTCCATTAAACACTAGTCCATGGGGCTGGCCCTATAATTTTCCTTATAAAATTTTGCTTCTAAGAATTATAATATTATGTATTAAGATTAAAAGGAGGCTAAAAATTGAAATAAAATATGCTTATTCTGACTGGGTGAACTTACTTGTTTTGGTGTGACTAAACTGCTGTTTATAATCCTGAAATACAGTAAGTAGCTCTAAGGAATTGATGAATAGTCAAAAAAATCATGACATATTTTTTTTACATTTTTTTCTATGCAAAAATATGTTATGTCTTTTTCAACAAGTGATAAAATCACTGTTTATTATAGGTCATTAATGCAGTAGACAATTTTAAAACCAATTTGTATATAATCTCTAGGAATTATTTTTATAGGTTTATTTAAAAATACTTCAGACAAAATAAAATAATAGTAAAGTTTCCTATAAAGGCTTGACAGTAGGCGGACAAGTGTAGACATCAGAAACTTTGAGACGGAGATAGATTGAACAGGTAGGTGAGAGAGACTCAGCAAAACATTTAACAGATACAAGAATTTAAGGTTTTTTGTTGAACAATGTATATAGTAATATCCCTGATTTGGTTGTTACACACTTCATGAATATTTAAAAAAAAAATACTCTAGTCCAGCAGGTAGCATGGTGGTTAATGCATTATACTACTACATATCCAACCACAGTTCAAATCCCAGACCTGGGCCGCTTGCTTTCTCTCTCTGGTGAGCATATGTCCTATAGCAATTTTTTTTTTTTTTTTAGAGATTTTTGCAGTCAGGCACGTGTGCTCACCAGAAAGACAGACAGAGGCATAGAAGCAGAAAGTGAGAAATTACCCCCCAGGAGGATGACCACACCGTAATCCCTTCTTCTCCATTCTCCTCTCAGGATCTTGCACATGCATGCACATATACCAGCATGAGTTTTAAGCTGCTGGGTCCAGGACTGGAACTGCAATCAACTATGTGGGAGTCCAGTGACTTAACCATTATGCCATCTGCTGATCCCAACAAATTAAAAAAATAATAATTATAATCAAAATTAAATAAATAATTCTTTAAAAAAACATGTTGTATGCCATAAATATTTATAACAAATGTAAAAAGAAAATTTAAAATAAAATAAAAACTTGTTTCTTATTTGTTTATGACTGATGAGCTCTATGTATTTGGGACAAGTTTTTAGGTTCTCTAAACTTTGCTTTCACCATCTTTAAAAGGGAAGGAGAAGGCCATTCTTGTAGCACAATGGTTGGGAGCTATACAGAGAACTGGATCTGACATGCCGACCCTGGTTCAGATCCTTGCCCTGGAGGCTTCAGAAACATGGCAGATGCAGGTGTGGGCACACCGAGGATCCTGACAGGATGAAGAAGTGGAAAGAAGAAAGAGACTGTGGCTTGACCAGTCACTACTGGGAGGTGCTTCCTCGTTCTCTCTCTCTAGCACATGAACCTGCCCTCTGACAAAATTTGTAAAATTTCCTAAGTTAACTAAAAACATAAACATCTACATACAGCATAATAACCAAGCATCATAGCTGATCAATTAATGCTAGTCCTTTTGCTCTCTAAGTACTTATCTACTGGTACCTGTTACTACTTTTATTTTCTAACTCAAATAATGGATTCTCTAACATTATTGTATGAGTGTTTTCCAAGCTTTCATATACTTTAATTTTTTAAATAAATTATTGCGAGAGACTGTATCTGACAAACAAACATCTGAACAGTATCATAGTGGCTTACAGGAAGCACAAGTAGATATATTCCTCATAGGATTCTTGTGTTACCCAAATTAATTCTCATTCAGAATTATTCTATTCAGAATTTCCTTGGTGCACTGTGTAATGAATAGCTAAACAATTATAGTTTAGCAACTAAAGTTTAAATACCAAAGGAACTGTTCTTTTTGAGCAATTATTTCTGAGAAGGAAAACTTTCATATTTAAGTCTAGCCCTAAGCCAATTTCATCCAGATAAACTTTCAAAATAATTACTTTCAGTAGTAATTATAGCATGTATCTTATGGCAGGAGAAAGAAAAAAGAGAATGTCATGTTCATACATATGCCTTGGTGAACAACAGTTAAAGAGTTATGTAAAAAGTGCAGAGAATAAGGGTCAGCAGGTGGCATGGTGTTTCGGGGTTCTGGACTCCCACATGGCTGACTGTGGTTCGAGTCCCAGACCTGGTAGTTTGCTTTCTAATTTTTCCTCTTTCACTCTGTCCCTCTCTAGTCAAATTAAAAATAAATAAAGTTAAATAAAATAATTCTGAAAAGAAAAAAGTGCAGGGAATAAAGGTGAGTTACTGTAGCAAAAGTGGGAGGGCACAGCTATGGGCATGCCTGAGGCCACATGGAAAGCCCGAGTTGTTCTGGGGTCGAGCTAAACAGGGCAAGTGCAATGACATGCATTTGTGGTCCTGGCTAATTGGGAGACTGGGGCAGGAAGACTGCAACTTGGAGAGACCTTATTAACCACTCCACCTCCTCTCACATTAAAAATAATTAAATAAATAAAAGTGCCGATGACAATGGAGGATAAACAATAAATAACTCTTTTAGAAAATAGTCCATTCTTATCTTTATTAATCTGTTTTCTTAACTAGAAATCCTTGTTAATATATCAAAAGTTCAACACATCTTATTTCATTTAAAACAAGGTGTTAAAAGTCAGTGTATTTACATAAGTAGCTATTAAACTTAAAGTGAGAGTATGACAGACAGCATATTCAGGAGCTGAAACATTTCCAATATATACCAAAGTTCTGCTTCATAAATATATCATCTTGTGTATATTCCACAAAACGAGTGATAAAATTGAATGACATATCCAGGTGTCAACCAATTCTTAGCTTTATTTATGTAAATTTGATCCTTAACATTCATCCTTCCCCTTGTGAGAGGTTTCACAGTGGAAAGATTTATTACAACTATTTTTAAACTGAGGAGTTTGCAGATTTATTTTCTTGCTAATAATTTGTTCTGAAAGATGGGCATTCACATAGTTATACTTTGTAAGGTCGGTATCAATTATAAAAGAACCTAAAGTGAAGAAGGTCATTATGAAAGGCTGATGATCTTTGCCCCAACACTTCCATCTCATGCTCGACCATTATTAGTAATTACTGCTTCTGAAAAATCATTAAATTAAATTTTTATGGCTCTTCTACTTCTGGTATATGAGACTACTTATCATTAAACATGTTATAATGCAGTAAAAATATCTGAATTTTTTATTCTTCTTGGAAACATGGATCGCTCTTACAGGAAGGAGCCTCATTTATGTAAATTTAAGCAAAGTATACATTGATACTGTAAATATAAAAAAGAAACACATATTAACATAGGGTATAATTAAAAGTGAATATATTGGGAAAAGTCACAATAACTTTTCATAATGTAGCCATCGTAAAATAAATTCAAATGAAGTACATTTTAAAATCAAAAGCTAGATAGACATGTCAACAGCATATTAAATTAATTCATGATTAAAAAGAGCTTTTATTTTTTGGCTTATCTGAAAAATGCTTTGAACCTTAAATCAATGACAAAGACATTTATTTAAGTGTCTATTACTTATCAGATATGAGACATTCACAATTTCATGGAAAAATAAAATCAAAATATGAATTTATTTTCATGCAATAAATTTTCTAATTCACAAAAATCTTTTTCATCTATACACATTTCCATAAACTTTTGAAGATTCCCTCACACACTCGACTATTCACAAGAGAAAAACAATTGAAAAAAACAGTATTTAAAGGTTATTTTATTTAGTTAGTTTTTGCTATAGGGCACCTGTCCTTGTCACAGAGAGAGGAAGAGAGAGAAGTCATCTTCCAGTGTTTGTGGAGGGGAGTGGTCATGCTGCAATCCCTTCTCCTTCGGTCTCTACTCAGGATTTTGAGCACACACATACACATGCCCAGCATGATTTTCAAGCTGCCGGGTATGGTACTTGAACAGCAGAGTCAGCTGTGTGGGATCCAGCTACGTTAATCATCATGTCAAGAGCTAGCCCAGGTTTCACTGTCTTTATAGCAACTAAAGTAATTTAAGAGATACGTGAAGTCCCCTGGAACTTAAGCAATTAAAAATCGCTTATGAGGCTATAGAAAAAAAATTTTTTTTTTGAGAGGTTTTCACTATAGGGCACTTGCGCTCTCCAGAGACAGACATAGAGACAGAAAGCGAGAAATCTCCTCCCCAAGGGGGATGGCCACGCCGCAATCTCTTCTCCTCCATTCTCTTCTCAGGATCTTGGGCACGCACGCACATGTGCCCAGAGTGAGTTTTAAGCCACCGGGTCCGGGATGCCAACCACGGTCGACTACGTGGGAGTCCAGCGACATAGCCATTATGCTAACTGCTGGTTCCCTAGAAAAAAAATTTAAAATTTCAGTTTGTTTTTGGTGACATTTGAGTATGACTCAGTGTTATTAGAATATAGTATCATATTGGGATCAGCAGGTGGCATGTTTTCCTGTTTCATTGACTGTGATTTGAGTCTCAGACCTGGCAACTTGAAAATTACTCTGTGTACATGTGTGTGAGTTCCCAAAGTCCCAGGAGGTGAATAGAGGTGAAGTAACTGCTGCATGCCCATTATTTCCGGGGGTTGATTTCCCACTTTCCCTCTTTCTGATTCTTAACCACAAGCACATGTGCTTTATGGAAAAAAAAAAAAAAAAAAAAAACTTAAAAAAAAAAAAAGGAAAAGAATATGCTACCATATTGAAATTAAAGGGTTAAATTTTTGGCACAATATGTCAGATTTTTAAATAAAGTGGATGATTGCGTATTTCATATCATAGTTTGCTTGAAAAAAGATCATTCTATTGGCTCATTATTTTCATGTATTAGTTTGAATACTTTTTCCAATGTTCCTATCGTGGAGCCAGTGTTATCTCTATAGCATTCTGTTATCAGTTTTTTAACAAATGAATAAAAGCACATCTAATTTCATGTGTAAATTTCAGTATTGCTAATGGGAATTAGTAACAGAGGTTTCATTGAATTTCCCAGCAATAATTAGTGAAATATGTTATTTGTACTTCAAATTTCAGTCCTCAGAGCTCCTTTGTGCCACTTTTTAATTTCAGATTCACGGTAAGATAAATTAAGGTAGTTTATATCTTTTATCTTCCCTATTGGTGGTACAAAAATTTTGAAAACAATTAATTCATAATGTAATACTTTGAAGGTTTTTATATGCAAGTCAAAAGAAATAGCTACAAAGCAGGTTTAAATGTTACGTTTACAGATCAATCTAGATAATTTTCTAGTACAAGTTTGATTACTTTTCAAAGATAAACATGCATATCACCTTTCATGTTTATTTACTTGTGCTTAATGAAGAATCGTGCCTGGAAACATGCTTATTTAAGATAGTCTACAGAAATGTTGAACATTGTGTTTATCCCATCAGTAAGAGCACAGAAACTCAAGTCTTGAGGCTGTACTCCAGAGATTCATTATTCATGAAAAACACAATTGTCCCTATTTGGCTTATTGTGAAAGAAAAGCCTTAAGGAAATATGAACATTATGCTACAGACCAGCAGGAAATATTAAATGCAATGCCAACAGGAGGACCTAAAAAATAATCTCCATTCAGCCTGGAAACTTCATCATCATGAGATTATTTTACGAACACCAGGACGTGTCACTAGGGTTCTTGAATTTGCAAGGCATTGTGTCATTGATAATATGGCAAATTTGATAAATACAATAATATATTTTCTTGTTTAATACAAATATGTAAATTTTAATAAGTTTATTTTATTTTTTAAGATTTTTTTATTGCAACAGAGTGTGTGTGCTCTCTGGAGAGAGAGAGAGAGAGAGAGAGAGAGAGAGAGAGGGGACGTGAGAAATCACACTCTAAGAGGGATGGCCGTGCTGTTACCCCTTCTCCTTCATTTTCCTCTTAATATTTTTGGGGGTACATACATGCACACACCCCTAGAGTGAATTTCCAAGCCGCTGAGTCCAGAACTCTGACCACAATCAGATATGCAGGAATTCAGTATCATCACCACACCTCTTACTGGCCTCAAGGAATTTCTTCTGCTTCTGGCTGAATAGTATTTCACTGTGTGTATATATACACACACACACACACACACACACACACACACACACACACATATATATATATATATATGTTATATATATATAACACAGTTCCTTTATTCATTCATCCGTTGACACAATGGTTGTTGTCACGTCTTGGCTATTGTGAATAATACAGTAATAAACATGTGTGTGCTGGTACCTCCTTGACCAACATATGTTTCATTTCCTTTGGGCATAGTATATGTCATGTGCTAATAACAGCTTTTATATATTAATGAGTAACTAGTCAAAATCTGTCATCTTCGGTAATCCTGCAAGTTCTTTTGTCCAATACCAAACCAGAACCACATAAAGAACAGAATTCTGGGAAATATGGTTCTTATTGTAACCCAGTTGACACAATAAAATTCAAGTTCAAATCTCATCTCCTCATTGTAAGGTTGACATGTATACACACCTTTGAATTAATATTTAAATTCTAGATAAAGATAATAACATTCATGTTTCTTCTTTATGTGCTATGAATATCCTACATGCAACCAAATACAGGAGAACAATTCTTTTGCACCAAAAACTTTTTGATGTTCCCTTGTATATGTTATATGGCAATTACCAGGAAAGCATTATTGCAAAATCTATACCATTAGCTGAAAAAAAAAAAAAAAGAACACAAGGAAATAAATCATTTATTTATTTAAATATTTATATTGGTATTTACAACAGTTATTGTCTTTGTATATCCAGTAAAGCAAATCAAAGCTATTTTTGTAGGCAATAATGATTAGTTGTGAGATGAAATTTATGTCCTTAGGGCATAAAGGGAAATATTGATCTGTTTAAATTTTAGAATTAATTAAATTATACTAAAGACATTTCGGCCTAACTCTTTTTGGGAGATATTTGTTTAAGGAACAAGTAGATGTAGGCATTCTCTTAAACTTTACGTACTGGCATTGATAAGTAATTGAGCATGATGTTTTTACTCTCAGTTCTATATCATAAGTGCATAGTAATGAGAGAGTCTTTTCCCCATCACATAAAGATGACTGTAAATGATCTTTTCAAAGTTAAATATCTTGGAAAGTACTTCTCACCCAAGAAAACTCCCATTAAATTTGGCAGTAATCTATTTATTTCAGGCTTTCTTCTTTTTCAAGAACAAAAGCTCTGGGACAGCTTTCGTACTTCCTCCGAAAATGAAATTGCTTGCTAAATTGCTTTCTAGGCACTAAGTCAAAAGTCCTTTAGATACGAATTATGTGAAAAACATGAGAGCTTTTCTGAAAAGCATGTGAGTGCCATAAGCAGTTTTATGAAAGTAAGTTTGTGATTAATACAGGAAAGAGAATTCTCCTTGAAAATTTAATTGTCTAGTTTGTAAGTCTAGTATTTTTCATGCATATGTTTCAATGATAAATAATTCAGGTGATTCAACAAATAAGACCCAAAGATACTCTTCAGTAGCATTATATTCATAAGTAATTAAATAATTTTACAAACCATGACTCTGAAAAGAAATCACAACTAAATAAACTTATATATAACACAGTTCCTTTATTCATTCATCCGTTGACACAATGGTTGTTGTCACGTCTTGGCTATTGTGAATAATACAGTAATAAACATGTGTGTGCTGGTACCTCCTTGACCAACATATGTTTCATTTCCTTTGGGCATAGTATATGTCATGTGCTAATAACAGCTTTTATATATTAATGAGTAACTAGTCAAAATCTGTCATCTTCGGTAATCCTGCAAGTTCTTTTGTCCAATACCAAACCAGAACCACATAAAGAACAGAATTCTGGGAAATATGGTTCTTATTGTAACCCAGTTGACACAATAAAATTCAAGTTCAAATCTCATCTCCTCATTGTAAGGTTGACATGTATACACACCTTTGAATTAATATTTAAATTCTAGATAAAGATAATAACATTCATGTTTCTTCTTTATGTGCTATGAATATCCTACATGCAACCAAATACAGGAGAACAATTCTTTTGCACCAAAAACTTTTTGATGTTCCCTTGTATATGTTATATGGCAATTACCAGGAAAGCATTATTGCAAAATCTATACCATTAGCTGAAAAAAAAAAAAAAAGAACACAAGGAAATAAATCATTTATTTATTTAAATATTTATATTGGTATTTACAACAGTTATTGTCTTTGTATATCCAGTAAAGCAAATCAAAGCTATTTTTGTAGGCAATAATGATTAGTTGTGAGATGAAATTTATGTCCTTAGGGCATAAAGGGAAATATTGATCTGTTTAAATTTTAGAATTAATTAAATTATACTAAAGACATTTCGGCCTAACTCTTTTTGGGAGATATTTGTTTAAGGAACAAGTAGATGTAGGCATTCTCTTAAACTTTACGTACTGGCATTGATAAGTAATTGAGCATGATGTTTTTACTCTCAGTTCTATATCATAAGTGCATAGTAATGAGAGAGTCTTTTCCCCATCACATAAAGATGACTGTAAATGATCTTTTCAAAGTTAAATATCTTGGAAAGTACTTCTCACCCAAGAAAACTCCCATTAAATTTGGCAGTAATCTATTTATTTCAGGCTTTCTTCTTTTTCAAGAACAAAAGCTCTGGGACAGCTTTCGTACTTCCTCCGAAAATGAAATTGCTTGCTAAATTGCTTTCTAGGCACTAAGTCAAAAGTCCTTTAGATACGAATTATGTGAAAAACATGAGAGCTTTTCTGAAAAGCATGTGAGTGCCATAAGCAGTTTTATGAAAGTAAGTTTGTGATTAATACAGGAAAGAGAATTCTCCTTGAAAATTTAATTGTCTAGTTTGTAAGTCTAGTATTTTTCATGCATATGTTTCAATGATAAATAATTCAGGTGATTCAACAAATAAGACCCAAAGATACTCTTCAGTAGCATTATATTCATAAGTAATTAAATAATTTTACAAACCATGACTCTGAAAAGAAATCACAACTAAATAAACTATGTTGAATCTTCAGTGTTGCCTATCTTCTCACTGAAAACTGCATGACATTTTCACATTGGTCAGGTTCAATTAACTCTACATATGAATGTGGGATATTTTCACAATTTGGGAAATCCCAAATTATTGTGACAGTATTACTGTTCTATTAACTATGGAAAGCTCTTTTGAACAATAATCCACCTATTCAGGTCCAACGTATTAAGTTCTTTGTATCTGTTGAGCTGTGGGGTTTAGGAGCATCAGGCAACAAGATTCAGCAATATTCCCTCACCCTACACATTCCACAGTTATTTGGCAATAACAGGCAGAAGCAGTAAATAGGTATAAAAGAAAAAAGGAGCTAAGAGAGAAAAATCAGAGTAAAAATGGAATTTTTATAGTGATAATTTCTCTGACAATATGGTGCTAAATTTGTTAGGAAAACACATCTCTCAAATTTTAATTTTAATGTACATATAAAATCATCCGGAAATCTTTGTAAAGTCCAGATTTTGACTCCTGAGGTCTTGGACACAACCCGAATGCTACTTTTTTTTTCTTTTAAGAGAAAGGGAGATATTTTGGTTAGAGGGCACACACAGAGAGAAACAAAGAGAGGAAGTAAGAAATCACCCCCCAGGGAGGATGGTCATGCCACTATTCCTTCTCCTCCATTCTTCTCTTGAGATTTCGGGCATGCATGCACAAATGCCTGGCATGAGTTTCAAGCCCTTGGATCTAAGACTAACCACAGTCAGGGTAACATGGAAGTTCAGTCCTTTAACCACTCTGCCACCTGCTTGCCCTGAGCACTGTTACTTCTAAGACATTTTCAAATATATCAGTGTAGCTATTCCCTGTATCAAACTTAGAAATAATGATTGTGATGATGGTAATAGGTCATCCATTGGAAACACCGATGGTGCAATGACAGAATCTGACCAAGGTCAAAGCAATCCAGAGAACTTTTCTAAGATTCAGGTATCGAAATATAGAGAACATTCCTTCCATCCTTGCATGTGGCCTAGCTGAGATGACATAAAGCATGCCTATTTAAAGCAACATCCCCAACTATGTGATGAAATGGGAATCAATAAGACATATCAAGTAAACTAACACAGAGAACTAAGATGAGAACTGGAGAAAAGACTTTTCAGTCTTCTAACACCTAGATCCTAAAACTCCCCATCCCCTGTGGCCAGTTTCATTCTTTCCCAATTGCGTTTCTTCTTTAAATGAATCTATATGCAATATTTACCAGTTTTTTTGGTAAGAATGAACTTGAATTAGTGGGGATATTTTAACCAAATAATTAATTGATAGATATTCTGAATTTATGAGAACATTTTGCTCATTTTACTGTAATTATTTTATATTTTTAAGGTACTTATACAAATACATTCACACATACATATTAAAAATGTGTAAATGTAAATATACCATGCATATGATTTAATAGCCTTGGGTTATTTTTCTTATTTTATTGATTTTGCCTTCTTCATCTACTCCTTGGTTTTTCTCACCTCATCTATACACAGTTGCTTTCACTGCCAATACAATATATTCTTAATCTTATTTATGTAATCAACTAAATCTAGACACTTATCCAGAAACATACTGACATATATTTTATCAGCATTCATATATTTTTATTTGCTGGAGGGCATGTGTGTTTGCCAGTGCCAAATAGGAAGACAGAGAGAAAGAAAGAGGGAAGGAGAGGGAAAAGGAGAAAGCACCCTTAAACAAGGCATGATCATGCTGCAATTGCTTCTCCTTCATTTCTACTTCCTGCTGGGCTTTGAGGCACACATGCACACGTCTGGCATGTTTTTCTAGCTGCTGGGTCTTGCATCGGAACTGGTTGGTTGGCCATGTGGAATTAACCTACCTTAATCCCTATACCATGGGGGCCAACACTCAGTGTTCTGTTGTGTTTTTGTTTGTTTGTTTTGTGTGTTTTTTTTTTTTTTTAGAGGTTTGTGCTTTAGAGCACTTGCACTCACTACAAAGAGACAGACACAGTGTAAGGGGAACTGAGAAGTCAACCTCCCTGGGGGGATGGTCATGTAGCAATCCTTTCTCCTCCTGGGTCTTAGGCACACAAGCACACACACCCAGCCTGAGTTTCAAACCACTGGGTCCAGGACTCAAACCACAGTCAGCTATGTGGATGTCCAGCGATGCAACTGGTATGTCATCTGCTGATTCTCACTGTTCACTTTTTTTTTTTAATTTTATTTACTCATTTGTTTATTTTAATTTGGCCAGAGAGAGATACACACAGAAAGAGAAAGGGAAAGTGAGAAAGCAAGCTGCCAGGTACAAGACTTGAACCATTTGGGAGTGTCCAGCGCCTTAACCACCACACCACCTGCTGGTCCCCTCAGTGTTCATTTTTAACAAAGGTGAATATTATCTTTGAATATAGTACTAAAAGCCACCCATGGAATATCCCTTCAAGTCCACTAATACACTCAAATGATTTACTTTAAAATCTCTTATGATATTCACAATTTATTCATATTTTTCACTGCTGAATATTCTCCTTTATTCTAGTCAGTTTTAACTTTTACTGGTAAGAATCACACCATATCAAAAATCTTATATATTGGGTCGTCAGAAAAATCATGATACATTTTTGCATAGAAAAACAGAAAAGTACATCATGACTTTTACAATGACTCAATATATATGTATGATATATATTATTAGAAAATGCATTTAATAAGTTAATATGAAAGAATTATGATCTACATTTATTAAATTTTCGTACAAAAACCTTAAATAGACATTGCAAAAGGCATTCTAAAAAATGGGTAAGTGCTTAGTCATGTTTACACATATAGATATCTTCATATAATAAGATTATAACTAACCATATATGACATTATGTATGTGTATGTATCTTAAATTGATCTTGCTCAAATTCATCTGTCATAAAACTTTTGTCCTTCCTGTTAATCACAGCTCAGTTATATCAGTTGCTTATATTATAAGACTTGGGGTCTTTGACTCCTTTTTTTTCCTTAATTATCACATTCCATCAGTTAACAGATCTCATTAGCTGTGTTTCTAGGATAAACCTGAATTTGAAACCTCCCTACTGGGACCAGCAGATGACGTAATGATTATGTTGCTGGACTCCCATGTAGTCAACCATGGTTTGAGTACCCGATCCAGCAGCTTAAAACTCACGGGAGACACATGTGCCTGTGTGCTCAAAATCCCTAGAAGAGGGACCAGCAGTTGACATAATGGCTGTGTCACTGGACTCCCATGTGTTCAACTGTGATTTGAGTCCTGGACCTTGTGACTTAAACTCATGCTGGGTGCATGTGTGTGTGTGCCCAAAATCCTGAGAGGAGAATGGGGGAGAAGGGTTTGTGGCGTGGCCATCCCCGCTGGGGGGTGATTTCTCACTTTCTGTCACTCTGTCTCTCTCTCTCTCTACTTTCTGGTGAACACACACACCCTATAGCAAAAACTTCTAAAAAAAAAAAAAATCTCAAAAAGAGAATAAAGAAGGGATTGTGGCATGTTTATCCCCCCTAGGGGAGTGATTTCTTATTTTCTCTGTGTCCTTGGTGAGCACACATACACATCCTATATTAAAAATCTCTCTAAAAATAAAATATCTCCCCACCTGTCTCCATATTCATGTTATTCTTTTTTTTTTTTTTGAGAGATTTTTTTCACTATAGGGCACTCTGACAGACAGAGACATAGAGACAGAAAGCGAGAAATCACCCCACCAGGGGGATAGTCACGCTGCAATCCCTTCTCCTCCATTCTCCTCTCGGGATCTTGGGAACGCACACACACATGCCTGGCATGAGTTCTATGCCACCAGGTCCAGGACCGAACCACGGTTGACTACGTAGGAGTCCAGCAACATAGCCATTACGCTAACTGCTGGCTCCCCATATTCATGTTATTCTTCGCTCTGATGTTCCTTGAACAGGAAAGTCATGTTCTTACAATAGAGTTTATCCTGCTATTCTTTAGTGGAGGAATTTTTTTTTCCCTTTTAAATCAATAAGACTGTCTGGAAATTACATAGTAGTTAAGCCACGACTATAGACAATGACCTTACCTCTTATTTCTTGAGATATTTTTTTCTGTTATAGTTTTCTTAATAAATCCTGCCATTCTCTACTTTTTCAATTTAGAACATATTTGAGTGGAAATGGTTATTCTCTGGCTCCCCAAATACAACGTAATTTCCATATAAATAGTGAATTTTGTTTATTTACTTTTTTTCATTGCCATATTCCCAGTTTAAAAAATCCATGACCTATAATAAATGTTTAGTAAATATTTCAGAATTGGTAACTAAAGAATTTAATTAGTAGCGGTAGCATTTCCTGTTGGGTTTACATTTATTTTACTCTTTCTAAGCTTACAGTGAGAAAATAATTCAATGCATCATAGGATTTTCTTTTCCTTTGTAAGAAAATGATCTTTATGATTTTACTTTGTAAGATTTTTCTTTAAGTCTCGTTTATCCTCAAGTTAACATCAGATATGATGATTTTTTTTCAAATATTTTAGAAATAAATTTATACTTAGAGTCAGAATTTTAAAAGGAAACTTCTTTTTTACTTACTACCTTATGATAATCTATTCCATTTTCTACTCACTAGTTTATGTTGTCCACACGTTAGTTTTCTCATTCTCTATATGTGTTAGAAATAGTGATTACTAGGACCATATTTGTGTTTTTCTACACTTGTGCCTTTTTTTTTTTTTTTAAACTCTTAGATCAATAGAAACCTGGCACAGTTATATGATGCTGATTTTGATCTTTTTTTCCATCTTTCACACATCACAGTGGGGTGAGCTAAATTCAGTGAGGGATGTTTTTCAAGTGTTTTTCTTGGAAATCCTACAAAGAATAAAGCTCCATGGTAATTCTGACCCTAACTCCCACAGCGCCTCAAGTTACATGACATGAATTCAACTGTCCACACATCTCAACAGGACATGAGCACAGGAAAGTCAGATAGACAGCGCTGAGAACGGACAGAAAAGCCATATTTAAATCCTGTTATTTCCAGAGATTATCTCTCCCCCATGATGTTTCTTGACAGAGAAATTCATGATCAAATAAATTTTCGTTATTATTTTTATTGTAACTGTCTGATCTAAACTAAACATGACATAAAGAGTGATGTGAAACAAAATAAGAAATAAGATAAAAATTAGTCTGAAAAACTGACATTTTCAGATGTATCATTTTCATACATTTTGCTATCACAACTATCTTTTTTTTTTTTTAATTTGTCAGAGGGTATGTGTACACACCAAATAGAGAGGGAAAATGAGAAAGCACCCCCATCATGGGCAGTGGTCATTTTTCAATCCCTTCAGCCCTATTTCTCACTCCTGTCATATTTTTGTTCATGTATGCACACATGCCTGATATGTTTTTTAAGCCATTGGATCTGGGACTCAAACTGCACAGTTGGCCATGTGGGATCCAGCAACAACTGCACTGAAATTTAGTGAGAAATCATAAACTGGGACCACATAGTAAGACTATTCTGGTGGGCCCAGCAGATAGCTTAGCAGCGTATGTCACTGGACTCTCAAATGGCTAACCACGGTTCAAGTCCCAGACCCGTTGGCTTGAAACTAATGACAAGAGGAGAATGGAGGAGAAGGGATTGTGGCATGGCCAGTCCCCTGGGAGGTGATTTGTTCCCTTTCTCTTTCACTGTCTCTGTCTCTGTTTCTCTCTGGTGAGCACACACACACTAAGGCAAAATCCTCTAAAAACAAAATAATAAAACCAAACTACTACTGGCTTCTTAATTTCTAAGACATGTTAAATTTATTTGAAATACTAAATGTTTCTTATTGTAAGTACTCATATTTTGGGTTAATTTGGTATATAGCAACAGATAATTAGTGTACCACCATATAAGAATCTGAAATATAGGGACCAGCAGTTAGAGTAATGGCTATGTCACTGGACTCCCACGTACTCGATGACAGTTCGAGACCCAGACCCAGTGGCTTAAACTCATGCTGGGTGCATGTGTGTGCATGCCCAAGATCCCGAGAGGAGAATGGAGGAGAAGGGATTGTGGCATGGTATTCCCCCCGGGAGGTGATTTCTCGCTTTCTGTCTCTCTGTCTTTCTGGCAAGCGCACATGCCCTGTAGCAAAAACCTCTGAAAAAAAAGAATATTTAAAATAATAAAAATAGTGATATTCATTTTATATTCACATAGAAACATTCGATGATTCTTCAAAATGCATGTTAACAATAAACTATTTATGGAGGACATTGGTCATCCTGGGTATAAACAATAATTAATAATAATTTTAGAGACTATTGAGATAATACTAAGAAATTCAAGTCATGATAGACATAAAATCGTTAGGTTTTTTTTTGACATTCATTATTCTTATATAGTTTTTTTTAAAATATAAGATTTAGAAATTTCTACTTGTGCTTTCAAAATTTCATTGCATATACTTGTTTTTAAGAGTTTTTTTGCTATCAGGAGCTTGTACTCACTGGAGAGACAGGGAGACACAAGAAGTGAGAAATCACCCACCTGGAGGATGACCACACTGCAATCACTTCTCCTCCACTGTCCTTTTGGAATTTGGGGCACATATGCACATATGCCCTGTGTGAGTTCCAGGTTGTCAGGTCCGGGACTTAAACCACAGTGGGCAATGAAGGAGTCCAATGATGTAAGCATTACGCCATCTGCTGATTGCATATTTTTTCTAGTATTTTTTCATTATGTTCATACATAAAATATCAATATACAATGAAGTACATATAGACATGCTGGTGTGGAAGTTAGTTTAATTTCAGAGCAACCAAATTATAGACAATTTAGAATGTTAGTTGATTTGTCACAGCAATACCGATTTTTGTTTTGTGAGAGAGTTTTGCTATAGGATGTGTATACTCACCAGATGGACAGAGAGGCAGAAAGAGAGAAATCACTCCCTGGGAGTGTGGCCACACTGCAATCTCTTCTCTATTTTCATTTTTGGATTTTGGAGATGCATGCACACATGCCCAGTGTGAGGTTCAAGCCACTGTCTCTGGGACTTGAACCCTAGTTGACTGTATGGGACTCCAGCACCTTAACTACTACACCACTTGCTGGTCCCACAATACTTCATTTGAGGTGGAAGGCTGACATTATGTGAGCTCCTTTTAACTGACCAGTGTGAATTTTCTCCCCTTAATGTTAAAGAGAGAGAGAGAGAGAACTACCTCCAATGGGGTGTGGTCATATCACAATCCCATTTCCTCAATTTTTCTAACCTATTGGGATTTGGAGCATGTACACACACACGCACATGCCTGGCATTTTTATCAAGACAGAAAGTCCAGGATTCAAACTGCAGTCTACCATGTGGGATCAAACTCTCTATACACAGCAGCCCTTTACTGCTAATTTTCAAGTTGACTGTAATTCAAACCATCATCAGATTTGCTTAAGATCATCTATATAGTAACCTCAGTTTCTTAGTATTTCCAGTTATTAATGAAACATGGTGACCGATTGCTTCTTTTCTTTTGGAATTCCTAGTCTCTGTAAAACATTTTTTCCAATATCTATTCAAGAGTATAATAACCATGACAGGATCAATTTTACTTTGTCATTAATATTAAATAATTAAGATAAAGGCAGATAAAATATCTCATAATAAAAGAGCACACAGATTTTGCCTTTAGAATTAGAAGTAAACTAATATGAAAATGAAAATACCACTTGCATTAAGTGAAGAGAAATGAATTTAATATTCTAACAATTGTGCATAGTATTTTTTACCTGCTTCTCTTCTTTTTTTTGCTCATTTTGAAGTGAACACGTGCACAACTTTTTGCTATATGATAACCCTTTGATATTTATAAACAGTGAGAAGAATTTCTTTGAAAAAATGATTAGTTTGATGAATAATCTTGTTTATCTACAAAAAATATTTATAAAATAAACATATCCTGTAGTTGTACATTCTAGATACCTCCTCTTATCTTTTGCATTCAGGACTGATTGAACATAAAGGGGAATACAGTAAACTAACATCATTAAGCAGTCCTAGTCACACTCACATAAATGCACTCATACAACCACTCATACATTCATATTACGTTTTACATTAAAATCATTGTTTAAAGGTTGACTATAACTGTATAATATTGGAATATATTGATATCCCTATAAAATTAAACACAAAGCATTATTTCCAGAGAGTAAAGGGATACTATTTTGAGGATTTTATAGTGGAGAGGGAACCTCAAAATGTTATATTTATTCTTGTTGCCTTAACCAAGGGGATAATCATATCAGTGAGTTTGCTAACAGTGCAGAGCCAGGGCAAGTTACTGTGTTTAAAAGAAACAGCAAGCTATAGGTTTCATAGCTAAGAGTTAACAGTCCGTTTTATCTTCCCCTTTATGTCCTTACCACGAGTTTCATCTCATACTAAAATATTTAATTCTCAAGGAATACAACACATTCTACCCTATCATAACTCCATTTTCCATAATTATATGTGGCTGAGATAAATATTGATCCCATATGCATGTTTAAAAGAGAATATGTCTACAGATGGCTCCAAAGTGGATTTAAATATATAGTAAGAAAAAATTAATTATAGAAAATATAAATATTATTATATAGCTGCTTTCATTTAAAACATGCTTATTAGGACTATTCAGTATTCAGTGCAATTTCTTTCTTTATTGATGTCTTATTTCCAAAATGCCACCAATAGGAAAATAATATTTAGGGGTCATCATTGGTGTTCATGCATCATCTTGACTATATGGTACTTTTTTCTTTGTGCTAATAAAATAGAATATTTTTCATGATTAAACAATATGTCTAATCATGCAAAATTCATTCTTATTCCCTGGGAAACAGTTAAGTTGATTTAAAAGTATATGCTTTCAAAATTCTCTCTATTTAGTTTGTCTACTTCCTAGTCACAAGACTTCCTCTACTGTTTAGAGTGTGCATGTGTGCACATGTGTGTAGGCATGTGCATGTTTGTGAGTGTGTGCGTTTTTATGCATTTTCTCTCCTTCTTTCAGGTAAAATTAAGCCTAGAATGAGTTATGCACTCCACTTCCTATTCATTGATATTTTACTGATTTTTGTCTCCTTCTTTCATACAAATAAACCAAATCTCTACTAACAAATCAGCCAAACTATCAACAACAGCAATGAAAAACAAATTGAAGAAGTTCCCTTTGTCGAATGATTTACTGTTTTTTTCTTTCTTTTTTTTTCCAGAATACTCTCTCATTCTTCAAAATTGTAGCAGATGGCTTTACTGTCTTTTTCTTCATTGCTACTCCTGATATACTTTTAGAGATTTCATATTGACAAACATTCATCTTTACCTCTTCACTGCTCACCGTCATTGATCAACCTAGACTTTACTATTACCCAATCTTGTAACATCTGCATTCTTTTAAAATTGCATTATATAAACCTGACTTTTAAGATCACTTTCTTTAGTATCATGTCTGAAAACTGATTTGGCCTCACCAAGAGCACTAATTCATTAAAAACATTTTTTTTAACATTCAACTAATTGTACTCCTTATCTGGTATAGGTCAAATCATTTCACTGATTAATATGTGATATAAGAAAATATATAATTTTTTTTTTTTTACTTCATCAGAATAAGTCCAACAAAATATTCCTTTGAAACTCAACTTTGTACTTCCCTGTGGCTGACAGACTTCTAAAGCTCTGAATGTCTTATACCTTGGTATAATTATCTGCCTTTTACGTTAAGCAGTGTCTATGAATACTATGTGATATTACTCCCATGGGTATATTACAATATGTAGGTAAAGGGACTTTTCAGGTGTAGTTATAATTCCTAATTAGTTTATTTTGAGTTAATCAAAAGGAAAAATATTCTGGGTTGGCCTGAGCAACACAAACTCTCTGCTAAGGTGTGACAGAAGTCCATTGCTTGAGGGCACAATAGCGGTCTCTAAGAACTTCTAGAGGTTCCCAGCTGGCACCTCTAGTAAAAAACTATGGAATTCCCACACTTGGTTATAAGAGCTTGGATTTTGTCAATAACATGAATGAATGCAGAAGAGGATTTGGAATGGCAGATGAAAGCAGAGCCCAATCGACACCTCAGTTATAGTATATGGACTCTAACTACACAATGTGGTTATGCTGTGTCCTTAGTTCTAACCAAGAAAAACTCTAAGATGTACTATATCCCCTCATTTTTCTTTTTTAGCACCTCTAAAACATGTCTACTCCCCCTTGTTCCTTAAGCTCAAATAACTGTATATTTCTTACTTCATTAAGTAAATAACAATAATCACCAGAGAACTTACTCAATCTTACTCTAGTGATCAATAAACTGAATCCTACATATTTTTACTCTTTTCTATTACGGAAATGAGCTGTCGATTTTCTTGCCTAAGACAAATCATGTCATTTCAGCACTAGGCTCTTTTGAACTATTGATAGCTTTATTTGCATTGAAATACATTTTAGTCTTATCTGATCCTCCCTCTTACAGTAATATGCTTACTACTACATATGATTTTTATCCACTTTACTAAATAGACTCAACTTGGAAAGCACCTTTCCTTCCTTCTTCAACTGTCTTCTAACACACACATACAGATCCCTCTTTTATCTCCTTCACAATAGCTTCAGTTGAAATCTCTTTGGTTTAAAGGACAAAGTTTGGCATGTGAGTTCCAAGGAAAGGTAGAAAATGTGTATATAGTACACTGAGGGAAAGGTGAAGCTGATCCCAGGGAAGTGACTATTCTCTGGAAGTCTCTGAATTGTTGTCCCTGGTTGTTCAAAGAAATGAGAGGACTCTAGTCAAGGTTCATTATTCCCTGTGCTCTGTGTTTACACCATTTGGTACTCTAGGTTATGTGCCAGAATACTAAAGGATTTTGAAGGTAATACACAGGAGCAAAGGTTAAGAAATGGTTTCCACGGAGCCAGCAGGTTAGGACACTGAGCTTCCACATAGCTGATCCAGGTAGCTTCCTTTCTCACTTTCTCTCGCTCACTCCGTCTTTCTCTCTGTCTCTCTCTCGTGAGCACATGTGCCCTATAGTCACTAAAATAATAATAATAATAAATAATAAATACAATGAAATAAGTAATAATTTTTAAAAAGGGAAAAAATGGTTCCCATTTCAAAAATTTAATGTGAGAACCTCAAGTACTCTTCCTGAAAGTATGGGACTAGATATCTTCCTCCTTGGTGCTGAATTTGAAAAAAGTTATAAATACACATGATGCTGTACAAAGGGTGAGACATCTCTTAGAAGGTGATGTTTCTGAATTATGTGTAGGAATGACTAAAGAAAATAGTGTTTGACTGTCGCCTAGAGAAGTGTGAAAGTAGGAGATGGACCTGGGCTGTTCCTGGTATTGAAAAGGAGAGGATCTCCAAAAGAGTTTTCTTTCTCTTTTTCTTTCCTCCCTCTTTCATCCCTCCCTTACTTCCTTTTTTTCTATTCTTTTTATTGTTAATTCAGTTTCTTTTGCTAAACATTTCTTAGTGCAAATAGTATATTATATTGAATACTACTAGGACATCTAAAAATTAATTAATGAGACTATTTTTCCCCGTGAAATCTAGGATCGCACCATTCAGCAAGGAGAAAGGCATGCAATCAACATTACTAAACAGTGTGACAAATGCAATAACGTGACATGTAGATGAAGTCTTTGGAAAATTATTCAGGGAACGCTAAGAATTTTCTGTCAAAGGAAAAGAAAGAAGCTAAAAATTGATAGAGAGGTTGGAACACAAAGATCCCTCATGTTATGTACGCTTCTAACTTGTTATAGGTATGAGGGGAGTGCAAAGTGCTGAGGGATTTAAAAATGTATCAGAATGAAAAATATATTTAAAGTATATAATTCAGCATTTATAGGTGTCCTGTGAAAGCTAAGAAATAAAAATAACTAAATAATGTATTTTAATTTGTTTTCTTGAATTACCTCACTACCATTCATTGAAATTGTAAACAATTATAGAAGATCAGGCAAGGGAAGAGAAAAACTGATCACTTGGCTCCTGTCCAATTCTACTCCTGCACTAAGCTTTGGGAATATGTCTGATTTAGGGAAAAAAAAAGTAATAGATTAAATATTAGATCTAGAATGATCATGTTCATATAGGTTCAAGGTGAGCTATGGCCAGAAAGTTATGGAAACTTGAATTTCACAATGGATCACAGAACGGTGTGAACAGTAGAGGATACATTTACCTCTTTTCTTTAAAATATGTGTGTCTTATTATCATTTGTCTTCAACTTCTACAC
Source organism: Tupaia belangeri chinensis (assembly GCF_000334495.1). Classification (NCBI taxonomy): domain Eukaryota; kingdom Metazoa; phylum Chordata; class Mammalia; order Scandentia; family Tupaiidae; genus Tupaia; species Tupaia belangeri. The sequence goes on from NW_006159463.1 coordinate 1,208,573, forward strand.
ATCAGCCAAAATTCCAAGAAAAAAATTAAAATTATAATAAATATTGGTTACACACATACTCGGTGATGTCTGTCACTTAAAAACTCATCTAGTTTTTATCCCTTTCCCTATCCATCACACTTTTAAGCTCCACTTGATGGAATATCTCTTCAAGAGTGAGCTTAGAATTGTGTTTTTAAATTTCCTCAGCCCTTCTCTGCAGTGTATTCTAAAATCATGTTTTTAATTTTTAAAAAACTAACATATAATAATTATACATACCTGTAGGTACAACATGATTTTTGAGTACGAGGATATAATGTGCAATGATTAGATCAGGGTGATTCGCAAACCCAGCAGGTTTTTATGCCTCCCAATATTTGTGCTGCTAGTAACCTCCATGTTCAATAGACAGTATTTAGTATCCAAATGACTTTTCCACCAGCAAAATTAGATACATGTTGTTTTTATTACTTTAAATAATTATTTTACTTATTATCTTTTTTTTTCTTTTTTACATATTTGGCCAGAGAGAGAGAGAAAGTGAGAAGGCAAGCAGTCAGGAAACAATACTTGCATTTAGTTTTCATAACATGAGATTTCTGTTCTCCTACTGACAGAGAGATAAGGAAAAAGTAAGTGAGAATGCATCTGTCATGGAGCATGGGGACACAACAATCCCTTCTCCTTCTTTTCTCCTTTTGTGATCTTGGGCACAAATGCACATGTGCTCAGTATGTTTTTCAAATCACCAGGTCTGAGAATTGAACTGTGATGTAGGTCATCACAATTCAAACACTTTAACCACCATACCACCAACTGGTCCATAATCTTTAATTCTTCTATGTCTATACTACAGTGATGACTTTGGTTCATTCCTATCCCCTTTATAACTTGTATGTACTCTCTCATCTCAGACAGATGTACTTATGTAATTACCATTTACATTTCTCTCTCCAACCCTGAATTATTTCTTAGATTCCAGAGTCAAATGATTGACTCACTACTAAATAAATTCACTTAAATATTGTTATGGTTTGAATAATGGTTCATCCCAAGGGTGCAGATTTTGGAATTTGGCACCTAGTATAACGGCATTGGTAGGTGACAAAACCTTTAAAAGATGAGGTCTGGTGAGACCTGATCATGGAGACATCATTGTCATGAATAGATTCATGATGTCTCTCAAGACTTGGTGAGTTCTAACTCTTATGAGAAAAAGTGAATTCTAATGAGAGAGGGCTGTTATAAAAGGAAGATGGCTGCCCTTAGCTCTCTCTCTCTCTCCCCGCCCCCCTCTCTCTCTCCATGTGCCTGCCATCCTCTCTGCTTCTTTTGGCCATATTGTGTTAACAGCTCATCCTTTTGAACTTTCCAGTCACTAGAATAGTGAATCAAATAAACTATTCTTTATAAATCACCCAGTTTCTGAAGTTTCTGTAAGTAACACTCTAGCAGGTTAAGAATGAAATCTAACATACATCATCAGAGAATGAATATGTATGTGACAGATTCCAAGGTTGTTCTTAATTGCCTCTATTGTCTGGGATAACACAATTTGTGTAATATAATCCTCCTCAATGTGGTATCTGTGATTTGATTCTAATAACAAAACGTGGCAAATATTGATGATATGTCATCTTTGTGATAATATTACATACGAGTGTAACTTCTATATGTTATTTCTCCCTTATTGGCTTTGCTTAATAATTTATCATGTGGAAAGGCCCACATGGCCAGTTACTGAAGTTAGCGGCCACTGACCTCCTGCAAGAAGCTTAGCCACCTAGCTGACTCAATTGACATATCACAAAGAAATAAATTCTGGGCCAGCAGGTGGTATGGCATTTAAGGTGCTGGATTCCCACAAGGGACTGCAGTTCAAGTCCTGGACCCAGCACCTTGAAAAGTATATGAGGCATATGAGCATGAATGTCCAGAACCCCTAGAAGAAAATGGAGAAGAAACTGTGGTGTGACCATCCCTCACTGGGGAGATGATTTCTCACTTTCTCTCTCTGTCTCTCTCTGGCAAGTGCAC
>NW_006159463.1:1216078-1246839 GCF_000334495.1 Tupaia belangeri chinensis
TTTTTTTTTTTTTGAGAGATTTTTTTCACTATAGGGCACTCTGACAGACAGAGACATAGAGACAGAAAGCGAGAAATCACCCCACCAGGGGGATAGTCACGCTGCAATCCCTTCTCCTCCATTCTCCTCTCGGGATCTTGGGAACGCACACACACATGCCTGGCATGAGTTCTATGCCACCAGGTCCAGGACCGAACCACGGTTGACTACGTAGGAGTCCAGCAACATAGCCATTACGCTAACTGCTGGCTCCCCATATTCATGTTATTCTTCGCTCTGATGTTCCTTGAACAGGAAAGTCATGTTCTTACAATAGAGTTTATCCTGCTATTCTTTAGTGGAGGAATTTTTTTTTCCCTTTTAAATCAATAAGACTGTCTGGAAATTACATAGTAGTTAAGCCACGACTATAGACAATGACCTTACCTCTTATTTCTTGAGATATTTTTTTCTGTTATAGTTTTCTTAATAAATCCTGCCATTCTCTACTTTTTCAATTTAGAACATATTTGAGTGGAAATGGTTATTCTCTGGCTCCCCAAATACAACGTAATTTCCATATAAATAGTGAATTTTGTTTATTTACTTTTTTTCATTGCCATATTCCCAGTTTAAAAAATCCATGACCTATAATAAATGTTTAGTAAATATTTCAGAATTGGTAACTAAAGAATTTAATTAGTAGCGGTAGCATTTCCTGTTGGGTTTACATTTATTTTACTCTTTCTAAGCTTACAGTGAGAAAATAATTCAATGCATCATAGGATTTTCTTTTCCTTTGTAAGAAAATGATCTTTATGATTTTACTTTGTAAGATTTTTCTTTAAGTCTCGTTTATCCTCAAGTTAACATCAGATATGATGATTTTTTTTCAAATATTTTAGAAATAAATTTATACTTAGAGTCAGAATTTTAAAAGGAAACTTCTTTTTTACTTACTACCTTATGATAATCTATTCCATTTTCTACTCACTAGTTTATGTTGTCCACACGTTAGTTTTCTCATTCTCTATATGTGTTAGAAATAGTGATTACTAGGACCATATTTGTGTTTTTCTACACTTGTGCCTTTTTTTTTTTTTTTAAACTCTTAGATCAATAGAAACCTGGCACAGTTATATGATGCTGATTTTGATCTTTTTTTCCATCTTTCACACATCACAGTGGGGTGAGCTAAATTCAGTGAGGGATGTTTTTCAAGTGTTTTTCTTGGAAATCCTACAAAGAATAAAGCTCCATGGTAATTCTGACCCTAACTCCCACAGCGCCTCAAGTTACATGACATGAATTCAACTGTCCACACATCTCAACAGGACATGAGCACAGGAAAGTCAGATAGACAGCGCTGAGAACGGACAGAAAAGCCATATTTAAATCCTGTTATTTCCAGAGATTATCTCTCCCCCATGATGTTTCTTGACAGAGAAATTCATGATCAAATAAATTTTCGTTATTATTTTTATTGTAACTGTCTGATCTAAACTAAACATGACATAAAGAGTGATGTGAAACAAAATAAGAAATAAGATAAAAATTAGTCTGAAAAACTGACATTTTCAGATGTATCATTTTCATACATTTTGCTATCACAACTATCTTTTTTTTTTTTTAATTTGTCAGAGGGTATGTGTACACACCAAATAGAGAGGGAAAATGAGAAAGCACCCCCATCATGGGCAGTGGTCATTTTTCAATCCCTTCAGCCCTATTTCTCACTCCTGTCATATTTTTGTTCATGTATGCACACATGCCTGATATGTTTTTTAAGCCATTGGATCTGGGACTCAAACTGCACAGTTGGCCATGTGGGATCCAGCAACAACTGCACTGAAATTTAGTGAGAAATCATAAACTGGGACCACATAGTAAGACTATTCTGGTGGGCCCAGCAGATAGCTTAGCAGCGTATGTCACTGGACTCTCAAATGGCTAACCACGGTTCAAGTCCCAGACCCGTTGGCTTGAAACTAATGACAAGAGGAGAATGGAGGAGAAGGGATTGTGGCATGGCCAGTCCCCTGGGAGGGGATTTGTTCCCTTTCTCTTTCACTGTCTCTGTCTCTGTTTCTCTCTGGTGAGCACACACACACTAAGGCAAAATCCTCTAAAAACAAAATAATAAAACCAAACTACTACTGGCTTCTTAATTTCTAAGACATGTTAAATTTATTTGAAATACTAAATGTTTCTTATTGTAAGTACTCATATTTTGGGTTAATTTGGTATATAGCAACAGATAATTAGTGTACCACCATATAAGAATCTGAAATATAGGGACCAGCAGTTAGAGTAATGGCTATGTCACTGGACTCCCACGTACTCGATGACAGTTCGAGACCCAGACCCAGTGGCTTAAACTCATGCTGGGTGCATGTGTGTGCATGCCCAAGATCCCGAGAGGAGAATGGAGGAGAAGGGATTGTGGCATGGTATTCCCCCCGGGAGGTGATTTCTCGCTTTCTGTCTCTCTGTCTTTCTGGCAAGCGCACATGCCCTGTAGCAAAAACCTCTGAAAAAAAAGAATATTTAAAATAATAAAAATAGTGATATTCATTTTATATTCACATAGAAACATTCGATGATTCTTCAAAATGCATGTTAACAATAAACTATTTATGGAGGACATTGGTCATCCTGGGTATAAACAATAATTAATAATAATTTTAGAGACTATTGAGATAATACTAAGAAATTCAAGTCATGATAGACATAAAATCGTTAGGTTTTTTTTTGACATTCATTATTCTTATATAGTTTTTTTTAAAATATAAGATTTAGAAATTTCTACTTGTGCTTTCAAAATTTCATTGCATATACTTGTTTTTAAGAGTTTTTTTGCTATCAGGAGCTTGTACTCACTGGAGAGACAGGGAGACACAAGAAGTGAGAAATCACCCACCTGGAGGATGACCACACTGCAATCACTTCTCCTCCACTGTCCTTTTGGAATTTGGGGCACATATGCACATATGCCCTGTGTGAGTTCCAGGTTGTCAGGTCCGGGACTTAAACCACAGTGGGCAATGAAGGAGTCCAATGATGTAAGCATTACGCCATCTGCTGATTGCATATTTTTTCTAGTATTTTTTCATTATGTTCATACATAAAATATCAATATACAATGAAGTACATATAGACATGCTGGTGTGGAAGTTAGTTTAATTTCAGAGCAACCAAATTATAGACAATTTAGAATGTTAGTTGATTTGTCACAGCAATACCGATTTTTGTTTTGTGAGAGAGTTTTGCTATAGGATGTGTATACTCACCAGATGGACAGAGAGGCAGAAAGAGAGAAATCACTCCCTGGGAGTGTGGCCACACTGCAATCTCTTCTCTATTTTCATTTTTGGATTTTGGAGATGCATGCACACATGCCCAGTGTGAGGTTCAAGCCACTGTCTCTGGGACTTGAACCCTAGTTGACTGTATGGGACTCCAGCACCTTAACTACTACACCACTTGCTGGTCCCACAATACTTCATTTGAGGTGGAAGGCTGACATTATGTGAGCTCCTTTTAACTGACCAGTGTGAATTTTCTCCCCTTAATGTTAAAGAGAGAGAGAGAGAGAACTACCTCCAATGGGGTGTGGTCATATCACAATCCCATTTCCTCAATTTTTCTAACCTATTGGGATTTGGAGCATGTACACACACACGCACATGCCTGGCATTTTTATCAAGACAGAAAGTCCAGGATTCAAACTGCAGTCTACCATGTGGGATCAAACTCTCTATACACAGCAGCCCTTTACTGCTAATTTTCAAGTTGACTGTAATTCAAACCATCATCAGATTTGCTTAAGATCATCTATATAGTAACCTCAGTTTCTTAGTATTTCCAGTTATTAATGAAACATGGTGACCGATTGCTTCTTTTCTTTTGGAATTCCTAGTCTCTGTAAAACATTTTTTCCAATATCTATTCAAGAGTATAATAACCATGACAGGATCAATTTTACTTTGTCATTAATATTAAATAATTAAGATAAAGGCAGATAAAATATCTCATAATAAAAGAGCACACAGATTTTGCCTTTAGAATTAGAAGTAAACTAATATGAAAATGAAAATACCACTTGCATTAAGTGAAGAGAAATGAATTTAATATTCTAACAATTGTGCATAGTATTTTTTACCTGCTTCTCTTCTTTTTTTTGCTCATTTTGAAGTGAACACGTGCACAACTTTTTGCTATATGATAACCCTTTGATATTTATAAACAGTGAGAAGAATTTCTTTGAAAAAATGATTAGTTTGATGAATAATCTTGTTTATCTACAAAAAATATTTATAAAATAAACATATCCTGTAGTTGTACATTCTAGATACCTCCTCTTATCTTTTGCATTCAGGACTGATTGAACATAAAGGGGAATACAGTAAACTAACATCATTAAGCAGTCCTAGTCACACTCACATAAATGCACTCATACAACCACTCATACATTCATATTACGTTTTACATTAAAATCATTGTTTAAAGGTTGACTATAACTGTATAATATTGGAATATATTGATATCCCTATAAAATTAAACACAAAGCATTATTTCCAGAGAGTAAAGGGATACTATTTTGAGGATTTTATAGTGGAGAGGGAACCTCAAAATGTTATATTTATTCTTGTTGCCTTAACCAAGGGGATAATCATATCAGTGAGTTTGCTAACAGTGCAGAGCCAGGGCAAGTTACTGTGTTTAAAAGAAACAGCAAGCTATAGGTTTCATAGCTAAGAGTTAACAGTCCGTTTTATCTTCCCCTTTATGTCCTTACCACGAGTTTCATCTCATACTAAAATATTTAATTCTCAAGGAATACAACACATTCTACCCTATCATAACTCCATTTTCCATAATTATATGTGGCTGAGATAAATATTGATCCCATATGCATGTTTAAAAGAGAATATGTCTACAGATGGCTCCAAAGTGGATTTAAATATATAGTAAGAAAAAATTAATTATAGAAAATATAAATATTATTATATAGCTGCTTTCATTTAAAACATGCTTATTAGGACTATTCAGTATTCAGTGCAATTTCTTTCTTTATTGATGTCTTATTTCCAAAATGCCACCAATAGGAAAATAATATTTAGGGGTCATCATTGGTGTTCATGCATCATCTTGACTATATGGTACTTTTTTCTTTGTGCTAATAAAATAGAATATTTTTCATGATTAAACAATATGTCTAATCATGCAAAATTCATTCTTATTCCCTGGGAAACAGTTAAGTTGATTTAAAAGTATATGCTTTCAAAATTCTCTCTATTTAGTTTGTCTACTTCCTAGTCACAAGACTTCCTCTACTGTTTAGAGTGTGCATGTGTGCACATGTGTGTAGGCATGTGCATGTTTGTGAGTGTGTGCGTTTTTATGCATTTTCTCTCCTTCTTTCAGGTAAAATTAAGCCTAGAATGAGTTATGCACTCCACTTCCTATTCATTGATATTTTACTGATTTTTGTCTCCTTCTTTCATACAAATAAACCAAATCTCTACTAACAAATCAGCCAAACTATCAACAACAGCAATGAAAAACAAATTGAAGAAGTTCCCTTTGTCGAATGATTTACTGTTTTTTTCTTTCTTTTTTTTTCCAGAATACTCTCTCATTCTTCAAAATTGTAGCAGATGGCTTTACTGTCTTTTTCTTCATTGCTACTCCTGATATACTTTTAGAGATTTCATATTGACAAACATTCATCTTTACCTCTTCACTGCTCACCGTCATTGATCAACCTAGACTTTACTATTACCCAATCTTGTAACATCTGCATTCTTTTAAAATTGCATTATATAAACCTGACTTTTAAGATCACTTTCTTTAGTATCATGTCTGAAAACTGATTTGGCCTCACCAAGAGCACTAATTCATTAAAAACATTTTTTTTAACATTCAACTAATTGTACTCCTTATCTGGTATAGGTCAAATCATTTCACTGATTAATATGTGATATAAGAAAATATATAATTTTTTTTTTTTTACTTCATCAGAATAAGTCCAACAAAATATTCCTTTGAAACTCAACTTTGTACTTCCCTGTGGCTGACAGACTTCTAAAGCTCTGAATGTCTTATACCTTGGTATAATTATCTGCCTTTTACGTTAAGCAGTGTCTATGAATACTATGTGATATTACTCCCATGGGTATATTACAATATGTAGGTAAAGGGACTTTTCAGGTGTAGTTATAATTCCTAATTAGTTTATTTTGAGTTAATCAAAAGGAAAAATATTCTGGGTTGGCCTGAGCAACACAAACTCTCTGCTAAGGTGTGACAGAAGTCCATTGCTTGAGGGCACAATAGCGGTCTCTAAGAACTTCTAGAGGTTCCCAGCTGGCACCTCTAGTAAAAAACTATGGAATTCCCACACTTGGTTATAAGAGCTTGGATTTTGTCAATAACATGAATGAATGCAGAAGAGGATTTGGAATGGCAGATGAAAGCAGAGCCCAATCGACACCTCAGTTATAGTATATGGACTCTAACTACACAATGTGGTTATGCTGTGTCCTTAGTTCTAACCAAGAAAAACTCTAAGATGTACTATATCCCCTCATTTTTCTTTTTTAGCACCTCTAAAACATGTCTACTCCCCCTTGTTCCTTAAGCTCAAATAACTGTATATTTCTTACTTCATTAAGTAAATAACAATAATCACCAGAGAACTTACTCAATCTTACTCTAGTGATCAATAAACTGAATCCTACATATTTTTACTCTTTTCTATTACGGAAATGAGCTGTCGATTTTCTTGCCTAAGACAAATCATGTCATTTCAGCACTAGGCTCTTTTGAACTATTGATAGCTTTATTTGCATTGAAATACATTTTAGTCTTATCTGATCCTCCCTCTTACAGTAATATGCTTACTACTACATATGATTTTTATCCACTTTACTAAATAGACTCAACTTGGAAAGCACCTTTCCTTCCTTCTTCAACTGTCTTCTAACACACACATACAGATCCCTCTTTTATCTCCTTCACAATAGCTTCAGTTGAAATCTCTTTGGTTTAAAGGACAAAGTTTGGCATGTGAGTTCCAAGGAAAGGTAGAAAATGTGTATATAGTACACTGAGGGAAAGGTGAAGCTGATCCCAGGGAAGTGACTATTCTCTGGAAGTCTCTGAATTGTTGTCCCTGGTTGTTCAAAGAAATGAGAGGACTCTAGTCAAGGTTCATTATTCCCTGTGCTCTGTGTTTACACCATTTGGTACTCTAGGTTATGTGCCAGAATACTAAAGGATTTTGAAGGTAATACACAGGAGCAAAGGTTAAGAAATGGTTTCCACGGAGCCAGCAGGTTAGGACACTGAGCTTCCACATAGCTGATCCAGGTAGCTTCCTTTCTCACTTTCTCTCGCTCACTCCGTCTTTCTCTCTGTCTCTCTCTCGTGAGCACATGTGCCCTATAGTCACTAAAATAATAATAATAATAAATAATAAATACAATGAAATAAGTAATAATTTTTAAAAAGGGAAAAAATGGTTCCCATTTCAAAAATTTAATGTGAGAACCTCAAGTACTCTTCCTGAAAGTATGGGACTAGATATCTTCCTCCTTGGTGCTGAATTTGAAAAAAGTTATAAATACACATGATGCTGTACAAAGGGTGAGACATCTCTTAGAAGGTGATGTTTCTGAATTATGTGTAGGAATGACTAAAGAAAATAGTGTTTGACTGTCGCCTAGAGAAGTGTGAAAGTAGGAGATGGACCTGGGCTGTTCCTGGTATTGAAAAGGAGAGGATCTCCAAAAGAGTTTTCTTTCTCTTTTTCTTTCCTCCCTCTTTCATCCCTCCCTTACTTCCTTTTTTTCTATTCTTTTTATTGTTAATTCAGTTTCTTTTGCTAAACATTTCTTAGTGCAAATAGTATATTATATTGAATACTACTAGGACATCTAAAAATTAATTAATGAGACTATTTTTCCCCGTGAAATCTAGGATCGCACCATTCAGCAAGGAGAAAGGCATGCAATCAACATTACTAAACAGTGTGACAAATGCAATAACGTGACATGTAGATGAAGTCTTTGGAAAATTATTCAGGGAACGCTAAGAATTTTCTGTCAAAGGAAAAGAAAGAAGCTAAAAATTGATAGAGAGGTTGGAACACAAAGATCCCTCATGTTATGTACGCTTCTAACTTGTTATAGGTATGAGGGGAGTGCAAAGTGCTGAGGGATTTAAAAATGTATCAGAATGAAAAATATATTTAAAGTATATAATTCAGCATTTATAGGTGTCCTGTGAAAGCTAAGAAATAAAAATAACTAAATAATGTATTTTAATTTGTTTTCTTGAATTACCTCACTACCATTCATTGAAATTGTAAACAATTATAGAAGATCAGGCAAGGGAAGAGAAAAACTGATCACTTGGCTCCTGTCCAATTCTACTCCTGCACTAAGCTTTGGGAATATGTCTGATTTAGGGAAAAAAAAAGTAATAGATTAAATATTAGATCTAGAATGATCATGTTCATATAGGTTCAAGGTGAGCTATGGCCAGAAAGTTATGGAAACTTGAATTTCACAATGGATCACAGAACGGTGTGAACAGTAGAGGATACATTTACCTCTTTTCTTTAAAATATGTGTGTCTTATTATCATTTGTCTTCAACTTCTACACATCAGCCAAAATTCCAAGAAAAAAATTAAAATTATAATAAATATTGGTTACACACATACTCGGTGATGTCTGTCACTTAAAAACTCATCTAGTTTTTATCCCTTTCCCTATCCATCACACTTTTAAGCTCCACTTGATGGAATATCTCTTCAAGAGTGAGCTTAGAATTGTGTTTTTAAATTTCCTCAGCCCTTCTCTGCAGTGTATTCTAAAATCATGTTTTTAATTTTTAAAAAACTAACATATAATAATTATACATACCTGTAGGTACAACATGATTTTTGAGTACGAGGATATAATGTGCAATGATTAGATCAGGGTGATTCGCAAACCCAGCAGGTTTTTATGCCTCCCAATATTTGTGCTGCTAGTAACCTCCATGTTCAATAGACAGTATTTAGTATCCAAATGACTTTTCCACCAGCAAAATTAGATACATGTTGTTTTTATTACTTTAAATAATTATTTTACTTATTATCTTTTTTTTTCTTTTTTACATATTTGGCCAGAGAGAGAGAGAAAGTGAGAAGGCAAGCAGTCAGGAAACAATACTTGCATTTAGTTTTCATAACATGAGATTTCTGTTCTCCTACTGACAGAGAGATAAGGAAAAAGTAAGTGAGAATGCATCTGTCATGGAGCATGGGGACACAACAATCCCTTCTCCTTCTTTTCTCCTTTTGTGATCTTGGGCACAAATGCACATGTGCTCAGTATGTTTTTCAAATCACCAGGTCTGAGAATTGAACTGTGATGTAGGTCATCACAATTCAAACACTTTAACCACCATACCACCAACTGGTCCATAATCTTTAATTCTTCTATGTCTATACTACAGTGATGACTTTGGTTCATTCCTATCCCCTTTATAACTTGTATGTACTCTCTCATCTCAGACAGATGTACTTATGTAATTACCATTTACATTTCTCTCTCCAACCCTGAATTATTTCTTAGATTCCAGAGTCAAATGATTGACTCACTACTAAATAAATTCACTTAAATATTGTTATGGTTTGAATAATGGTTCATCCCAAGGGTGCAGATTTTGGAATTTGGCACCTAGTATAACGGCATTGGTAGGTGACAAAACCTTTAAAAGATGAGGTCTGGTGAGACCTGATCATGGAGACATCATTGTCATGAATAGATTCATGATGTCTCTCAAGACTTGGTGAGTTCTAACTCTTATGAGAAAAAGTGAATTCTAATGAGAGAGGGCTGTTATAAAAGGAAGATGGCTGCCCTTAGCTCTCTCTCTCTCTCCCCGCCCCCCTCTCTCTCTCCATGTGCCTGCCATCCTCTCTGCTTCTTTTGGCCATATTGTGTTAACAGCTCATCCTTTTGAACTTTCCAGTCACTAGAATAGTGAATCAAATAAACTATTCTTTATAAATCACCCAGTTTCTGAAGTTTCTGTAAGTAACACTCTAGCAGGTTAAGAATGAAATCTAACATACATCATCAGAGAATGAATATGTATGTGACAGATTCCAAGGTTGTTCTTAATTGCCTCTATTGTCTGGGATAACACAATTTGTGTAATATAATCCTCCTCAATGTGGTATCTGTGATTTGATTCTAATAACAAAACGTGGCAAATATTGATGATATGTCATCTTTGTGATAATATTACATACGAGTGTAACTTCTATATGTTATTTCTCCCTTATTGGCTTTGCTTAATAATTTATCATGTGGAAAGGCCCACATGGCCAGTTACTGAAGTTAGCGGCCACTGACCTCCTGCAAGAAGCTTAGCCACCTAGCTGACTCAATTGACATATCACAAAGAAATAAATTCTGGGCCAGCAGGTGGTATGGCATTTAAGGTGCTGGATTCCCACAAGGGACTGCAGTTCAAGTCCTGGACCCAGCACCTTGAAAAGTATATGAGGCATATGAGCATGAATGTCCAGAACCCCTAGAAGAAAATGGAGAAGAAACTGTGGTGTGACCATCCCTCACTGGGGAGATGATTTCTCACTTTCTCTCTCTGTCTCTCTCTGGCAAGTGCACATATCCTATGGCAAAAACATGTAAAAAAAAAAAAGGGTGTGGGGGGGTTAATTCTGTCAAAACAGTATGAACTTAATGAAATTCTTTCCCATTGTAATCTTATATGAGACCCAAGTCCTGGCCGGCATCTTGAAGGCAGCTTGCTTTGTGTCTTTCTGGAGAGTGCTTGCAGCCTATAGGAAAAATCTCTCGAAACAAACAAATAAATAATTTGACATTTTCTTAATATGTCAGATTATACTCAGCACTTCAAAGATGGTATAAATAAAAGCTGAAGACCTAACCAGAGCCCATGAGGATTTTCATATACTAGACTTTCACTGCCTCTCCAATCTAATTCTTCTTTTTTTTTTTTTTTTTTGAGAAGTTTTTCCTTTAGGGTGTGTGTACTCAACAGAAAGACAGAGAGAGACAGAGAGACAGAAAGTGAGAAATTACCCCCAGGGAAGATGGTCACGCCACAATCCCTTCTCTTCCATTCTCCTCTCAGGATCTCGTATACACACGCACAAGGTCCTGGCATGAGTTTAAGCCACTGGGTCCAGGACTCAAACCACAGTCAGCAACATAGCCATTACGCTAACTGCTGATCCCTTTCCAACTTAATTCTTGAACTACCTTTCCCTCGCTTTACTCTGCTTAACTGGACTCTTATTTTGCTGCTTCTTGGAAATGCCAAAACGGCCCAGCCTGAAGTTCCCACATTCAAACTTTTTTTTCTGATGAGGAAGCTCTTTACTCAGATCTTTGTAAGATATTGACTTCCTCTGTTTTAAGACTTGCAATGGTAATTAAGCCCTCAAAGGGTTCTTCATTGACTATAATATTTAACATAAATGTATAGCTTCCACCACTACTTATTCCCTTTCTGGCATCTAGCACTACCTAATCACTTATTACCCATATCTTCTTCTTTTATTTGTCTTCAACCCCTTAGAGAAAGATGGTCAATAACTCTTTTGTTTCATCTACTACTTAGACCTAGACTTCTGGAAATGCACCTGCCATAGAGCAGGCGCTAGGGGTAAATTAATCAGCCAAGTATATACAATTTACATTGACTCTAGCATTGCCATTGACCTCCATTCAGGTGAAAATAAATCAGATGAAGAAAGGATTCACACAAGCACTTATTATAAAATTCATCTTTCAATATTCTTGTTTTGAATGCTTTCTTCTTTCCTTTCGGATTAATAAGTGGTCTTTGATGATACCAGTGTACTTTGTTTCCCGATAATATTCTTTATATGCATTTTTTTTCTGCTTTTGAGTTAGTGTGTAAGTAGCATTACTCTTTTTCCTTTGATTTACATTCTGTCCAATGCTTTCTTGCTTTCATTGTTAAATCTCATATGAGACCCAACCCTGGCTGTCACCATGATTGTAGTTATTTACTATCAATACTGACTTCTAGCTCAGCTCCAGTGACCAATGCTCATTTTGTAATTTAGAGTCTTGCAGCCTCAAAGACTACAGATTAGCCCAAAGTAAAGGAGCCTACCCTTAACATGCGGTAAACAGAGCGCCTAGGGACTGAAAACCCACATAGAAAAAAAGAGTAAGATGTACATAGCCTGATATAAAAAGTAAAATTCTTTTCTTCCTTTTTTTAAAGAGATTTTTGCCTGAAGGTGTGTGCATCTGGGGGGTGGGGTGGGAGGCAGGAAGGGAGGGAAGGAAGAGTGAGAGAGGGGAGGGAAAGTGAGAAATCACCCTCCAGGAGGATGGCCAAGCTTCAATTGCTTCTCCTCCATTCTCCTACTGGGATCTTGGCACTCATGCACACTTACCTGGTGTGATTTTGAAACTACTGGGTCTGGAACTTGAATCACGGTTGGCCATGTGGAAGTTCAGCGATGTAACTGCTATCCCATCTGCTGGTCCCTTAAATGACAAAATTCTTAAATAAAATTATCATATGTAACAGGAAGGTAGAACATAATACATAGCATAAAACTTACAAATACTATATTGTCATTGAGACATATCCTTAAATAATAAGAAAGATTTTGAACCTAAATTAAACATTTTTGGTGGTTTCCATTCTACAGCTATTTCTCATATTTATTATTTTATTTGAGATGAAACTATATCCCCTGCTAACTTTTGTTATCATACCAACTCAAGCAAGTTCACTAAAAAAAAATTTAGTTCTATGAGGACAATAAATGTTACCTACACTGTTTATTGCTAAGTGGCCAGAAACTCATAGTGTCAGGCACAAAGTAGAAACTCAAGACAATCTTGCTTAATGATCAAATGAATTAATAACATACATCTCACACCATACAGAACTTAAAGACTGCACATGAGTTCCACATTCCATGAAAGTTAGAGTTATATATTTTACAATTAGACACTAGTCCAGTTACAAACTAGCTTGAACAATAAAGGAATTTGCATGTTTTTCCACTGGAATGCACATAAAACCTATTTTCAATGACCAGCAGCTACATACACACACACACACACACACACACACACACACACATATATATATTTGCATAAGGACATTCCTTGACTGCCTGAGCTTTCTTTGCCCATATTTGCACCTCATTAGTTGTGCCAAAGGATTAATCCCTCTACATGATTATAAGTAATGAGGCCATGTTCCACTGAATGGCAAAGCAATTGGCTCATGTGCTTCTGGTTGGGGCTGAAGAAAATCTCCATTGGGTTACCAGTGAAACTCAATTGGAAGCTGTCCACTGGGGTGCTTACAAATTTACTAAAATTAACCAATGGTAGTAAGGACAGTCACTAAAAGACTTATTACTAGTAACTGTAGAAACTTGATGGAGGACATTCACTCCTGCAGATGAATGACAAACAATCTGCCCATCAGCAAGCAAACTTTCTTCCCAGTAGCCACATTCTCTAGCAAGAATGTTAACACTTCACAACCTGAAAAAGAGGCTCTTTCCCCTTTCAACGATTCTTTCAACACTATCTTCAGACCAGGTAATACTTATCCAACTGTCAAGAGAGATGTTTATGAGGTAGAATTCCAATGTCATGAAGAAGAATATATGAGTATATTTGGAGCAAGGAGCCAATCATTGATAATTAGGTCAGGCTACACTTTAGGCTACTCAGCTTCTATATGCACATTAATATACCCTTATATCTTCCATTGATATTTGGAGCAGGAGCTTTTACATTTTTTTCCTACTTGGATAGAATGTATGTGTGTATCTACATATACACAGAGACATATATGTATATGCATATATATAGATACACACACACATACATACAAGTATGTATATCTACATATACACTGATACATATGTGTATACTCATATACATAGATACACACGCATACATACATGTGTGTATATCTATATATATGCAGAGACATAAATACACAAACACACACAAATAGGACTTAAAAATGTGTAGAAAGATAAAATATTATTTTATTTTATTGTCAAAAATATTTGAAATTGGGACCAGCAGTTAGCGTAATGGCTATGTCACTGGATTCCCATGTAGTCAACAGTGGTTTGTGTCCCGGACCCGGTGGCCTAAAACTCACGCCGGGTGCATGAGCATGCATGCCCACGATCCTGAGAAGAGAATGGAGGACAAGGGATTGCGGCATGGCCATCCCCCCCTGGGGGGTGATTTCTCGCTTTCTGTCTCTCTGTCTCTCTCTGTCTGTCTGGCGAGCGCACGCACCCTATAGCAAAACCCTCTCAAAAAAAAAAAAAATTATGTATAGCTTCTTCATGACACACATTTTCTATGAAATTTTTGAAGACTGTGTGTGTGTGTGTGTACACACTCACTGTTCAGTATTGCAAGAAGCTGTTCTGAATCCCCTACAGATACCCAAAATTGCAGATTCTCAGTCTCTAGTATAAACTTCTGCAGTATTTGCATGGCCTGTGCACAACCCCTAGTATACTTCAAATCATCTGCAGAGTACTTACAATACTAATATAATTTAAGTGCTATAAAAATAATTATTATACTGCATTATTTAGGGGAAAATGAAAAGGAAAAAGACCAAAGATGTTCAGCACAAATACAGCCATTATAAGCCTAACTACATTGTATAAGTCAGCAGCAATAGAACACTTTTCACCTGCAATTGGTTAAATCCAGGATGCAGAACTTGAGGATACAAAAGGCCAAATGTACATATAATTTATCTGTCTTTAGTAGGAATTTCAGAGGCCAATTTAAGACAGTAATTTGAGGTACTAGCAGTTAGCGTAATGGCTATGTTGCTGGACTCCCATGTAGTAGACCGCAGTTCGTGTCTCGGACCAGGTGGCTTAAAACTCAACGTCAGGCGCATGTGCGTGCATGCCCAAGATCCTGAGAGGAGAATGGAGGAGAAGGGATTGCGGCATGGCCATTCCCCCTGGGGGGGGGTGATTTCTTGCTTTCTATCTCTCTGTCTCTCTCTGTCTGTCTGGCGAATGCACATGCCCTATAGTGAAAACCACTCCAAAAGGAAAAATAAAAAAAGACAGTAATTTGAATGAGTTTATTTAGGTGTTGAGCCAGAGAAATATTGTTATGGGTATGGAGAATTAGGCATGGTAAAGATAGGCAGGCAATTCAAGATGCATTACTAAGTAATTACCATTGTGAATAACAGCTTAATACTAATAAAAGGCTCTGGGAGGAAATGAAGAGGGCATGCTATAGAATTATTTCATACCATTCTGTGAGATTCAGATTCAGACTGTGAATTCCTTTGCTGGAATTCAACTAAATGAATCTAAGGTAGACATGCACAGTAGCTCATTTGTATTCTAACAGCAATGCACAGGGATTTGGAAACATTTTCACAAAAAGTAGACTCTTTTTTTATAATAATATGATTAGGAGGACAAAAAATATATTGTTTTTGAAAAGTAGGCATATATTTTCTTTATTAGGGAAAAACACAAGCGTTGAAACCTTGTAAACACAAACAGTACTAAACAAAATTTGTTCTATAAATGCTCTTTTCAAATACAAAAGCAAATTAAAAAAATGTAAGTAACTGACATTATTTATGAAAAGAAAATTGATTAATTTTTTTTTTCTAGAATAATTTCCTTAGAGGTAAAGAAGTCTAATATGACAAAAGGATGTATTTCCATTTCTAAGACTAAATACAAGTGATAAACACAACCTACTTTATGAGTTTTAACAGAGCTATCAGAAAATGAAAACACATACACACACTATGAGAATAAATTAACTTTTAAGACAAAAGTATGTGTCCTACACTCAGGAACATAAAAGTCTTAAGATTTAAACTTTTACTGTATGAGTTAATCAACTTCAATCTGTGGGTTCTGATTTATGACTACCATTATTAAATGATATTGGAAAAAATTAAGTTTTGACATAAAATTGCTATTATTATTATTATTATTATTATTAAGAGTAATCAGCTTTGTGGGCTGGCAAGTGGCACAGTGGTTGAGGGCACTAGACTCCCACTTGGCCAACCACAGTTCAAGTCCTGTACCTCACGGCTTACTTTCTCACTTTTTCTTTCTCTCTATCTGTCCCTCTCTGGTCAAATTAAAATGAAACAAATGAATAAAATAATTATAAAAGAAAAGAGATTTTTGCTATACAGCATTTGTACTTGCTGGAGAGACAGAGAGACAGAAAGCAAGGAATCACCCCTAGAGGGGATGGCCACGCCACAATCCCTTCTAATCCATTCTCCTCTTGAGATTTTGGGCACACACGCACATGTGCCTGATGTGAATTTTATGCTGCTGTATTCAAAACTCGAACAGTAGTTGACTATGTGGGAGTTCAGTGATGTAAACTTTATGCCATCTGCTGACCCCTAGTAATCAGCTTTTTCAATAAATCCATAGGAAAAAAGCTGAGAATAAGTATAATTAAAAGGATTCTAAAAACTATAAATTTTGACAATACTGTAGTGACCATATCAATAAAGTAAGTTAAAAGATAAATCAATCAAAATTGATGTAATAACGTGTGTTCATTTCTTTATCCCTTGCATAACATAGATGAATATTTTTTAAACATGGTTTTTAAAAAAGATAGTATTTATTTATTTATTTATTTTAGT
Source organism: Tupaia belangeri chinensis (assembly GCF_000334495.1). Lineage (NCBI taxonomy): Eukaryota > Metazoa > Chordata > Mammalia > Scandentia > Tupaiidae > Tupaia > Tupaia belangeri. The sequence continues at coordinate 1,232,806 of NW_006159463.1, forward strand.
TTTTTGCTATAGGGCACATATGCTTACCAGAGAGAGACAGAGAGAAATCACTGCCCCATCGCCCCTCCAGGGGAGATGCCCACACCTCAATCCCTTCTTCTCTATCTTTCTCTTAGAATTCTAGGTATGTACACTCACACATCCAGCATATATTTCAAGCTTTGGTTCTGAGACTCCAACCGTGGAGTCAGCCATGTGGGATCCAGCACCTTAATGAATACACCACTTACTGACCCCCCCCCAAAAAAAAGATCATTTTAAGCTTACTACTGATATTTCAATATTTAAAATCCTCAAATAGAAATGGCAAATAATTTTTACAGGATTATTGAATATATATTCAAGTCATCTTCCTTCTATCAAAAGAGTAATTCTGGATTAATTAAGGTAGTGATTGATTAGAGAGCTATTGTACTAAATATCTAGATGAACCCTTTAAGATAAAACAACTAAATATGCTAATATTAAAAATACAGTATCAGTGAATTCCCTAAAATTTAAAGTGTTCTCAGGCTAAATATAATGGAAATTGGGAAATGAGAGAAGGAAAAAAATAATTAAAGAAGTTTTTGGCCATAAGGTCTTTGTAAAATTATTAAAAAAAAATGATCAGGGATTCAGTTTTAACCAACTCCTGAAGTATAGGATACAGAAAGTAAAATCCCATTTGGGGGCCATGTGTAAATTTAATAAATTAAATTACACCTGTACAAATATTTGTAGATTAAGGATAAACATGAAATACTATACAAATGCTTCCCACCACCTTTGGAAATTAAGGAAAGTTACCATGAATTTGCTGAAAACATATGAGAAAAATAAGTATAATTATAAGCAGTCTTCATATAGCTTTTAGTGGTATAAAGTTATAAACCAAAAAAATGAAAATTGATCCTTCAGAGAGGCATTATTTAATCATATTACACAATAATGGGTTCTTTATGGAGGCCCTTACTTTCTGTCAGACTCAAATTAATATCAAAAATAAATTTCTAATTAAATTTAACAACTCACTATAAAAAGTTATTAAGCACACCAAGAAAGGAGTTGTCATGAGTATAAAAGCTATGGAAGAAGTTCTCCAAAGATTTGGATATTGGGCTTTCAGGTAAAACAACACATGTTTTTAAATATAAGAGAAATGGAGACTGTACTGTAGACTAGTCAGATTTGGAAAAAGAATTATATAAAAGCTTTAGAAATAAAACATCAAATAATTGAAATCATAAAGCAATGCACAGACATTGTGGCAGTTTAACTATGGCTGATGAGAGAATTAAAGAATGGCTAATTGAAGAAGTATTTATACAAGAGAACATAGACATTAAAGAAATGAAAAGCAAGAAGCAAAAACTGAAGATATATAGAGATTATTTGTCATATATGTGATATAAGTGTAATTGAAATTCTTGGAAGAAAGAAAGTAAATATGGGCTTAGTCTTTATTGTAAAATTAACACTGGAAACATTTCTAGAAATCATGAAAGACTCCAATCAAAGCATTCAAGTGAAGAAAACAAATTAAGATAAATAAAAAGAAATCTAAGAACTGTTTTTAATATCTGCATTTAATAAAACTAAGTTAATATTAAGTTTTATTAATATTAATATTTATTTTGTAGCTGTAGAAATGCACTTTGTAATAGCTTTATTCATATTTAATCCACATTTTATTATTTATATTTATTTTATATGTTTTACTTGTTTTTATACATTTTATATATATTTATATTATGTTTATATATTGTATTATTATATTATGTGTATTTCATACAATATGTAATAATGTAAGTACATAAATATATTTCTATAGTATAAGGCTATATTGTAGTAATCATAACATACTATATATTAAATTAATATTACATACTATGTTTCTCTATATTTTACTTTTATACTTCTTTGACATATATCTCATGTCTGTATTTTTTTTTATATTATCCTAAATGTAAACACTTGGTATTAAGAATAGAATGGATAATTATTTACTCAGCAAAAAAATTATGCTGGTTCTCCTTATTCTAATGTTCACTTTTCAAAATGAAAAACAGGGACCAACAGTTAGCATAATGACTATGTCACTGGACTGCCATGTAGTCAACCAAGGTTTGAGTCTCGGACCGGTGGCTTAGACTCATGCTGGGTGTGTCTGTGTGCGTGCTGAAGATACTGAGAGGAGAATGAAGGAGAAGGGACTGCGGCGTGGCCACCTCCCCTGGTGGGTGATTTCTCGCTCTCTGTCTGTCTCTCTCAGCTGTCTTTCTGGCAAGTGCATGTACCCTATAGCAAAAACCACTCAAAAAAAAAGAAAAAAAGAAAAAAAGAAAAACAGATGAGATGTTAGTCTACCTACACTGGAGTTTGTACAGTAGGCAAAGAATCCAAATTATGAATCAAAGTGTTTATGTAAGAGAGACACTTGTGTTCCCCACCATTCCCACCTAAGAAATGGATAGGAACCTCTTGCTTTCTACAGAACAAATTCTCCTTGAGCATACCTGGGAGAAAGATTTTTTTTTGGCCTTACCATTTAGAATGTAAATAGATGTATTTTAGTAGACATAAGACCACTGTCTCCAGCCTTACAACCAAGAGATATCTCCCTGTTTCTGGTTATACCTGCACTTGAAACGTGAATACCTATATAGGTTGACATAAATGTTTCTTGATCTCTATTTAGTCATATTTAATTTCTGTAAGAAATTTCTCAGAAAGTCTTAACTGCAGAAATGTTTTATCTGCAGTCACACAGTAGTACAGCTTCAGGACATAACACTTCAGAAAAAAGTTTTAACAGACAGAAAAAGAGTTGTGGGAGAGAAAGAGAGACAAAAGAAAAATGGAAAGAAGAGGGAGAAGGCAGGAAGAGAAAAGGGAGAAAAAATAAATGAACAAATAAATTAAATTGGAAATTGAGAAACATTTTGAAACACTGGCCCCAAAATAATTCATAATGGAAGTGAAACCACATCAGTACTGAATGTGTAATAAACTTTCAGGAGAAAATAAGTATTATGTTTAGACTAGCAGAAATGAAAAACACTAAACATTATTTGCCAATGGCCATCTCAAGAAGAGAGTAAAAATAAAGCACAATAAATCTAAAGGCACTGGAATATTGTGAGGGAAATTATAGAGCAATTCAAAATAGAAAAGAAAAGGTAATACAGCGTAGATAGTAAACTCAAGGAAACCTTTTCCTCTAGAAATTAGAAATTCTAGACTTATAGAACCTGAAAAGGTAAGGACCAGAAACTCAAAATCCCTGAGTATGTTGTCACAATTATTGTAAGAAGGTCCACTTTACTCCCATACCTTAGTTTTGCCATCCACCTGAGAATAAAGCACCATAGAGTGATAACGAATATAAGTACACATGTTCTCCAGAAAGGAAACTTTATTCTTGAACTATCATTTGAATTTGAAAATTTAGATACTATTTTCAAACACAATTGTATCCTATTATCAGGCTATCAGAATGGTATTGTTCTATCAATCATTTTCTGTGTGGTATAATACATAAAAAGACATGAATTCCTTTTCATGGTCATATGTCACAATTACTTCACTATTTAATGAGTCTCTTGCTTTGAAATGATGTTAAGCAGTATTTCATGTTGATGGATCAAATGCACTGTAAGCTTTCGGCTAGTAGTGCCAGCAGGAAAAGTAAATCCTTGTCTGCAATATGTGTATTGATTCCAGTTGAGATAAATCACTGTCCCTTCTGTGTTGGAAGGAATTGGACACAATCAACTTGCCAATAAGTGTCTAGGTGGGTTCTTCAAGAGTTGTTGTTCATTGTTGGCAGATTGGACTCTGGCATCACCAGCACCTAGATCCACCTTCGTGAAAAGGATTCTAACCTTTTAGAACCATAGATTGCCTGAGGTCCAGGTCACCGTAGCTACTTTATTCATCTGAGATAATGAACATCAGATGACTGAGACTGATTGATATGAACAGACTGAGTCCTTCAGCTTTTACATTATTTAGTACCTTTTCCATAATAGGTCATCTTTGGTGTAAATTCACATGAATACGAAGTTCTCACACTATGCCCTCAGTGTTAAGTCTATCTGCAAATGTTTCACAAATCTTATACCTTTGTTTTTAATCTTTCTCTTTAATATCTCCTGACCAAGTGACTAAGCATTTTGTGCTACCCTTACATTTCTGACCATACGCCTTCTCTTTGTCTACCTGTAATTGATGATTAAGTGCACTCCCCAGTGCTCTGCCCAGTGGGATGGATATCTTTGTCTCATTTCTGTTCCAGGCTGTAGTGTTGTCGAGAAAGACATGATGGCGTTTTTCTATGCAAAAATGTGTCATGACTTTTCTGACAATCCGATATTTCAGCCTCACAATACCTCTGAGCAGGTCTGTAGTGCAATAATATCATACATGAGATGCACATTCATTATGAGAAGTACTAATCCCCCAGAGAATCATACTCCTTTCAGCTCACTAAAAGAGAATGTGGTATGCCAATACATCATTGTAACTATGTTTAGTTGGTATGTTAATGGGGTTCAAGTTTGTGGACCTTCTTGTGCCCTCAGGACCTGATTGTGCTGGATCTAGCACGTACTGTTTTAGTATCAAAGAGGAGTTCCATCGTGCTGGCATATTATGGCATTGTGAGTCAACAAAACCCACTTCATGACTGCCAGTCCTAGCTCTATGATCATTTGCTGTTTCAGGATCAGATATCCAATATCTACCAAGGCCCAGTAACTCTCCAGGAACTCTCTTTACAACAGCATCAGTTCAGGACCATGCAATGTGAGTGTCACCTTGGAATGGTCCTATAATCAGCCGCAGTCTACAGATACCAATTACCTCTGAGCTTCTCAGCAATGCTAATACTCCCCTCACCAGTGTGTTCCTTTTCATTCAGTAGTATCCCTCAGGTTCTCCTTCTAAATGCACATACTGATGCTCTGGCAGATGCATATTTGACATGGCACACTCACTTCTCTAAGGTTGTTTTCTACCTTCTCTATCTGCCATGCCAAGGGATCAATGTGAGACCAAGTATTTCTTTATTATTTAATCGGGGTCATTGTTTTTCATGCTTTAAAGAATTGATAAATAATAGTATAGTAGTCCTTGCTAGGATTTTATAACACATTCCTCTGAGCAGTGATCCCATTTTGAATAACACTCCATTCCAAGTATATTTCACTGTATTTGATTCCACTGGATTCTGATAGTCCCCTGACTCCCACAGGCTTTTTCCTTTAGCACCAGGTTCATGGAGTCCCTTTTCTCCCTTGGAAAGTCCAACATCTTCCTGATATGCTATTGTAATGTGAATTGATCATAGTTACTGGGATGACAACTGGAGAGTAGGGAGGTTAGGGAAGCTTCCGAGGAGAGCACATATGAACATTCAAGACAAAGTCTTCGTCGAAGTGGGGATGTGATGGGGAGTATTTCTTCATGCACTAAGAGTATGAGATCAAGGGTATCATCTCAAGTCTCAGGGTCCTACTCTTTTCACCTAGGGACTGACCTACTAAAAATTCAACCTTCACTTACACTTTCTTACTCATATAATTAATTCCTAGGCTTAAGCTCAATTTATTTACATTGCCTTCTGTCTAATGGAGTTCAATATTTCATTAAATGCATCAAAAAAACCCTCAGACTTTCCTATTTGTGTTTAATCTGGAAGAGATAGAGAAGTGGAAGAGATGGGACTGTGGAGTGAACATCCTCCTGGAGGGTATTTTCTCACTTTTTGTCTCACTTTTTGTCTCACTTTTTGTCTGTATCTTTCTTTTTCTGGTAAGTGCACAGACCTTTAGGAAATTAAAATAAATTAATAAATAATCTCCTCTTCTTAGGCCTAAAAAAGTCCATTTTTAAAAGTTCTTCAAGGGACAGCAAGTGGCATGGTAGTTAAGCCTCTGGCCTCTCACATGGTCAACTGTGGTTGAAGTCCCAGACCTGGTGGCTTGCTTTCTCAATTTTTCTCTCTCTCTCACACTCTCTGGTAGCTCATGTGCCCTTTGGCAAATTAAAAAAATAAAATAAAAATTAAATTTAAAAAAGTTGTTCAGCTAATTCACTCTATTGACTAAGCCTAAGATATATCAAACTACATGAATCAGTCAAGCTCCCACATTACATGAACTATTATAAAGTTTAAGAATTTTAAGTGCCTATATCACAATAATCTCTTTACATTCAAATTAGGAAATGTCCTTGCAGACTTCCTCTTTGTTACTAAAAATGGTATTAACAACCATGCACCTTCTTGCCGTACTTTATCTACGGAAGTAGCAATGTGGCCCAGTGGTGGCCACATCCTAACCTTTCTCAATAGAATTGAATAGATAGGTGATAAGAGAAAAAAAGGCCTTAAATTTTATGAATTTGACAAACTGAGGTAACTGTGAAATGGTAATATTTTAAATATTGATAGTTTATATTAATCGATTAGAGGAATATTTATGGTAATACATATAATGTTCAAAATTCATATATATTTGCTTTACTATTGAGCATTTCTCTTATGATTATGAATTCCAAGTGATTATTGACATTACTATTATTTGAAATATGGCTAGATGCAAAAAATATATTAGTCAGTTATATTCATTATGCACATATTGGTTTCCAGTGTCTATGTATTGTTTTTCAGTCACTACAATGTGAAATATGATAAAATTCAAAAAGGCCCATCATCCATGAAGATACATAGAAAAGAAGAAGGTTTAGAAACTAACTTTAGTGCTTATTCACCCTTTATCTAAGCCACTCAGAGATGCTCCAAGTAGCACCTACATCTCAGTTTAGATTTTCTTGGAAACATGTTCTGTTACAGACAGATGCAAGAGTATCATTGCAGAATATTTCCAGGAATGTAACTATGAAGGAATGAGAAAATCAGTGATTTGCTTTATTTCTCTCTAGGATAGATAATAGTAAAATAAATCAATTCAGCCTGGAGCTATGTCTATTCTATCTGTGTTGAGACATAATTCTCTCTGACATAAGGTCAGAATCAATATTTTTCTTTTCTTTGATTTCTTTGTTAGGCACACAATTATATTTTTTTAATTTTTAATTTTATCTGGCACCTTAGAAAGTACTATTACATAATTTTTGTTAAAAAATTAGACAAAGGGACAGCCAAAAGGTTTAAGGGAGCCAGTTGCCATATGGTCAACTGCATTTCAAATCCAAGTTCAGCAGCTTGAAAAATGTATGCAAGTATGTTCAAAATTCCAACAGGATAGAAAAATGGAGGAGAAGTGATCATGGCATGACTGTACCTGATTGAGCAGTTCTTTCTTTCCCCACTCCTGGTGTCCCTCTGTCTCTCTCTGATGATCACATACACCTTCTGACAATTAACAAAAGAAATGAACAAAAACTGAAGAGAATACATATACAACTAAATTAATAGCATTATTGTGTAAACTCATACAGTTTGTATAAAAAAGATATTTATGCTATTTAGATATATTTTGTCCCATTTACTGAAAGAAAAAAATTGATTAACCACTCAAAATATGGCTATTCTTACTAGAATACATACAATTTTGTACCAGAGACTTTATCAAAGACTAGAAAAGTTGAAACAATTTCTTAAGGTTTATTTATTCATGTATTTAATTACAGTGATACAGAAAGAGAGAGACAGAGTGATAGGCATTTTCAATAGGGTCCCATGCCACAGTCCTCACCACATTCCCACAGCATGCTTGGTATGTACAGTCTGATTGGGAAATCAAACCCTTGATCTTTCAATCTTTCAGCATTGCAGAGTGGCAAATTATCACTGTGCTACAACAGCTAGCCATGAAATGAAACAAATTCTGTTTTAAAATATTTAGTATAAATGAAATACACATTACTTTATAAAAGTAACATTTTAGACATTCTGAGTGAAACAAGATATTACAGGAAAAAATATATTACCTAAGAATATTGTCTAAGCCAATATCAGTCATAACTTTACTATAACTATGCATTGGATATTGAGAGATTATAAATGTTAAATAATGAGGGATTGGTATTCACATTTTTCTGAGTTAACAGTAAGATAGGTTCAGACTCAAGAGTAATAAAGAGACTTTAAAAAGTTTATAGAGGGGGACCAGCAGTTAGCGTAATGACTATGTCGCTGGACTCCCACGTAGTCAACCACAGTTCGAGTCCCGGACCCGGTGGCTTAAACTCACGCCAGGCGCGTGTGCGTGCGTGCCCAAGATCACAAGAGGAGAATGGAGGAGAAGGGATTGCAGCGTGGCCATCCCCCCTGGGGGGGTGATTTCTCACTTTCTGTCTCTCTGTCTCTCTCTCTGTCTGGCGAACACATGCGCCCTATAGCAAAAACCTCTCAAAAAAAAAAAAAAAGTTTATAGAGGGACCAGCAGATGGCATAATGTTTACATCGGTAGACTCCCACATGCCAACTGCAATTTAAGTCCTAGACCCTGTGGCTTGAAACTCATGCCTGGCTCATGTACATATGTGCCCAAAATCCCAAGAAGAGAATGAAAAACAAGGGATTGTGGCATGACCATCTCTCTTGGGGTGGGCGGGTGGTTTCTTGCTTTCTGTCTCTTTGTCTCTCCAGTGACTGCATGCACCCTATAGCAAAAATCTCTTAAAAAAAAAAGACTTAAAATGAGTTTATTTTTTCATAATACACATTTTCCATGAACTTTTGATTACTTGTACATGTGATTTGTTTTAACTTCAATTAGATTTATTTTACTATGCCTTACATGTTTTGGCAAGGACATTTAAAATTTCATAATTAGTTATTCTTTTTATTTTAATGGCAACTTCTTATTTATGTATAATTGTTTTACAGCTTTTCAAGATACAGTGTGGGTTTTAAAAGCATAGAGTATAATAATCAAATTAAGGCTATAAGCACATTTACCATCTCTAACTCAAGCGTCACTTTTGTACACTCCCAAAAATCCCTCTTCTGTTTTTTAGTATGTGTTACTTTGTCACTGAAATTCATTACTTTGCTGTATAATAATTCAGTGTTTGAAGTCGCTGGCATGTAAATATTTTCCACCTTAACCAAAGAGACTTTACTCCTAAGTCAGTTACCCTGTAAGGAAAAGTCCTGTTTGATCAGAACTGAGGTACCTTTCCAGCTTGGTGGAGTTAGGCAACAATGCCCCCTAGAGGTTTTCTGAATATTCCGGGTAGACAATGTTCCTACAGGTCGACAAAGTCTCAAGGACTTTCTTAAATCTTAAGCAATGTTAAAAAATATGTCAAATAAATATGTTGTCATTTCACTTCAAGTAGCAGTTCTAAAAACCATGTGGAAAAATTAACACACTCTCAGCTAATAGAGCGCCAAAACAAACCGACATATTCGTGGTTGCTGAGAACAAGTCTGGTGCAACTTGGACCGGATTTGAGTATCACAGGAAAGAGCAGTTTCTGTGTTATAGAAGATTGGCTCTGAAAATCACCCTAACCCACCCTTCTCTGTATGACTGTATATTCTCTAAGTCCTTACCATTATCTCACTATTAGAATTTGCCACTCTGATACTATAGCCCTAGACAATGGGGCAGGTTATGTGAATGTGCGAGATGATTTACCAGTAGCACAAGAGTGGGAAGTATCAAAAGTCATTCCTGTAAAAGACATTGATTATTGCTCAGGCCTGAATATATGGTAGAAGAGTAAAGTTAGCTAATTGAGAAGGTTTGTAGAAGTGCAGGGAATGACTGTTTTTTGTTTTGTTTTGTTTTGTTTTGTTTTCTTACTGAGACATCTATACATAAATATCAAATAAGTGGTTTTAGGTGGGAATCACAGATAGTTACTATTTTACAAAAATCTTCAGCTGTTTTGTTAGGCTAATTCAGGAAAATGTGAACTTCTTAACGCCCTAAATAGAAGAGGCTTAAACTGTTGAAATCTGGAACAATACAAAATGTAATAGGAAAAGTCTGTACCCACTTGTCAATAAAGGAAAGGAAAGAAGTTACCTATCCTTTCAGAACTTTTACCAGAATTATTGTACAAATGCCCGTTGGCATCTACTATAAGGAATTGGTTCCAGGACTGTTTGCAGACTGCGGGTGCTCAAGTCCCTTACATAAAATGTTACAGTATTTGCATATAACCTGTGCACATCATTTGGTATACTGTAAACATCTCTAGTTTACTTATTAATACTATGTAAATTGTTGTTATACTGTATCGTTTAGGAAATTATGACAAGGAAAAAAATTCATGTGTGTTCATAAAGATACAATCAATTTTTCTCCAAAAAAAATGTTTTTAGAGTTTTTTTTTCTTTTTTTTGCTATAAGGTGTGTGCGCTCGCCAGAAAGACAGAGACAAAGAGACAGAAAGACAGAAATCATCCCCCGGGGGATGGCTATGCCACAATCCCTTCTCCTCCATTCTCCTCTCGGGATCTTGGGCATGCACGCACACGCAACTGGCATGAGTTAAAGCCACTGGATTTAGGACTCAAACCACGGGAAACTACATGGGAGTCTAGCCACATAGCCATTACGCCAACTGCTGATCCCTCCCCCAAAATTTTGATCCGTGGCTGGTTGAATTTACCATGTGGGAACCCATGTGTATAAAGTTGCAGGTGTATCATCTACTAGGGCCATATAGAACAGCGGGGAATGTCTCAGTTTTTATCTATTATTTCTAAGTGTCTCCTACTTGTGAGACTTCAAGAGACAAGCAGACAAACTATTTGCCCTTATGTCACAGACAAGATAATAAACAAAGCAATTAACTATAGTTAACTTGTCAAATAGTGTTAGTGTTTGAAGTAAATGAACATGGTAATATAGTGTTTTGTTAATTCTGAGAAGTTACATTTATTCTGAGGTTTTAAAGGTGTAATATCTAAAGTAGGATACAGGCAAGAGAGACACAAAAACAATGTCCTAGGGATGAGAAACTGGAGTTTGGTCAAAAGTAACCAACATTCAGTGAGATTGGGTTATAAGAAAAGGAGTGTTTTAGACAATTTTGCTGAAATTACAATTCTAAAATCTTAATTTCTTACAACATGCATTTTTTTGTACAATTAAATATATCCTGTAGGTTGGTGGCAAGTATGACATTTTAGGCTCTCCATGTTCTCTTAATTTGGAACTTCAGCTGAAAGTAAATGGCATTCTTTAAAGAAAGGCTAACTGGAACCATTTAATCACCTTTGAAAAGCTGTTCAAACCTAGAGCTTGAATATGGTTCACAATGTATCTCGCATTTCCCCAACGTAAGCCTAGACACAAAACCAAGCTCAACACTGAGGTGGTACAACTATCATTATTATTATTATTATTAGTGTTAGTAGTGTTATACAAATGAAGAGGGAGCAATAAATTGAAATATAATAATGCAATTTATCTTAGATGAAGTTGACATGATATTTTAAAATATAGGCAAGGAATATAATTTAGGAAGTTTTGAAGGCACCTTCCAAATTCATTCTATGAAGCCTGCATCACCCTCATTCTCAAAACAGATAAGGATACAACAAAAAAGAAAAAGAAAAATTACAGATCTACATCTCTGATGAATACAGATGCAAAAATTCTGAACAAGATACTTGCTAACCATATTCAACAGCATATAAAAACTATAATTCATCATGACCAAAAAAAAAAACAAGGCCCTGGAATTAGATAGAATTTGGACAAAGATGGAAGATTTGCTGCTGAGTGAAGCAAGTCAGGCTATGAAAGAGAGACATTGCATGTCTCCACTTAACATATACCAAAATCTGCAATCTACGGTAGAGACTGAAAGACTGGAAAACATGAAAGTATTAAAAATTGTAATGGACACTAGAGGCAAAGTGGAGAGAGTGTGAGAGGGGAAGAGTGTAGGAAAGTTGGAGGGGGAATGGAGAGGTAAGAGGCTTGTGGGACACAGATAAGTTTTATTATCTGTTGACAAGGTTGTGTATGGTGGTCTCAACTGGGCTGGACTGAGGTATATATCATGTTGGGTGAAGTCTCTTCACAATCTAAATGATGTATAGCAATTTAATGCACAAATAATAATAAAAAGTAAAAATATAAATAAAATAAAATATATATCTTGGAATTCTAGAAAAAAAAAAAAACAAACACCCAAAACCGTAAATGTCATATGCCATATTAACAAAATGAAAGATAAAAAGCATATGATAATTTCAATTGATGAAGAAAAAGCATTTGACAAAATACAACATTCCTTCATGATTAAGACTCTCTGTAAAGTTGACATAGAAGGATCATTTCTCAGTATAATAAAAGCCATCTATGAAAAACCTATATTTAACATTATGCTGAATGGAGAAAAGCTGAAAGCTTTTCCACCAAAAACTGGTACAAGACAAAGCTATCCACTCTCACCATTCCTATCCACTCCTATTCAATATAGTACTGGAAGTCCTAACCAATGCAATCAGAAAAGAGAATGAAATAAAAGACATTTCAATAGGGAAAGTAGAGTTGAAATTTTCTCTGTTTTCATATGACATGATTGGATACATAGAAGGCCCAATAGCATTCATGAAAAAACTTCTCAAAGTAATAAATGCATACAGTAAAGTGGCAGTATACAAAATTAACTTACAAAAATCTATAGCATTTCTATATACAACAACAAGTAGGCAGACACAACTGAAGAGAGTAATCTCATTTACCATAGACACAAAAAGTATAAGATACCTAGGAATAAAACTAACCAAAGAAGTCAAAGACCTCTATAAGGAAAACTATAGAAATCTTAAAAAAAGAATAAAAAAATGACACAAAAAAGTGAAAGGACATCCCATGCTCCTGGATTGAGAGAATTAATGTAATCAAACTGGCAATCCTACCCAAATTAATCTACATATTTAATACAATCCCTATAAAATTACAAGAGATATTCTTCAGAGATTTACAAAGGACAGTCAGAATTTGTCTGAAATCATAAATGACTCTATATCACCAAATCAATCCTTCAGAAAAAGACTGAGTGGCATCTCACTTCCAGAGCCCAAAATAAATTACAAAGTTGTTATAATCAAAACAGCATGGTGCTGGCACAAAAATAGACATGAAGACCAGTGGAATAGAGTAGAGAACCCAGAATTAAATTCCAAAGCATAAAGCCAACTGATCTTAGACACAGAGTACCAGTCAATCTATTGGGAAAGTAAGACTTCTTTAGCAAACGGTGCCAGAAAAACTGGGTATCCATCTGCCGAAAGATGAAGCTAAACCCCTATCTGTCACCATGAACGAAAATCAACTCAAAGTGGATTAAAGATCTAAACCTAGTATCACAAACTCTGAAACTACTGGTGGAAAACACTGGGGGAAATTCTGGGAGACACTGCGATAGGCAAAGATGTCGTAAGTAAGATCCCCAAAGCATAGGCAATAATCTCCAAAATAGACAGGCGGGATTACATCATATTAATTAGTTTCTGCACAGGAAAGGACACAGTAATTAGTGTGCATTGACAACCCTCAGAATGGGAGAAAATTTTTGTTATCTATGCCTCAGATAAAGGATTGATAACCAGAATACACAGGGAACTCAAGCAGTTTACCCAGAAGAAAATAATTAACCCAATTAAAAGATGGGAAAATGAGCTAAATAAACAACTCACTAAGAAGACATGTGAACAGCCAAAAGCATATGAGGGAATGCTCAACATTCCTCATCATAAGATAAATGCAGCTTGAAACTACAATGAGATACCACCTAACCCTAGTCAGAAAGGCAAAGATAAAAAAAAAATGATAAGTCCTGGCAGAGATGTATTGAAAGGGGAACTCTCGTACATTGTTGGTGGGAATGTAAATTCGTCTGTGGAGAACAATGTGGAGGTTACTCAAAGCCCTTCAAATAGAACTACCAGGGAACCAGCAGTTAGCGTAATGGCTATGTCGCTGGATTCCCACGTAGTCGACCGCGGTTCGCGTCCCGGACCCGGTGGCTTAAAACTCACACCGGGCACGTGTGCGTGCGTGCCCAAGATCCCGAGAGGAGAATGGAGGAGAAGGGATTGCGGTGTGA
>NW_006159463.1:1246872-1286021 GCF_000334495.1 Tupaia belangeri chinensis
AAACAGTCTTAACGGCTGGTGGGAATGTAAATTAGTAAAACCATCATTGAAAACAATATGGGGGTTCCTCAAAAAAAAAAAAAAAATAGAACTACCATATGATCCAGCAATTCCACTCCTAGGTATCTACTCGAAGGACAGGAGAATGCTCAGTCAGAAAAGAGCTTGCACAACTATATTTATTGCAGTATTATTCATAATCACTAAGACATGGAACCAACCCAAATGTTCAAGAACAGATGAATATATTGAAAAAGTGTGGCTCATATATTCCATGGAATACTATTCAGCCCTAAAATACAAGATCCTGGCATTTGATAGAGAAAGGGGATGAACATGGAAGATTTATTGCTTAGTGAAGCAAGTCAGGCTCTGAAACAGAGATATTGTATGTTGCCACTTACCATATACCAGCTGTCTATACTCTATGGTAGAGACTGAAAGAATGAAAGACATAAAAGCACTGAAAATTGTTATGGACACTGAGGACAAAGTGGAAGAAGAGTGGAATAAGGGAAGAGTGCAAGAAGGGAAATATGGGGGAAAATGGAGAAATAAGACTTTTGTGGGACATGGAGATACTTTATTGCCTGTTGATGTCGTGTATAGTGTTTTCAACTCACCTGGTGTGTGGCGTATATCATGCTGGATTAAATGTCTTTACAATCTAAATGATGTGTAGTGATTGAATGTATAAGTAATAATAAATAATAAAGACATTATACATCCAAACCAATGAGAGTTATTAAAGAAGACAATTACATTCTACAATTTATATCATAAAATAAAGATCTAGACTTCAATGTGGAGAATTTACTATACTTATGCAAGCAAAAGAGTGGAGAAACTTGTTATTTGACTGGGACATCCCAAACAAGGCAGCAAGAAGTAGGCTAGTGGCCTTAGAAAGAAGTTAGTGGACTCAAAATATATTTTTAAACTAGAAAACAAAAAAATTTCAGAAATGGGCTTAATAGTATATTTAAAAGATAACTTTTTTTTCTTAAGTTTTTGCCATAGGCTGCATGTGCTCTCTGGAGAGACAGAGGGAAAGTGAGAGGTCAACCCCCAAGGGGATGACTGTAGCTCAATCTCCTCTCCTTCATTCTCCTTCTGTAATTTTGGGTATTCACACATATGCATATGATTTGAGTTTCAAGTCATGGGATCTAGGACTCTTAAGGCAGTAGGCCATGTGGGAGTCCAGTGTCTTAACCACCATGCCACCTGCTGGCCCCTAAAAATAACTGTTTGAGTTGTATGTATTTCGGACCCATTTCTGGTACTGAATCTTAGAAAACCCTAAGGAACTGAAGTAATCAAGCCCCTTACCTTTTAATCTGGAAATCATCATATCATTGAAAGAAAAGAGAATTTATTAAAATATTTTATAAGAAAACTTTAAACTTTATCCTATTACTTAATCTGTGGCTAGATGCAAGATTTCAGGAGATTAAGGAGAATATAGTATATAGAATTGCACTTGCTTTTGCTATTTCCAGTGGTACATTGAACTGAGTTACTGGTGCAGCTGAGGTTTAGAGCAAGATATTAATGAAAACTTAAAAGTAATTGACAGTCTATTTACTGAAGGCTAAAACCCCAAATCCCTTCAGTATTTTATTCCTTAATCATTATATTCAAGATTCTATACCCCACATATGAGATTGGATAATCCCTTGCCTCAGAAATCTGCACTATCCAAAGCAAGAGCGATTGCTAAAAAAATCTCTCATAAGTCAAAATACTGACAGGTGGAAGTCTATTCCCACAAAAATGGAAATGCTTGAATCTCCTTTCAGTAACACTACTGAAAGGCTTACCAGTTGACTATACTTGTACACAAGGTTTTGACTGTTTTGTTTCTTTCTTGCTTTTAGCAATTTGGAATGAAACATTTTTTATTTTCCTGTAAGTCAGAAAAATTTCCAGTGAAAAACTATGAAGAACCAGAATTGGATATCTCATTCCTCAAACATGATACTGCATTTTATCCAATCCTTTTTCACTTATTTTTTTCTTTGATGGCCAATAAGTGGCACAACATCCATACACAAAATCACATCATAAAATTTCAATTATATAATTGGTAAAAATTTATCTAATATTTATTTATGCATTTCATTAATAAATTCCATTTTTCCGAAGGTCTGCAACAGGTTTTTCTTTTTCTTTTTTTTCTTCTTTTTGGAGAGGTTTTTCACTATACGGCACATGCGCTCACCAGACATACAGAGAGAGACATAGGGACAGAAAGCGAGAAATCACCCCCCAGAGGTGATGGTCACGCCGCAATCCCTTCTCCTCCATTCTCCTCTCAGGATCTTGGACACGCATGCACACGTGCCTGGCGTGAGTTTTAAGCCACCGGGTCCGGGATGCGAACCACAGTCGACTACGTGGGAGTCCAGTGACATAGCCATTACGCTAACTGCTGGTTCCCTGCAACAGGTTTTTCATATTCATTGATCACAATAACTTTATTAGGTTTATTTTATTATCTATATTTCAAATAAGGGATCTTCAAAGGACTTCACATATAGTAAATATTCAATGAATGTTAGTTCTGTTTTTAGAAACTTAAAAAAAGTTATGATAGTTTTAGATTTACAAAAATATTACAAATGCAGTTCAGAGAGTTCTTATAAGCTCCACAGTCAATTTTCCCTGTTATCAATATTTTGCATTAGTATGTCTCATTTGTCACAACTAATTAACCAATATTGTATGATTAAGTGAGTCAATATAGTCTTCATATTTCCTTAGTTTTTACCTAATACTTTCCTATTTTTCCAAGATCTATATTTCCATATAGTATTTACTAGTGATTTCTCTTTAGGCTAATCTGGGAGAAGACAATTTGTGTGTGTGTGTGTGCGTGTGTGTATGTGTGTATGTGTGTGGTAGTAATAGTATTTTTATTTCTTTAATATTTACACTTAATCACTATACATCTTTACAACATACAACAGGTTTTTTTCCCGGCATTAATACAATACATATCAATCAAGTCAAATACATTACCATATATATTATCATTGGCAGATAATTTTTTATTTGTGTCTAATTAAAAATGTTCATTTGTTTGTATTTTTCCCTGATCCCCTACCTTCCACCTCCTGTTCCCCACCTATTCCCCCATCACCTCATATAGTGTCTCTAGCACCTTCAGTAGCCCTTCCTGCTATTATACTTTCTGATCTTTCAGTTTCAACTATAGAGTGTAGACATTCAGTATATATTGTGTGCGGACATGCAATGCATTTCTTTCATAGTTTTTTTTCACTTAATATTATATCTTCAATATTTATGTACTTTGTATCAAATGTCAGGTTATTTTTTATGACTGAGTAGTATTCCATAGAGTGCATGCACCACATTTTTTCAGTTCACTCATCTGTTCTGAATTGATTCCATGTCCTGGCAGTTTTGAAGAATGCTGCAATAAATATGGATGTGCAAGAGTTTTTCCAACTGAGTTTTCCTAGCCTGTGGACAAATAACTAAGAATGGAATTACTAGACTGTATGGTAGTTCTGTTTGTAGGTAGTTCTGTTTGTAGGTTTCTGAGGAAGCTCCATATCATTCTCCACAGTGGTCATACTTATTTACATTCCACCAATAATGGAGGATGTTTTACTTTTCACTGCATCCTTGCCAGCACTTGCCATTCTTCTTCTTTTTTTTTTTTAATCTTAGACATTCTGTGGTTAAATTGTATCTTATTGTGGTTTATGATTTGCATCCCCTTCATAATGAGAGATGTTGAGAATTTTTTTTTAATTTTTTATTTTCAATTTTTAATTGGGACCAGTAGTTAGCATAATGGTTATGTCACTGGACTCCCATGTAGTCGACCGCAGTTTGGGTCCCGGACCTGGTGGCTTAAACTCTTGCCAGGTACGTGTGCATGTGTGCCCACGATCCCTAGAGGAGAATAGAGGAGAAGGGGTTGCTGCGTGGCCATCCCCCCTGGGGGCTGATTTCTGGCTTTCTGTCTCTCTGCCTCTCTCTGTCTTTCTGGCAAGCGCACATGCCCTATAGCAAAAACCTCTCAAAAAATATTTATTTATTTATTTATTTATTTATTTATTTACAGTCATTTGCTGTGCATCAATACAGTATACAAAATGAAATTTTTCCATCTAGAATACCTTGTATATTGGATCAATCAAGAATATTATCATACGTGTTATCATCAACAAATAATTTTCTATTTCTTGTTTCTTACATATTTTGCTTCTTTCCTCCCTTGTGTCCTTATCTCTCACCCTCTGCCAATTCCCTATACTTCCACACTGACTCTGATATCTACAGTTGTTTTCCATGCTTTTTTTCACATGTTACTGATTCACTAAAGACTATAATTAATTTAAAAACTTTCAATAGCAAGCACAGCTAATATATACATTATCTATGAACACATGTCAGACTTTAGGCATAAACCTCATTAAGTAAAGTGATCATACTGTAAAGACCACCTAACTGGAGCTATATAGCTTAGTGTAGTCATTATTTAATGACTACAGTATTAATAGGTATTTTTAATGCGTTTTTTAATTTCAAGAAAAACAATTTTAATTTTAATAGACTAAAATAATAAAATATTAAGATAAAAAAATTTACTTAAAACTTAAAGCCAGAGAAAAGGTTAGGATTTAGTTCAAATAGTAGGTAGATGAACCTATCAATAGTTCAAGAGAAGATAAAAATCCTTAAATATGGAAATCAGAGCATCAAAGAAAATCAGTAATCTTTTAGTTTAAAATCAAGAAATTCTATTTTACTGCTTCAGTCTCATGTAGTTAATCACTATTCTATTGAATTTTCAGTGTTACTGTGGTGTGATCTTTCCATTTACTCTGGAAGTTAACATTCAAATCTGGACTTGTCCCTACCAATAGGCTGGCCATTCTCTTAGTTTTTTCTTGTACTCTTATTTCTGTATATCCCGACTTTAGTTTTCCTGGGATAGCACTCCCTTCAGCGCTTCTAGGAGAGATGGTCTGGTGTTGGTAAATTCTTCCAGTTTTTGTTTATCTGAGAAAGTTTTTGTCTTTTTTTACCCACATGAAAGATAATCATACTGGGTATAGTATTCTTGGTTGAACTTGTTTTTCACTTAGCACTTTGTATATATATATTCCCTTCCTTTCCTTGCTTGCATTATTTCTGATGAAGTCTGGACAGAAGGTCTTTAGTGGTGCTAATCCCTGAATGGAGCTGTTCAGAACTCAGATACAGATGGCCACTGATTGACTTGTCCTGGCTCCTGACTAGATCTGCAAGGCCTGAGGGTGAAGTCTGAACAGAAAGTCACCAGTGGTCCTAATTCCTCTGAGTATTTTTTTCATAGGCTTTTTAGCTCTTTGTATATCTTCCTTAGTTTATCTGTTCAGCTCATTTGTTCATCTTTTAATTGGCTTGATCATCTTTTGCGTGTAAGCTGATTGAGTTTCCTGTATATTCTGGTTATCAGTGCCTTAATTGAATCATAGCTTGCAAATACTCTACTCTGAGAGTTGTATCCTCATTATAATCATTTATTTTGCTGTGTGGAAACTTTTTTAGCCTGGTGAAGTCTCACCTGTCTATTGTGGGGATCATTGCCTCTGTGTTGAGGGTCTTATTTAGAAAATGTGACAATTTCTTTAACTGTCTGGGTTCTTGAAGTCTTGAGAGTTTGGAAGAATATTGGCCAGATATTTTTTTATAATTTTTCAAATTTGATTTTTTTCTGATTACTTTTTCCCATGGTTAAACAAGAGCTATGACATTTTAAGGCAAAATAAATGAAACAGCCTTAAAAAACAGTACTGATTAAAATGATTGTCCAAGAGCCAATTGCAATCAGCTATTCATCCATTTTTTTATAGAAAGAAAAGTGACCCAAGATTAATATATTTGAATGTGTGTATATAGACATATCAATAGATACACATTCATGAGTATTTATGGTAAGAGAAGAATAGGAAGACTAACTGCTCAGTCTTTTGAAAGGTGGATGATCAGAATAATGGATAAGAAAGTTTTGGTAGAGGAATATAGATAGACATATAGAAGATGCATAAAGTATGAAAACATTTGTATTGCTTGTTAACACCCATCAGAAAGAATCCATAAAGTAAAAAGCACCGAACAAACAGACAAAGTAACTTGGTCAGCGGACATTAATCAGGTTGTTTCACCAGTCACCCCAGTATAGCATGCTAGCTAGGCACATGAACAAAATAGTCATGGTGACAGATGAAGGTCACATTTTGGCCCAAAAAGATGAACGCACTGAGATAATATGGTTACTGATGATCTAATCTGCTAGCAAGAAAGAATATTTCAGGAATCAGTTTGCCTTTCCTGACCATGGGACCTAAGTCAACATTATGTTAGGAATCAATACCTGATTAATCACTAGCATTGGGTACCCCATAATCAGATCAGCAAACACACTATAAAGCACAGGTATAAGGATGGATTGTGACCCTGAGAACACACTGAGAGTGCTATGTCTACACAACCTAGAAGCTTCTGGACTCTAAGAGTGTTGATGTGACTTGCTGAAGGTGCAGATACACTCCAGCTCAGAGGCAACACTCAACTAAGATATAAAACCATTCTCTGGAGTGCACTTATGTATTAAATCAAAGATTGCTGTTATGCCCTGAAAACTTGTGTTCACCCAACATTAATGTTAAAACTTATACCATGTAATAGTATTTCATTGAAAATTCTCTGGTTTCATAGTGTCTTTAGGAGGTGATTAGATCAGGAGTGTAAATCCTCATGAATGAGATTAGCACTCTTATGAAAGAGGCAGAAGTTAGTTCATTGGCCCTTTCACTGCGTTAGGATCCAGCAAGAAACATGCATTCACTAGACATCCAATGTGCCAACCTCTGTTGTGGACTTTCCAGCTTCCAGAGCTGTGCAAAATAAATTTCTGTTGTTTATAAGCCATCTTGTTCATAATATTTTGCCATAGCAACATGGATGAGCAAAGGACAACTGCTGAGTAAGTCTGTGTCTTGAATACATGTGCTACATTGTTCGAGGAATCAAGGGATAAAAGCAGGAGTGGTCTTGTGGACAACCATGTTAAATAAATTATTGGTGAGCTTTTTGTTTTTCATTTGCACAACTTGGGGTCTGCAGAGTTATAGATCTTGGTGCCAAATGATAAACATCAAGAGTTCTATTGAATTAGAAGCTACAACAGGTACCTGGCTTCTTGGGCTGCAGAAAGGAAGAAGTTTCAGTGTATTAGAATGAGTAATTGGCCTAGATCATCAACAGAGTGCAAAGCTACTATTATGTTTTGGGTTCATTGAGGAATATATGTGGTACCTAAATAGTTTACTGAAATTAATTACATTGTTGACTAATTGTAACTCCAAATAGACATGTGCAGCAAACTCAGGCTGATTACCCCAGTCTCAGGGCATTTGTGTATAAAAGTTTGGGTCATATCACCGGATAAGACACTAAGATAAGAAGAGTTAAAGAAGATCTAAAGTAGATGATGGAAGAAGGAGAAGATGCATGGAGATTATCCTTTAGACTAAGAACAGTGGCAGGGACTTATTTTGTCCCTATTAGCTATAGACTTCTGGTTAGCACTCAGAAAGTCATGGGAATTCTGGAGGTGCTATACCCAGATACATAAGGAAAAGCATACTTGAGCATCGCAGAGAGTAAACGATAATGGAGAGAGATTTTTTTCTACCAAGAACCTTCTTTAAGAGAGAATACTACCTACCTAAGGAATTGTATTCAATATACAATCTCCAGCTCTCAGATACTCGTGATCTATATCAAATGCAAATAATCACTGGCTACATGTTACAATCTTTTGGGAAACTTACATAGTGACTGAGTGATAAGGGGGGGGTGGGTATAAAGTCAAGCAATTTTGGCTTGGGACAGGAATCCTATGAGTGATTCTATCTCTAGAAGAGCCGAGTCCTTGCTGTAGTGATGCAGCCATCAGAGCCCCACTCTGCAGTGCTGGAGTCACTCAATCCTGGGTCAACCTGAAACATACCATGTACTCACTTTCCAGTTGTAATCCTGGTTGGCTGGAAGGCTGAGGAGAAGGGGTTGTATGGCTGGTGGTAGGAGACTGAGGCATGACATGACATCCTTTCAAGGATGCCTCTCTCTCTCTTTCATAAATAAAATAAATAAACTTGAAATAAAATGGCCAAGATTAAACTAAGCATTTATCACGGTTTGTTATGCCCTCTCCTTTTACAGAGTTGATCTCTAATAAATACTTCACATTACCAACTTTTCAGCATCTGTTTCCACATGCTAACTCTGCATTTATGTAAAATTGAATTTCTGCATAAGATAGAAGAATTTTTATGGTATATGAGGCAGTTTATGTTTCATGCATTATAATCAATAATTATAAAGATTAGCTTTTTATTCTTTCCTTATTTTATTGTAAATTGACAAATTATGATTGCTTATATTTATAGGCTACAAAGTGATGCTACAGTTTTTAATAGGATCATTAAATTGAGCTAATTAACATATCCATTGCCTAAAGTATTCGTAATTTTTTTGTGTGAGAACATTTGAAATTTATTCTTTTAGCAATTTCAAAATGTACACTCTAGTTAAGATGCTTGAAATGGAGGTAAGTTTTCACATTTTGGGATGTAAAATAACGATTTCAGTAATGCTCTTATCTGGTAATATATAAATTCATTAATTTTGTTTGAAGAATGTAGTTGATCTTGGTTAATAATTAATAAAACAGCTCTCTATAGCTGAATTTTCTACCCTATTATTCCAAAATGACTTCACATGAATTAGAAACATAAATATAAACAGTCTATTGAGTTAAAGACTTGAAGTAGCAAGCTGCATAAAAGCTTTTGCTTTTATCACACTCTATGAGGAAGGAAATGATGAAAGGACAAATCCAGGGCATGTTATTGTGACGAGGTGCACCGTTGGAGGAACACATGCATGCACAAACACATATCAGAGACCATCTCAAAGGAAATGTTTTTGTTCTATTACCAGTCTTTTCTCTTATTTGATTTTGCCTTGCCTTTTGATGGAAGAATTAACATTTAGAAAGCAGAGATTATGATATGGGCGCAGGAGAGTGTCACTAAATAGACCACTTGCTCTCTTTAAGTACACACTTCGTGCCAGTTGTATATTCATAAAAAGGTTTTTATGGCTATCATGTGTTTCAGCCAAATACAGGCCTTATGGTGCGGTATATACTCTGCATATGAACATCAATAACCTTGACTGTACCATGTGGCTGGGTAAATAAACTGGGACCCTGGGATCCTAACTTGCTAATCAAATATCTGTTTTATATCTCATTTTGTCCTAAATTCTGTATGGGAATTTTACTGTACATAAGGGGATGCTTAGTATCATAATATTCTTCCCTCTGTTTGTGATGAGCCCATAAATGGAATACTTCAAAAGATATACTACTATATAAACGATAAAACACATACAGTAATTTTTGCAATCTTTGGTGGGGAAATTACAGAAAAAATGGACTGAAAATATTTGCCTGGCTATCAACCTGCATTTTCGAGGCTAGTAAACCGTATTTAATAATGGTACCTAAAAAGTACTTTGAACACATATTAATACTTTATAATAATTTAGATTTCTCAAAACATATCCTTTATAACTTAATAAACTTATATTGTGATTTGTAGTGTTCTGTTCAATTTTTTTTGAATTGCATAGTATTTGTAGGTGTAATAATTTTATTATAATTATAATACATAAATATACCTTCATATGACTTAGAAGATATTTAATCAATCCTGTTAATCTTTTTTGGAATGAATCAAAAGTCAAATCATAATAATACGTGTTACAAAACTTTAGTATATCTAGATTGTATGAACTTATATATACAGTTGCTTTCCAAATTATATATTTCTTGTAAATTTTAGAAACTTACAGTGATTCATCGGACAAAAGTAAAAATAAGCTATCAGAATCAATACACATATGATTAAAGTATACCTTTTAAACACATTTATTGGGATCAGCAGATGGCATAATGGTTGTGTCGCAGGAATCCCACATAGTCAACTGAGGTTCAAGTCCCAGACTTAGTGACTTGAAACTCAACCTGGACATGTGT
Organism: Tupaia belangeri chinensis; assembly: GCF_000334495.1. NCBI lineage: Eukaryota > Metazoa > Chordata > Mammalia > Scandentia > Tupaiidae > Tupaia > Tupaia belangeri. Next base: position 1,257,005 of record NW_006159463.1, read on the forward strand.
GCATGCATGCCCAAGATCCCTAGAGAAGAATGAAGGAGAAAGTATTTCTTTGTGGCATCCTTCTGGTGGGTGATGTCTCTTTTTCTATCTCTCTGTCTCTCTCTGTCTCTCCAGAGAGTCCATATACTATATACCAAAAGAAAAAAAAATCTGCAAAAAGAACATAATAATTTGCAGACTATGCTGCAATATTGAAAGCTAATAAGGCAGCATTTGAACAACTCATCGATTAATGAACATAGCCAATTTACGATTCTAAATTAGTAGGGATGGGAATAAAAGTTAATGTGTATCATATGTATAAATGTATATAAACTTGAATGTTATTTGCAAGTCAATTTTTACTTGTAGGCTTTCCATTTATTTCAGATTAAATAGGCCAATTAATGATAATCAGCAGGACTAATTGTAAATGCACCAAGTAACAAATTACTCCCCCGAAAACAAAATCAAGCATTTTTATTTATCTTTTTGAATTGCAGTATCTCTCTCTTTGAATTTATTTATTATTTATTTTAAGTTTTTGTTTGTTTATTTGTTTGTTTTCAATAGGGCACATGCACTTGCTGGAGAGATGGAGAGAGACGGAGATGCAAAAAGCAAGAAATCACCCTCCAGAAGCAATGACTACTACACCATCCCTTCTTAAGTCTCCTCGGGATTTGGGGCAAGCACACACACGCCTAACTTAAATTTCAAGCCTCTGATTCTGGGACTAAGATCGTGGTTGGTCATGTGGGATTCCAGCGATGGAATCAGCGATCTGCTGGTTCCCCTGAGTTGTGGTATCTCTTAATCCATATAGAAGGTGTGATGTCGGGACCAGCAGTTGGCATAATGGCTATGTCACTGGACTCCAAAATAGTTGAGTGTGGTTTGAGTCCCAGACCCGGTGGCTGAAACTCACACCAGGTGTGTGGGCATGTATGCCAAAGATCCCAAGAGGAGAATGAAGGAGAAGGGTTTGTGGTGTGGCTATCTCCCCTGTGGGGTGATTTCTCAATTTCTGTCTCTCTGTCTCATTCTGTCTTTCTGGTGAGCACATGCGCCCTATAGCAAAAACCTCTCTCAAAAAAAAAAAAAAAAAAGAATTTGTAATGTCAAAAAATATCCACATATCCACTAGGTTGAATTAAACAGACAAGGGATACTTATTCAAAACAATTTCAATAGGAGTAAAATATATTGTAGGAAAATATTGAATTTAATTCTGCGTAGACAAAAAATAAATTGTTTAAAAACTAGGGTCACCTAGTGGTGATGGTTAGGTCAATATGACACTCTATGTGTGTTTGCTAATTGGTGCTTATTAAGGATGAACTCCTATTCTGACATAAACTGGAAAATAGGGTCACTTTCTTACTACATTTTAAAAAGATGGCTCTTAGCTTCAAGAGAAAGAATTTGTAAGAAACTGTACATCTCAAAGAGACAGAGATTATGTAAAATTACAAGTTTTCTAAAATAAATAGTCGCAAAATGAGGATCGAGGGTCTAGAATCAGACAGAATATGTCTGTAGTTTATGGTCAAGTTGAGAGGAACATTAAGGCTGTTTTAGGAAATGGTCAGTTTCTTGGGCCTTTGAATCCATCCAATCAACCATTTTTCCATCTTATGTGATGAATAAGATAAAAGTGTGAATTCCTTTTATCTTATTAATCATATAATCCGATTACTCCTACACCACTGTGGCCAGTATTTCCTCCATTATATCTACATTTTAAATTCATGATGTTTAAGATTACAATCTTTCCTCAGTAGTTTCAGCCTCCTAGCGAATACCTGCTGCCCTGTTGAGAAAGGCTAACTCCATCCTGCTAGACAATGACAAACTTGAATAATCTTTTTCTTTCTCTGTCAAAATACTCTTACGTAGTTTGCCTATGCTATACGATCATTTACAATCTATGAACATCCTTCTAACTTAAAAAAAAAAAAAAACCTCTTACTATTTTTATCTGCCAGAATGACAGTAGATTTCATTGGTTAATTTAATGTATCAATATTTAACAGAATCACCTTTACTTTTGAAGAGATTTTTTTCTATAGGGCATGTACGCTTGCCAGAAAGACAGAGAGAGACAGAGAGACAGAAAGTGAGAAATCACCCTCCAGGGGGCATGGCCACGCTGCAGTCCCTTCTCCTCCATTCTCCTCTTGGGGTCTTGGGCATGCACGCAGCTGTGCCCGGTATGAGTTTAAGCCACGGTGTCTGGGACTCCAGCGACTTCATGGGAGTCCAGCAATATAGCCATTATGCCATATGCTGGTCCTCAGAAAAAAACAAAAAAACAAAAAACTGCCCACTACAGATTATTTTTTTTTTACGTTGTTTTTCTTGCTTGGAATAGAATTCCAAATTTTTTCATTTGAAACTCTACCAAGATTCAGAATAAAATTTCATCAGGTCCTCTTTCATCATTGTAATTATATTAAATTATAATGCATTTGTTGAAATTGGTACTTTATTTATTTATTTATTTTATTTATTATTTTTTAGTTTTATGCCATAGGGTACATGTACTCACTGAAGAGGAACAGAGACAGAGAGAAGTAAAGTGTGGAAATGCAGAAACAGACTGCTGATAAAGAAGCACCACTCAAAGTAGGAAAACTCAGATTCATTACTCTGGCAGACCCAGAGGAGCTTGAACTCCAAAGTCTGGACACCGATGTGGGGAAGGGTGGGTTTGAAAGGCTTCTGGTTCTGGCCCAGGGTAATGTCCTTTGAACCAGTTCAGACTGGCTATATGTTTAGATCACAGCATATTAGCCTGTCTCTAGTTCTCAGAAAGCCCTGAGCAGTTAAGCTACATCCTGCTTTGCAAGCAGGTTGCAAAAGTAGTATTCAATTAGATAGCAGTCATGATCCATATCAAAATCAGCCCTCAGGGGGATAGGGAAACCTCAATCCCTTCTCTTCCATTCTCAGGATTTGGGGCATGCACACACATGCCCCTGGAGTGAGTTCCAAGACCCTGGTCCAGGACTCAAACAGTTGTCAGCCATGTGGGAGTCCAGTGCTTTAACCACCACACCACCTACTGGCCTATTTTATTTTATTTCATTTTTAAAATTTGCTATAGGGTGCATGTGCTTTCCAGAGAGAGATAGAGAGATAAAGAAAGTACCCACAGGTGGGATGTCCAGGCTGCAATCGCTTGTTCCCTTCTCTTTTTGGGTTTTTGGGCATGCACACAGATGTGCCTGCTTGTTTTACTAATTGCTGGGTTGAGGACACAAATCATGCCACATGGGACCCAGCTGCCCCGATCTCTGACCCACACCCTGACCAAAAATTATTGCTACCTTTTAAAAAAAATATTTGTTGGTATCACCACCATCCATATCAATCTATATGTTATACATCTTTACTTTTCAAATGTAGTGCTCAGTTCAGAGGATTCCTGCTACACACACACACACACACACACACGTGCGTGTGTAAATATGTGTATATATATATGAAGGCATTATGTGTAGCCTTAATATTTTTGTATTTTTGTTATTTTAAGCTTGTGTAAAATTTTTTGAAATCTATTATTTAGCTACCTAAAATTGTTTAACAATTGTTTCTCAGTGTTTAGACAGATTCAAATCTGTAGCAGGAAGAAAACAAAACCAAAACAAGTAAATAGCAAGCACAAGCACTAAACGTACAAAATATGGAAATTAAACTACATTGTGATTATACATGTATTATACATGGAGAACAAAGAGTGTTGAATTTCTGGAAAATAGGAAATACCAAGCATGTTGATTTTAACTTTGTTTAATTTTGATGTTTCCTATATAGAAATATTCTCTGATTTAAATTCACAATGCAGTTGTTTCTAGGTATCTGTAGAAACTGGTTCTTCCTTAAATACTGAAATCTAGAAATGCCAGTCACTTATATAAACGCTATAGTACTTGCATAAAACCTATATTCATTCTCCTATATACTTTAAATCATCTCTAGATTATTTATGATACCTAATGCAACATAAATGATATGTAAGTAATTGTTTTACTGTCTAGAAAATAGTGACATAAAAAGTGTTTACAATTTCAGTGTAGAAAGAAACATGATATACCTCAGTAAACATCAGCAATAACACAACACTTCCAGTAATATTTGGTTGAATTTGAGGTTGGGAAAGCAATGGATGGGGAGGGCCAACTGTGGCTTTTTTTTTTTTTTTGGTAGCATTTGGCCATTTCAATGCCTGTTTTCTGTGGAATCCACAGGAAAAAGCTAACATTTATGTGATAAAAGCATAAACTATATGAAATGTATTCATTCTCCTATATACTTTAAATCATCTCTAGATTATTTATGATACCTAATGCAACATAAATGATATGTAAGTAATTGTTTTACTGTCTAGAAAATAGTGACATAAAAAGTGTTTACAATTTCAGTGTAGAAAGAAACATGATATACCTCAGTAAACATCAGCAATAACACAACACTTCCAGTAATATTTGGTTGAATTTGAGGTTGGGAAAGCAATGGATGGGGAGGGCCAACTGTGGCTTTTTTTTTTTTTTTGGTAGCATTTGGCCATTTCAATGCCTGTTTTCTGTGGAATCCACAGGAAAAAGCTAACATTTATGTGATAAAAGCATAAACTATATGAAATGTTGTATCAGTGAATCTTGAACAATGTCTATGTGTCAATATTTTGTTATAGTTTAGTCAAGTATATACAAGGGGGCTTAAAAACTTAATAGAAAAAAATGGAATTAAACCGCACACTTATTTTGACGTAAAATTGCTTTTTCACATTCATGCTTTTCTTGTATGTTATGTATTTAATGTGAACTATTGGAAGACCGGAAGACCTCTTGTATATTTCAATTTCAAAGTACACAAATGATGCTTAGATTTAGAAAGCTTATTTTGGTTTTGTAGAAAGAATAAATGTGAACAAAGTTGAGTGTAGGTGAATCTCAGAAAATTTTATTGGTGTTGGAGGAAAAATCATATCATAGCTACTTGCCGGGGTTCCAACCTCGGCGGGGGTGGGTTGACTCGTCAGAGGCAATGCAGGAAAGGAAGACTAAGGCCTTGGTGCCTTTTTATGCACGTCCTGAGTTGGACACTCCTCAGAGATCGCTCTCTGTAGAGTGACAACTGCCAGAAATTATTGTGCCTTTTTATTGAAAATGTGATACATGCAAGTAAAGGGGTGAGGGGCTATGTGTTCTAATTATCAGTTCAATAGGGATCATAGGTTCCATTCAGGGTTGGATTAAGGGTGGCTCTATTGCGGTTCCACAATTGTTCATTTGATGTAGGCATCTTCATGGAATGCAGTTTTGGGAAAGCAGCTCCAGCAAGCAGAGATAATTATCAGCTGATGTGGCAGCAGCCATCTTGTGATTACTGAGCATGATGCTGAGAAAAGAAAATCTCAAGTACAGATATTAGTTCTTATGGATCTTAATAAAGAATTATACTTATATAGTTTTATAGGAATTTAAAACTTAATTTAAGGAATCCTAATATATTTATCTATTTCACTTGGTGAGGGCGGGGGTGTCCTGGCCAGTTTCGGCCTAATCCTATTTTATGTAAAGAAAAGATTATTTTTAAGCTTATGTTAAATGTATCTTGAAGGGCCTCCCAAAGGTCAAGAAGACTTCTGCCTAGATAGAACTTTAGCATACCCTCTATCGTGACTATAGGGATGAAGCATTGTAATTAACAGTAGGTGATCAGGGCAAAGGGGAGTGGTTGGGGGACTTTTGGGAAATCTTATCACATACTCAAGAGAGCTACATAATTCTTTTATAGTAGTATATCAGGGAGTCAGAGAGGGGTCGCTTCCCAGCAAACCTACTGCAGTCTCTGGAGCATACAACAAGCGGCCTTGGGACCAGCAGTAAGTGTAATGGCTATATCGCTGGACTCCCATGTAGTCGACCGCAGTTTGCGTGCCAGACCTGGTGGCTTAAAACTCAGGCCGGGCGCATGTGCATGCGTGCCTAAGATCCCGAGAGGAGAGTGGAGGAGAAGGGATTGTAGCATGGCCATCCCATCAGGGGGAGATTTCTCACTTTCTATCTCTCTATCTCTCTCTGTCTGTCTGGCAAGTGCATGTACCTTATTGCAAAAAAAAAAAAAAAAAGAAAAAAGAAAAAAACTCTCCAAAAAAAAAAAAAAATCAAAAAACAAAACAACAACAACAAAAAAAACAAGCGGTCTTGCCAGCATGCTGAGACAACCCAAGCTTTGCTCATAGGTTGGGGGATGTACAACATTGGCCTTGCCAACATGCTGAGCTGACCAAAGCTATGCTCAAAGGTCAAAGGTTCAAAACAGATCCTGGGGCCCCATCGGGTTGGACTCCTCCAACTACTCACACAAACATTATTTTGTCATTATTTTGTAAAGATAAACTGCTCATATCTTTTCATCTATGTCATTTTTATTGATTTCCTGATGGAGGGGAGAAATTATTGTTTTTAGGAAATTATCTAGTGAGATGTTTGCAGCTTATGTGATATTATTAATGAATTTCTGTTGTGTGTATTAAATCTACATGTCTGGACATAATTAATGTAATTTGCACATTATGTGAATAATGACACTATAGTATAGTCTTTTAACTTATGAATTTGCAAACTAACAATCTTTAGAATATAAGAGAAACAAAAAAAGTTTAATTTTATCAATATCACCCCAATCCCCCAAGGCTATGGTTAATATCAATGTACACATTCCTGAAAAATGCTGAGACAGTGGATGCAAAGTTTTTCTAACACAAAAATGATGACTGCATGAGCTTATGCATATGTTAATTAGGTATATTTAGTTATTTCACAATGTGTATATATATATACATACTTTAAAATACCATAATATAAATAGTAAATCAAAGAATTTGTCAGTGTAAAACTTTTTAAAAATAAAGAAAGAGGGACCAGCAGTTGGCGTAATGGCTATGTTGCTGGACTCCCATGTAGTAGACTGCTGTTCGAGTCCCAGACCTGGTGGCTGAAACTCACATTGGGCACATTTGCATTCACCCTCAAGATCCTGAGAGGAGGGTTGAGGAGAAGGGATTGTGGCATGGCAATTCCCCCTCAGGGGTGATTTCTCACTTTCTCTCTCTCTGTCTCTCTGGAGAGCATATGCACCATATAGCAAAAACCTCTTCCCCAAAAAATAAATGAATTAATTAAAATGAAATTGTCAACAATGTATTAGCTGCTATTCTTCTTTTTTTAAAAAAATGCATAGTTTGGTCAGTAAGTGATGTAGTGGTTAAAATGCTGGACTCCCACTGCAGTTCGAGTCCTGTACTGGATGGCCTGAAAATCACTCTGGTGATGTATGAGTGCATGCCCAAAATCCCAATAGGAAACTGGAGGAGAGGGGATTCTGGTATGGCCATCTTTCTTGGAGGTGATTTCTCATTCTCTCTCTCTCTCTGGCAAATGCACATGTTCTATGGCAAAAACCTAAAAATAAATAAATGTTTAAAAAAAAGAATAGAACCATTATAAATTAAAAATGTTTAACAATTGCTAGATCTAAAAACAAAAATCACTGATGATGTTGTAAAAAGGGGTTGAACTACTAAAAACACACTTTCTACATAAATGTGTAAATAGTATTTTCTGAATTTTAAGGCTTTCTAATTTTAAAAAGTGCTTAAAGTGTCACTAGATAGCACTAATTCAATATTTTTAAGTAATTTCTCATTGTGTTTTACAATGCTACTGTGCCAAAGATACTGAAATCTACATTAGTACATAGGATCCTAGAGCTGACCTTAATTAGATGTATTGACTATATTGATCCAAATATAACAACATTAACATATTTTCTAAATATGTTTGTATTTTAAGATGTACCTTTACATTTGCCCTATAATCAAATAATATGTCACATCCTGGGAATGCTGCAATGTTCTGATGATTTTTTTTGAAAATATCTTCATTAATACATAAAAATTATTGTCCTGTGGCAGTACAGATTCTTAATACAAAATGCTTTGTACTTTTATATTATACAAAGTGTTATATAGATACTTTCACTAAAGATTTGATACTCATTTCAACTACTAATATTTTTAATAATATTACTCATCACAGAATTCTTTTTAAGAATTTTTACTGTCTACTATTATTTGTATTACATGGGGAATGCAAGGTAATCATAATATGGAAAAAGGTATCCATACTTGTCAAAAAACAACCACTTAGGAATAATATGGAAAGCTCATATATAACTTAATATATACTAGCAAGCATTCTATTTCCATATCAAAAATTATTTTGATGTTATCTTTTGCCCTATAAGTTTAATTTTTTTCATTCTCTCTTCTACCCCATATACCATATCATATTTCCCAGGGATAGTCAACTAATTGTTTATAACCTATAACTCTAATTTTTTTATTCTGATAAAAGTACTGAACTACTTCCTAATATTTGCTGTGCTTGAATTTTTGATAAAAATGTCACAGCAGTGCAGTCCTCATTATCTAGTTCATTTATTCTGAATGCAAATGCACACATAATTGAAATGGTAAGATCAGAGGTCACAAAGGCTATAACAGAGCAAAGTCCTCTAATGCCTGACCTACTCTTAATGTCCGTCTCCTCAGTGAAGTATTTCCACTAACCACATAGAAACATATTTAGAGAAGATTGAAGACAACCCCTTGCTTGGTTAAGGGTAGAAAAGTTGCGTATTGATTGACTTCCAAGAGATACCAAAACTTCTTTGTCAAATGAGCAAGAAACTTTAAATATCTTTATGACATTTTCATAAAAATAATCTGACTTTAAATTTTAACACTTATGATTGCAAACACAAGGCAATGAAAATAAAAGTGTTATCACATTGTTTTCCTCAGTCATATGCCCACTGTAATCAAAACAAATTTCTTAATGTGTGGTTCTTTAATTTTGGACATTTGCATTTTCTAGATAAATGCTCCACTTTGCAACTCTTTAAAATATCCCTCGGTCACTCACTTTGGTGATAACCATTAAAAACACTTGAACTTGATTAAACTGCCTCCCTACGTCCTGCTGGCTTCCTCAATTATCCAGAATGTACCTTTGTGCTTTTAGTACTGTTGAAATTTCTTGAGCATTATCTTAGATGTAATGTTAGTCAGATATTACAGAGGGATATGCATTTGCATATGACAATATAATAACTTGGCATTATCAGTTTATAGCTACAAATATTTCAGGTCTAAAGGAATATAGCAAATTTAGTAAAATAAATAAAATCTACTTTAGTTTTAAACAAATCCTAATAAAAATGTATGTCCTATAACTGTGGAAAAACTAGTGATTGCTTTTGAGATTTACTTTCCTCAGCCTTAAAGTAGGCACATCTTTAACTATGGAAAAATATTGAAATACATATTCAATAAAATATTGTTAAAGATGTCCTGGTTAACAAAGGTTCTTACTAAAAACATTTGCTGCCATCATAATGCTAGTTGTAATTAAAAAAGCATTTGGATACCTTTATTTCTACAATAGATTTATAACACAATACAACTGTGTTTCTCAATTCTAGATTATTTCTTTTCTTGGTTTAGTTATACTCACCACAGTGAAAAGCATTGCCAAAGGAATGTGTATACATCTATGAGCAATACATTGAGAGGTCTTCTTGGATACAGTTCACATTAAAGTACTAATTATTATATTGCCATTCACACCCCCCCCCAATCCAACTTGTTTCTCATCACTTACCTGAACTGGCTGCTCTCACTCAGCTTACCAAGTTCTCCTTATCATACATTTCAAGAGGACATTCTAAAATCCGCATCTCATTGACTTACAGCCATAGAGAACAATACCCGGAATTTATTTATTCTTCTTTTGATTAAAAAAAAAAAAATCTCTGTTGTAAGAGCAATTGAATAAGATCTACCTTTTAGCAGATTTTAAATATATAATATAGTTCCAATAATAGACACAATGTCGTACTGCCATTCTCTAGAACTTCTTTGTCATGGCAAATCGAAACTTTATATGCCCTGCTTAGGGTCTCCCTTTTTCCTGTACCTCTAGCACCTGCAACCACTACCACACTCTTTGCCTGGCTACTTTAGATATCTTATCATCTAGTATTTGTCCTTCAGTAACTTGTTTATTTTTTTTTAGCATTAAGTGCTCCAAATTCATCTGTGTTGTCGCATATGAAAAGATTTCGTTTTTACCAGAGTCTGAATAATATTCCATTTTATGTTTGCACTGTATTTTCTTTATCCACTCATCTATCCATGGGCATTTAGGTGGTTACGTGGCAATTGTGAATATGTTGCAATCAATATGGGAGTAGTATTTCTCAGTTCTTTATTTTAATTATTTTGGAAAAGTATACAAAAATAGTATTGCTGACCACATTACATTTCAGACATGAACATTTTTTTCTCAATAATTATCATACTTGCAAACTTATGTTTTTTTTTTTTTTAATTTTTCACAGTAAAATGTTGTTTGGATTTCTCTTCACCACCAATCTGCAAACTTTACGAGAAAAAACACCACGTTTTTGTTTATGTTTTTAGGTTTTGCCATAGGGTGTGTGTATTCATGAGAGAGAGAGACAGAAAGAGGGAAAGTGAGAAATCACACCCTAGGGAGGATTGCCACTTCCCAGTCCCTTGTACTTCATTCTCCTCTCAGGATTTTGGGCATTGCATGCAACCCCAATGTGATTTACAAATCAAGAGGTCTGGACTTTGAATTGTGTTTTGCCATCTGCAACTTCATCACCTTAACCACTTAGCCACCTGCTGGCCAGGAAAAATACCATTTTCATTAAACTAATTCTATTTCTAACAAATTGTCTCACCTATAAAAGGTATTTTAAGAACAATATGTAGTTGAATAGATAAAATTAGTTATAAAAATAATTAAATAAGGTCCCAGTAGGTGATCTAGTGGTTAAGACGCTGGATCCACATAGATAAATGAGCAGTCTGAGTCCCAAAACTGATGACTTAAAAAACACACCTGTTAGATGTGCATGTGTACCCCATATCCTAAGAGGACAATGGAAGAGAGGAGGTGAAGCCATACCCCTGGGGGCTGATCTTTCTCTTTCTCTCTTTTATCTTTCTCTTTCACTTTCTCTTTGGTAAGTGCAGGTACACTATAGAAAAAAATCAATAAATACATAAAATTAAATTAATTAATTATTTTTACTAACAAAAAATCCTTGGTCTCGGCTTTTTACATTGATAATTTGGGGCATGTTAAGCAATGGAGTGGAAATCCCATTTGTAACCACATCTTTGAAGTGTATTGAGAGTGATGGGGTACATTTTTAAGGATATAGTTATAAATTGGACCCTCAAGAAAACAATTTCCAAAAGCGTAATCCTTGAATAGGCTGAATTTAAGTCCATAGTTGTACAAGGTTTATGTTTAGTCCCATGTTCCTTTTAACTACCAGACTACCAGGCTCCCTTCCTGAAGTTCAACATCCATAACAAGATGAAAATACTTATGAATGTTTCAAAATGATCTAAAATATAATTTTAAATAAATGGTAAGAATTAATTTGAGGAATCTAAAATTGTTTATGATTAAATTGCAAATTGCATTACTGTATTGACTACATTTTATGTCTTTGGTCTCTAACAGGAAAGATACAGGTTGCTGTATATTACAAAGTCAAAAAAATCAATATAAATTAAGTTGAAGCTCGAGAGGGCAGCTCTGTTCAAAATCAGTGCTGATTTAAAAATCAATGTAAGTTTAAACAAACATGTTATGTTTTATCAGCATAATGTGTAACTGTCGGGAGGGTTAAAAATGCCAAACAAACAAACAAATAAACGAAGTCTTCAAATACCTGCATGTACTAGTATGTACCATGAATGCAAATAGATGATGAATATGGACATGATTACAGGTCAGCAACACAGGACTCCCAATCAGGTATTCAAACCCTAAGTAAGATTCTTCTAAACATCTATATATGCCAAGAAATATTAATTTAAAGCATTTCTCAGTTTATACATGAAATACAACTTGTCATTCATTGTACAGTGCAAACTATTTCATGATGGATGTTCTGTGTTCTCAGCCTAATTTGCATTCATAAAGTAGCAAAAAGAAACAATTCTGTGATTATTAAATAAAGTAAAATACATTTTTGAAGTAATATTGTCTACTGTGATTTCCATTTAATTACTAATTAATTTCTCATTAATTGCTAATCTTGTCTTGTTCCAGGCTGGCAATATTAAGGTCAACCACTTTAATCTTCAGAAATGATCTATATATGTATACCTATGAAATATATGCTATATCCTATTTATAATTTTCTTGTAATAATGATTAGTAGTAATTATTACCTTCGGATATTTCAAATGAAAAAAATACATCCCATACAAAATATGTGTGCCTATGTGTGTGTGTGGTGTGTGTGTGTGTATATATATAGTTACTCCCTCTGTACACACACATATATACACACAAACATACACACATATACATTTCATATATATTACCTATATACACATATAAAAACATGCATGCAGTCATGTGTTGCACATTATTTTAGTCAACAACAAGCATCATATTGTCTATTTGTTCCCTAAGATTATAAAGCAACAGAAAAGTTTATGTGACATCATCAAAGTCGGCATAATGTCATGGTGCAATGCAATGCATATTTGGGTGTTTGTGGTAATACCGGTGTGAACGATTCTACTGTGTAAGTCTTACAAAGGTATAACACATATAGTTATGCACTGTATGTAGTACTTGATAATAATAATAAACAACTATGTTACTGGTTTTTATATATTTACTACATTATATTTTTATCATGATTTTAGAGTAAACTCCTTCTGCATACTAATCAAATAAGTTTATTGTAAATAGTTGCCCTGTTCCAGCAGCCTCACAAGAACTCTGTTTACTGCCCCTCTTGATTACATGATTTCTCTGGTGCTTGATTTAAGGGGGTGTTCCATTTAGCATGGTCCTTTCAGTAGGATGGGACATGAAGGCAAAAGTCAGCAATACTGAGAATCCTGACGTTGTATAGGCTCAGGCTAACGTGTATGTCTGTGTCTTAGTTTTTAACAAAAATGTTTAAAAAGTAAAAACTATGCAGTGAAGGAATTTTTAAAGAGATGAAATCTTATGGAATAAAAAATATACAAAAAGGGACCAGCAGTTAGCGTAATGGTTATGTCGCTGGACTCCCACGTAGTTGACCATGGTTCGAGTCCCGGACCCAGTGGCTTAAATTCAAGCCCGGTGTGTGTGCATGTGTGCCCAAGATCCCAAGAGGAGAATGGAGGAGAAGGGATTGTGGCGTGGCCATCCCCCCTGGGAGGGGTGATTTCTCACTTCTTGTCTCTCTGTCTGTCTGGCAAGTGCATGCGCTCTATGGCAAAAATCTCTCAAAAAAAAAAAAAAAAAGGAAAAAAAATCTAAAGAAAGATATTTTTGTAGAGATGTATAACGTGTTTGTCTTTTAAGCTAAGTATTTTAGAAAAGAGTCAAAAAGTTTATGAAGTAAAAATCACAGTAAGCTAATGCTAAATTATTACTTGTATAAATTTATTTTGTTGTCAGAGGAACCAAAGACCTCCATCATTGGGTCCAAACATCACAGAGCATTTCATTACTGCTATGTCAGCATCTGGCTCCAGTATCTATTCTATCTATTTATTTATTGTGCCGTCGGGAAATTCATGATGTATTTTTCTGTTTTTCTATGCAAAAATGCATCATAACTTTTTCGACAATGCAATATTTCTGAAGAACATAGCAAGTCAGACTCTGCCTTAGATAAGTATAAATACACAAACACTTACCACTATTTTATAATTGCCCACAGAATTCAGTAGAGTAATATACTTTATAGGTTTTTAGCCTAGGGATAATAGTCTATACTAGAGAGTGTACAAATCCAGAGGGACTATTTCAGTCCATGAACTGAAATAACTGAACTTTTTCTTGCTTTATCTTCCTCCAAATTATTTAAAACAAGTATGGCTAGCAGATGGTGTGTGGAGTTTAAGGTGCTGGATCCCACATGCCTAACTGCATGATTTGAGTCCTGAACCTAGTAGCTTGAAAGTCACAAGGACATGTGTGTGTGTGCATGCCCAAAATCCGGAGAGGAGAATAGAGAAGAGGTTGTGGATAGCTCAACTCCTCTGGGGGCTGATTTCTCACTTTCTCTCTCTAGTGAGCACATATGCTGTAGAGCAAAACTTAAAAAAAATATTCAAAATAAGTAAACTTAAGAAATAGGATCCTATTATTGTCACACTTAGCAGATTCTCACTGTTGACTTTCAAGACAGTGTTTAAAAAAATACTTTGCTTTTTTGCAGGATGACTCTCTGAAACAAGCTATTCAGCCAATGATTATTAGTTTTAAAGCACTCAGCTTAATACTGAATGGGAAAAGTGCATTTCAATGTGTTAGATGTTTAAAGAACTTCAAGAGAAATTTGAGTCTTTTTGGGTAATTCTGATTGTATGCAATTTTCATATCATGTACTAAATTCGCAATTTAAACTTTAGGCAATGAAGGAACCTATCATGTTATTATCCAGACTACAGAAATTCAGAAAATAAGCATTAGAAAGGTTATATAAATTGTACAAATATATAATACTGTCAAAAAATAAATGTTTGTCTTATTTCAATTCCCATTAATAATAAATATTTAACCTAGTTTAAGCACCAAACACATCCTAAGCACGCTCTATGTTTATCACACTGGCTCTTATGAAACAACATAAATGACAGCAATTATTGTTATCTCATTTAATGTCATAAAAGGAAGGATGTAAGTAATTGCCTCAAGGTCACTCAAGTAGTAAATGCTGGAGGAAAGATTTGAACTCAGGAAGACTGAGTACTTGCTCACAATTACTTTTCTGTTCTGTGTTTTTATATCTATGCTGTATTTGCCTTTCCACTGTCTGTCCAGCCCTTTAGTGTGAGTCAGCTTCTCACTTTCCTACTTATGTTTAATGTCTTGCAAAAGCTCTATGAACCTTTTAATTTCTTGGAAACTCCATCTGAATTCATATTTAATGAAACAGATGGCTTTCTTTTTCTTTAGGCTAGCCCTGGTCTTGGAATAATTTGAAAAGTAAAACAATGGTATGGCACCAGGAGATTTGCACCAGCTCTTTTTCTTCTATGTTTAAAACCAAAACAATATTAAACAGTTCAGGTATAACACATATACTTTTTAAAATTACTATTTTACTTCAATTTCTTTTATACATTCAATCACATTATTAGCTTGCAAAGTGAATAGTTCAACATGTGGACATTTCTCACCAGTCTAGTTGACAATACTATAAAGTTATCTTTAACAGATACTAACCCATTTCTTTGTCCCATAAATGCCTTGCCTCTCTATTTTTCTCCTTAATGTCCTTCCTCAGATTCTACTACTTCACCCACCCTCTTCCCACACTGTATCTGGTATTCAAAACTATTTACTATGTTTTTATATCCT
The DNA here is from genome assembly GCF_000334495.1 of Tupaia belangeri chinensis. Taxonomy (NCBI): domain Eukaryota; kingdom Metazoa; phylum Chordata; class Mammalia; order Scandentia; family Tupaiidae; genus Tupaia; species Tupaia belangeri. The sequence goes on from NW_006159463.1 coordinate 1,272,484, forward strand.
TTAGTTATTCCGTTTCAGTCATGGAGTATAGACACTAGGTATATATTAAGTGGAGACATACAATGTCTCTCCTTCATAGCTTGGCTTGCTTCACTTAGCAGTAAATCTTCCATATTCATCCACTTTCTATCAAAAGCCAGGGTCTTGATTGTTTTTGCTTGTTTTTGGCTGAGTAGTATTCTATAGAGTATATGTGCTACAGTTTTTCAATCCATTCCTCTGTTCGTGGGCATTTAGTTTGGTTCCATGTCTCAGCAATTGGGAATAATGGCACAATAAACATCGATGTGCAAGCACTTTTCTGATTAAGAATTCTTCTGTCCTTTGGGTAGATACTTAGGAATGAGAATGCTAGATCCTATAGTAGTTTTATTTGTAGATTTTTGAGGAATTTCCAAATTGTTTTCCACAGTGACTGGACCAATTTACATTCCCACTAGCAGTGTAAGAGAATTCCCCTTTCACCACACCCCTCCGGCACTTATAATTTTTTTTTAATCTTAATCATTTTGACTGGAGTTAGATGATATCTTATTGTGGTTTTGATCTGCATCTCCATTATAATGAGGGATGTTGAGCATTTTTTCATGTGTCTTTTGGTTATTCACATGTCATCCTTAAAAAGTGTTTTTTCAACTTATTCTCCCATCCTTTAGTTCTTCTGCTTGGAAGAGTACCTTCAGTCCCCTCACTCTACTTTTTCCACATCTGTAATTATTTAATAGGAAGACATTTTGAAAGTGACCTTCATTAACAGATGATTTACTTACTACTGCTCTTAGGTCAGAATTCACTGACATGATAGAAAGTCAGTTATACCTCCTTTACCTCAGCATGGGCTGGTTTAATGAGCAGATATGTCTTATTCTTCAGTGATTATACTGTAATTGCATAACTTTTAGGAATATTTCTTACAATAACTTTTCAAATAAACACTATTTATTTTGTAATTACATGAAAGTATTTACTGTGTAGAATATCCACAAGGGATTAGATTCTAAGACAATGACTATCAAAATTTATTAACTGCATTTGTTTGAGAGAAGGGGAAGATATCTGTGATGATATGTTGGGATTTTTTAAGTTCATCCATGGAAATTTTGTTAAGCATCCTGTAGAAAACAAGGTTATGATGCTTACTAAATTGCACTTCTTAGAGTCACCCATCATATTTTGTCTCATTGGAGCAGATAGCACAAGCTACATAGTGTCACAGTGAATGACTACCTTTGCTTCGAGTTTTGGTATACTAATTGTTGGTTTTGTTATCTTTCATGTTTTCTTTTTGTTTCTATCTTCTGCTTACCCTAAGACAAAGTGGTGTCTCAAAATTTTGCTGCTTTTTCTTGTTTTCCTCTCCTTCTTTCTTCTCTTTCTCTTTCTTCTTTCTGTCGTGTATGTGTGTATTCCTCAAAGGAACCTAGCCTAAGGTTGGATATTGTTGTGGGAGGGTGGAAAGACCTAGAGATTCAGAAAATTTATTAGACTTGCTTGTTTATACAGTGACTACTACATACCTTAACAACTAAAAGATTCTTTTTGTATTTTTAAATCATCAACCAATTCTTCCATATTCCTTACAGATGCTTTTTCTGTGCATTTAATCTCAGAAAACACATAGAAATGTTCTGACTTATTACGTCCACATAAGTTATACTATTATTATTTCTTTTAATTTTTTATTTTTATTTAATTAATTCATTAATTTTGAGAGATGACTATAGGGTGTGTGAGCCCGCTAGATTGACAGAAAGTAGAAACCATCCCCCCTCCAAATTGGCCATACCACAATCCCTTCTTTTCCATTCTCCCCTTGGGATTTTGAGTGTACATGAACACATGCTTGGTGCATGTTTCAAGTCACCAGGTCCAGGACTTGAACTGTGGTTCCCCATGTAAGAGTCTACCTCCTTAACCACTATGCCATTTGCTGTTTCCACTATGGTTTTAAAGAAAAAAAAAATATTTGTATTATACTTTCTTCCTCTTTCACTGAACTAGGAAAGCGAGGCCTAAGTCCCTTCTACTTATTGATAGATATTTAACTTAAATGGAGTACTGAGTTCTCTATTGTCTCTCTGGTTGCCTCTATCTCTGTTTCTATGTCTCTGTCTTCCTATCTGTCTCTCCGTCTCCTTCTCTCTCAATATAAATACACATAAACACACACACACCTCACATGCATACACACATGTATATCCTGGAGATTGCCCTAGCAGGACAGTTTACCTTTCAAATGCCTTCCCTCATGCCTAAATATCTTGTCTATCCTATAGTTCTCCTTTCTTCAGTCTACTTTTCCTAAGTTTGGAAACATCTGTCTCTGAAATCCAGACAGAAATTTAATTGAAATTCTTCACACAATGTTCCTTTCTTAACGCTAGCTCAATGTCATAAAAATTTAAATTGAATAATTGGTCATCATTTTTCTTGGCTCCCACACTGACATTTCCATATATGTAATTCTAGAATTTAGGGCGTAGAGCAGAAAGGAAGAAAATCAATAGATTTATGTAAAGTTCTCAAAAACCTACACCACAATTAATTTTTTTAAATCATATGCCACGTTCTTATTCTTTCTGAGAAAACATTGCCCTAACACTGCTGCATTAAAGCTCAATGTCCAGTTCAACCTCTGTAACTAGCATGAGTCTTGTAGAACCATAGTGGTAAGGCAGGCTAAAATATTAAAGAATTTTAGATCTTCTGATCTCTTAGAGCTGTGACAAGAGCAGAATTGATGATCATGAAAATGAATCCCAACATCTATCAGAGTAGAAAAGGTAGCTATTTCTAACTAGGTGAAATGTTGAGAACATACGTCCCTGGGTCAAATGATTAAGAAAGAGGGGGTGCACATGTGGCATGTGGAGGAGAACCTCAGAAGTCTGTAGCTCTCAGGTTCTAAAAAACATACATAGCTCTCAGGTCTGAAAGCAACATCCAGATGCTTAAATACATAACATATTACTATAACAAGTGAGATAATTTCATTAGAAAATTACAGGTTGTAGAATTTACAATATTTAAAAGGTTCTTTAAAAGTTGGTAGAGTCCTGAAAAATAATCACTAGATGTCCAGAATGACTTTCTTTCAAGTTTTACTCAACAAGTACTTTTCTATTATTCTTTTTCATTTGTTTGATAACTACACTTCAACTGACTGGAGAAATAAAGGTAAGTTACTTGTTTATTTCCAAGCAAGAGAAGTACAGAAAGATACAAACTAGGCTTTATCCATCCATTTATTGATATTGCCAATATTCCTATTTTGCTCTCTCCTTTCCCTTTGAATTCAACTAAAGCTATGTGCTCCCTTAAAATTATCTATAAAGAAGAGAGATTCTCTTTCATTAAAAATATATTGAATGGTTAATAACAAAAAGATGGAAGATAAACATTGGTTAGGATGTGGAGAAAAGACAACCCTTGCACAGTTAGTTAATAGGCATGCATATAGTATTACCATTATGGAAAATAATATGGAAAGGTCTCAAAAAACATTAAAAATAAAACTACCAAAGTATCTGACATTCATATATATACTCCAAAAAAAAAGTGTATGTGAAAGAGGTATCTGTACTTCTGTGTTCATTGTAGAATTATTTGCAATACCCAAGATATGAAGTCATCCAAAAAAGACATCAACAGATCAATGGATAAAGAAAATGTGAGAAATACAAGTGCAAGAATATAGATGGGCCTTGAGGACATTATTAACTCAAATAATCCAGGTACAAAAAGTACAGTTACTTGTATATGGCATCTAAAAGTGTTGAACTCATAAAAGTGAGCAGACTGATGATTACAAGGGGCTAGGGAGTGTGGAGAGTTTAAGACTTTGTTGGTGAAAGAATACAATACTTCATTTAGAAATTTAGTTGAAATTTGTTTAACCCTCTCAGGATTTTGGGCACAGGTGTCCCGTATGATTTGCAAACTGCTGGGTCCGGGACTCGAACCACAGTTGACCATGTGAGAGTCCAGTGCCTTAGCTACTGCAGCTCCTGCTGCCCCAGCACATACTTTCATTATCTGTCAATTGAAAAAATTAATGAGTTTGATGGAGAGGTCATTTAGCTCTCTCACATTTGCACCACTGTACCTTTAGCTATGGACAGGACAATTCTGTGTAGTGAATATTTTAACTAGTTATGCTCCTTAGAGCTGAACCAATCACTATGAAAATGGGATGAGATAGTAAATAATTTTTGTAGGCCAATCATGGTCACCCTTGATGCGGAGAGCATCGTTCCTACCTATTGCTGTAACAGGAGAGACAGGAGAGAAATGGGTCTTCTAAAAGCAAAAATTAAAGATGGTTAAATAATAAAATCTTAGGGCTGGCAGTGGTGGCACAGTAGTAATACAACGCTCTGTGATGCTGCACTCATGTGGTAAAGTCCCAGGTTCATGTCCAGAGGCCTCGCTGTACACACCAAGCACATGAACGTGCCTGATCCAGGCTGCCTAAGGCTCAGTGCTGATCACTGCATGAAGACCTTGTTAAGGTCATCTCTCTCTTTTTCTCTCTGTCTCTCTCAGTAAATAAAATTAACTTGAAAAATTCTTGAAAAATTCTTCTAGTTTGAAAAAATACAATTTGGGAATATATTTAATAGTACATATGATCAATAGTGAAGTATTTCTAGATATGCTGTAGGAGTAAATTTTGAAAATAACTCTTCATATTCATCCTTTCTGGTTTAATTCTTTACCTTCTCAGTAAATATGCACAGGTAGCATTTGGTCATTGGTTTGGAGTAATAAGATTGCTGAATAGCGTAGAACTTTTGCTAAGCAGGTCTACGAGTGCCAGATATTGATTCTGCAATGTCCTGGCTCAAATCCATTTTAATTTGCTTTTCCATTTTTATCTTCCTATGGGGGGCTACATTTCTGCCTAGTATGCTAGAAAATAAACTCATTGCTAATTATAGTACTTGTATTTCTCATATAACTACCAAGAGTAGCACTGACATTGAGTTTTATTATATAAAATAGTGTCCATATAGAAACTTAATATGATTAGATCTTTAATACATGAACCATACACTTGTCATTTATGTCATCTCAGGGGAAATAAGAAATAGCTATGTTCTATAGTTTATATCACAAGAATTCCAGATCATCTTAGATACCTATTTTATATTATAGCACATAGAACGTTCTACAGGCACATTTTGATGTTCACTTTTGGAGTGAGAAAATATGACATAAATATGGCACAGAAATCTTTACCATTAATATAGAAAAAACCTCAGCCATTGTTAAATCTAGAATTTTTTTAATTTCAAAATTCTTATTAACCTGTAAATAAAATCCAGTATCCAATAATATGTTGAACCAGTTTAAGAGTCATTAAACACTTGAAATTTATCATATATCAGGGTGGCCTCTGATTACCCCTGTAATACATTGGAAAACATACAGTGTCATTTCAGTTATTAGAGGCAAAATACTTTAACTACGTCTACATAACTTCTTACAAACTGCAATCAATGTACAAATTTCCCAAGATAGAAAATCACACAGTTAATAGATTGCCACCAATTTCAAAAGTTAAGAATTATACAGCATGGGACCAGCAGATGGCATAATGGCTGTGTCACTGGACTCCCATGTAGTTAACCGTGGTTCCGATCCTGGACCTGGTATGCCCAAGACCCTGAGAGAAGAATGGAGGAGAAGGGATTGCAGTATGGCCATCTTCCCGAGAGGTGATTTCTCACTTTCTGTCTCTCTGTCTCTCCAGTGAATGCACACACCCTATAGCAAAAATCTCTCTAAAATAAATAAATAAATAAATAAATAACATCGTGTTAATTTTAATTTCTTCCAGCAGTATAATGGTGGCTACTTTTGAAAAAAATAAAGTAAAATAGTCATAGCAGTCTTTTTTATTAAATATACTTTATCTATTATTTTAAGGAATGTTTCAGAATGCATATTATATAGAATTAATGGAAGAACGTTAACTTTGAATATGAAATTACCTGGAGTTCATAATAGTAAAATACATAAAAATATTTATTCATTAATTTACTTTTATTTGGGTTCTGTCAAAGAATAAAGTGTCTTGCACATTGAAATTAACTTCACTCTCTCTGCCTTTCTCAGTCATGGAAGAAGTAAAAAAAATAATAAAATTAGAGCCAACTTGGTAGCACAGTGGTTAAGCACTGGACATAGGAAGCTGGAAATCACATGACTGAGATGTGGTTCAAATTTTGATCCTGGAGACTTGAGAGACATGGCAAACCTGTGTGTGTGTGCATGCCCAGAATACTGATAGAGAAATAGACAAAATAGATTGCAACATGGCCACGTCACTTTGGAGGGAGTACTAACATTTTAATATGTCTCTGCTTTTCCATCTCTCCTCTCTCTCTCTCTCTCTCTCTCTCTGGTAATACATGTACCTTCTGGAAATTAAAAAATAAAATATATAAAATGAATCCCAAAATAATTAATATGTGAAACAATGTTAGGTGATTTGAGTGAATCAAAACATTGAGACAGGAATCATAGTCATGTGCTAGCTAATTGTGAAATATCTGAAAAGTATTGCTTTCTTTTCTTTTTTCCCAGTGTTTTCGTTGTTCAAGGGAAGACACTAAAAGTTATCCAAATTATTACTACACGATGGCTTCTTTATATGTGTAAGGATACTCACAAAAGCTGTCAACATACAATTAGATTCACACAATGAACTATGTTACTAAAACGTAAATCTCAGAACTTCTAAATTAGTTTATTTCTATTTTTGCCATGATGGTCAAATGAAGTATAACTAAATAAATCTTCTCCAGACAGTTCAAACTTAGAGACAAATGTGAACTATTTTCTTCAATATTATTAACCGGTAACAGAATTTTTTTATTAGAGAAATGGGGCCAGTGGAGCCACCTGCCAAAAGTGAAAAGTGAGTGAATAAGCAAATTAAGAAAAATATTTCTTTACAAATTCTATACATGTTCCCTGTTCAGTATATATAGCTATGTATCTATACATGTACACATGTATATAATCTATTATTATTTTTAGAGAGGTTTTTGCATTTCGGCTCATGTGCTTTCTAGAAAGACAGAGAGAGACAGAGAGACAGAAAGTGAGAAATCACCCCCAAAAGGGGGATGGCCACAGAGCAATCCTTGTCCTCCATTCTTCTCTCAGGATCTTGGGCATGCATGCACACGAGCCCAGCTTGAGTTTAAGCTACTGAGTCTAAAACTTGAACCACAGTCGACTACATGGAAGTCCAGCGACATACCCATTACACCATCTACTGGTCTCTATTATTATTATTTTTGATTTGCTATAGAGCACATACATTCACTAGAGAGACTGAGAAAGAGAGAAGGAGAGCCAATCTGAACCATGATTGGCTGTGTGGGAGTACAACACCCCAAAAACCATGCTGGCCCCTATAATCTATTTTTAATTTCAGCTTATTTTATTTTATTTTCTTTAGATATACAATAACATTCTTAACTAGCATAATAGAGGTACGTTTGTCTTTGCCATATTCCTAGACATTAATGCCATAAACATCCTATAAAATATACAAATGCATACTTATGTACTTATGTAAGGTCTTTTGCAGGATGAATTCTTTTGCAGGATGAATGCAAAGTTAAATTGTGCATTGAATTAGGCACATATTATCACACTTATCAGATTTACCAAAAAAATTCACATTTCTAATCCCATTAATGGTTATGTCCAAATACCATTTTAAAATGTTTTTTAGAAATTCAACGAAAACTAGCATAATTTTGAAGAAAGTTAAATTAATATCACATATTTTGGAAATGATTCGGAAACATGAAATTACACTGTGAAGTTTATGGAATAAAATTTAAAAATTTAATAAATTTGTCATTCTATAAAATGGTTTAATATTTAAAAGTCTAAAATAATTAGACATATATTCCAATGAAATTATTGAAAAAATACAAAATATTTTTGGATTCAAGTATAATAAATTACTTTATAATAGATATGAATATGAAAACATTACTAATGTTTATTTATGCATTTATTCAAAACAGATGTCACAAATCCATACATCCAGTCCAGAGATCTTCAAATTAGCTCCTTTAGGAAAGCATACTAATGTATTAAATATTCTCTGTATGCCTAAAAGAAAGATTGATTTTCCTTTTTCAGAAGGAGTGCTAAGTTTGATATTGAAACATCCAGTTTATTCAGATCAATAAAATTGAAAATGCTACGTGTGTTGTTTGTTGTTAGCTGAATGCATACAGACTTCTGAATCTATAAGGAGATGGGACATATGAATAGTATGCCTATTATGGTCTCAATACATGGTATTCTTTCCATAGATTAAATAAAAATGTAGAGACTTCTTTCTTCGGTTTATAATGATCTGGTATTCTCAACTTCCATAACAAATATGAACAAACTGGTTGGTAATAGTCACCCTTTCTCTATCCTCCCACACCCATGTGCACACAGAGAATGGGTAAAGGGAAACAGAGAGACAGAAAATCACTTTATTTCACTATTTATTATTGTGTCAATCAAACAGATGTGGTCATACTTTTCATATTAACTTTATAAACTTAAGAACAAATAACATTTTCTTTTATGTACTATAGTCAAAGAATAAAACATTTTTGACATAGTTGTTTTAAATACTGTTCACTTAAGTTCTGTCAGAGGCCTCTGGGTGCTTGCTAAATCTCACTACATCACTTAGCCAGGCTTGTTTTGAATTCTGGAAGGTCCCTGCTGCTTGCAGTGGAAAGGAAACCCCACAAATCAAGCAGCATTACTTCTCCATGACATGCTGAAATTTTGCTGTGTAGGATCAAGATAAGCTTGTCTTTGTTTTGCTTTTGGGTAATTCCCACTGCCAAAATGAATCCCTCATTCAAAGTGAACTGAGTTGAATTCACCCTATTGTTCAATAGATTTGCCAATTATTCATTCCTAGAGAAAGAATTAATCTAGTCCTTGTTATTTATGGTTATACAGAACAATCACACTTGTATATTACAAAGGAGATATTTCTGGGGACACCACTCTTGTTAACATTATTATACTCAACTCCTAGTTTCGGTATGACAATGAAAGGTACATAACATCCTCTTTCTAATTACCTCCCAACATGTAACCTAAGCATGTTGGTATTTGATATCTAGATAAGAATATGTAATGAATTCTGTCCAGTAACTTTTACTTACAGTTATTTCTGTAACTAGGACACTGGGTGCAAGATGTCAGTGAAGTTTTAGAATGTATAAGTTAAAAATAATTGCAAATTTTTCCTTTTTACTCTGATAATAATGCTCAATTCCAGAAGTTATGACATGACCTAGAGACTATAGAAGGGAAAAAAACCGTAATCCATGGGGTAGTACCATCAAGGACACAGCTTGAGGCAGTGATAAGGAGAAAACGTATTTACTTTGTTGAGTGTTACAGAAAGCATTCACCCCTTACTTCCTGATGTTATTTCTATAAATTATTAGTTCTCTGTATTGGAAGCACTCTGACACATAAGATGGGGACTCTCACATCCTTTTGACTTGTTACCAGGCTCAAGCTGTGATGACTAACCTTTTTACTCCTAGATGGCCTACAGAGAAGTTCTCTGGCTGATTTCAGATATTATTTTTTTTCACAGTAAGAATGCTGGTAGAAGAGGTGGGAAGAATATAATGAAATAAAATTCTATTCTCTTTTCCCCTTTCTAGGTATTTCCCAACTGTGGCAAGTGTTGTTGTGGTTGCTTATAAAAATAAGTGTTATAGCTCCCTGTATTAACCCAGTATGCGGTCAACATATTAAACTGAGACATATTAAGGTATTTGCTCAGATATTATCATATCATGGGGAGTCGACCAAATACCCCCTATCCACTACCACCTCACACATGCACACTAAAATTAAAATAATTTCTCTAAATCTCTAGATCCTTTTTTCCATAGTAATTTTTTACACTATCAATTAGTTGAATTTTTTGGTTTTGATTTTTTTTGTTCAATGTCAATATTTTTCCTAAATTATTATCTAATAAATAATAGAGGCATTTTTTATTTGTTTTTTTGATGATACACCTCTCCACACCTAGAAAAATGAATGAAACATAGTAGGTACCTCATAAATGTTTGTCAAATGAAATAATATTATAAATTCAAAAATCTCTTTTGACTTGAAAAAGCTCTGGAGCTTTATTTTGTGCCTCTTCAAAAATGCGTCACAGTTGAGCATTTTTATAGCATTTAACTAAAAGAGAGGATTACAGTGAAAGGCAATGAATTTGCAGTGGGGCCAGCAGGTAGCATAGTAGTTAAGGTGCTAGACTCCCACATGGTCTTCTGTGCTTAGAGTCCGGGATCTGGTGGTCTGAAACTCATGCCAAGTGAATGTGTGTGTGTGTCCCAGAACCTGAGAGGAAAATGGAAAAGAAGGGATTGGGAATGACCATCCCCTGGGGAGCGGGGGTGATTTCTCTCTTTCTGTCTCTCTGGTGAACACACATGCCTTATAGCAAAAAGCTCTCAAAAAAAAAAAGAAAAAAAAAATGTGGCGTGGTTGGAAGGTCAACTTCTCCCACTCTTGGCTCCACTACCACGCTATATGATCTTGGGAAAGTTTTAGAAATCTCTGTGCCGTATTTTCTTTATTTAAGATGCTATCTCACATTTTAACTCAGTTATCAGGATACGATGTGGTAAACCCTTTTTCATAAATGTCTTACTCATAGATATTTTATTATCATGGTAGAGTGCTTCTCACAATGAGCACATGATGTAAAGCAACAGCACGTAAGACTATAGATACCCCCCTAATTGTTTATTATGACAATAACATTTTGATTTGGAGAAAATCATATGACAGCAAATTCATCTTATAATTAATCATTTGTTCCATAAATGACATCACAGATACTAAGCTCTGAAACTAGTACTAATTGTGGTCTAACTCACAATTCAGTGAACAAAAGCAAAGATGTTTTCTCTTTTTCTTTAGGGTCTCTTTTTTATCATTATTTCAGTCCACATTTCTTCCCCAGAGAATATTAAAATTCATTTGGCAACAGGAATATTGACAGGAATTGCAGTTAGTTCTGGATTTTTGACTTATCAATTACACTTGTGAATTGTAATGTGTAAGGACTTTATATTTAGAGTGTGAGATGCAGAAATGGCTATATTTAGTTTTGAATTTTATTCATGGTTTGTAAATTTTGCAGATGTGGGTCCATGGTGAAATAGTTTAATGTGTGTTCTATGACTTACTGAAACTTTGCAAAGTAAGATACTTGAGAACTTTTGAGTTGGAATATCCCACTTTAGAAGCTTTCACAAAGTCAAGAGAAGATCTTATAGTGTAATATGACAGCACTGTATTGATTATAAAAGGAACTCAGATATACAAGAGTCTGAGTTGGGTAAGAAATATGAAACAGGAGATAACAGAACTCTCATTTTATTGAGCCCTCCTCCCCCCTCCAATGGAAGTGGAATATTTAGAAAATCTCTCTGAATCTGGGAAGTCAATTTCATCCTTAATGTTAATATATATTAGACTATTGCTAGTGGAATAGTTGCAACCATATGTAACTTATTTCATAATCCTATCTAGTGAGCTAGGATAAACATAGGGCTGAAAAAGGGGAAAGATAGTTTGAGATGTAGGGTAGAACAGTGATTTCTTGAGAGATGGCAATAATTTTAAGAATGTATTTCAGTAACTGCTTAGAGTTTATCGTCAACTCTTTCTTGTTATAAATAATGAGTGATTTAAGACTGTTTTTTTATTGTCAGAGAGCATTTGCAATAATCAGAGAGAGAAAGAGAGAGAAATTATAGCCCAATGGAACATGGTCTTGCCACAACGTTTTTTTCTTATTTTTTTCCATCCCATAAGGATGTTGGGTATGCACATAAAATTTTGGATATGCCCAACATGATTTTCAATTCCCAGGTCTGGGAATTAAACCATGGCAGCCATGTGGGTCCAGCTCCCCATGCATACCACTTAACCACCACACTACTGGGCTGGTCCTAAGACTTATTTTTAAATTTTTTCTTTTTTTTTTAAATTTTTTTTAGTTTTTTTGCCATAGGGCACATGCACTAACCAGAGAGAGATAATGAAAGAGAAAAATCACCCCCAGGGGGGATGATGGCCATTTCACAACCCCATCTCCTCCATTTTCCTCCTGGAATTTTGGGCATGCATACATATGCACCCTGTGTAATTTTTAAACTGACAGGTCCAGGAATTGAACCCAGTAGAACATGTGAGAGTCCAGAACTTTTAACTACCATGCCACCTACTAGTCCCCCTAAGACTTATTTTTAAATATCAAAACTCATTCAAGAGAAATGAGGATGGAGAGGGAAGAAGAAGAAAAGAAAGATGAACAGCAGCTTAGCAACATCACTCTCAGCACTTAGGTCAAATTCAGATAAACATTGCCAAGCAGGAAACACCCAGTTCACACATTTTGTTGTCTCTATTCTTTCTATTTCTTTTCCCAAACACCTCCATTTCTTCATGTACATCGTTCCCTCCTGTAGAGGGTGAATGCACTCACCAGAAGAGACAAATAGAGGGAAAGGGAAAGTGAGAAAGCACCCTTATAGGACATGGCCATGCCATAATCACTTCTCCATTTCTCTTTCTTTCTTTTTTTTTTAATATATTTTGGGCACACATGCATACCTGCCTCATGAGTTTTTTCAAGCTGCCAGGTCAGAACTCAAACTGTATAGTCAACCATGTGGAATCCAACTGCTGCAACCACTAGATCATAGTCTGGTCCCATTATCTACTTTATTCTAATAGCACCTTTAATATATTGGGGCGTCGGAAAAGGCATGGCTCATTTTCATATAGAAAAACATGTCATGAATTTTCCAACAGGCCCAAATTTGCCAGTGTTATTTTAAGTCATTATCTATTAATTGCAATGTCTAAATTATCTATCTCTTTATATTGACCTTGGATTTTTTTGTTTGTTATTTTGTCCTTTGATTATGGGCTGCACTGTTTTGATTGTTTTCTTGTGTTCCTATATTCTAAACATTTTGTATAAAACAAGAGTGGTGCTTAAGTCAAATAAATTTTAACACCAGAAAAGCAATTGTTACTGAGAGTGAGCTTATTACACCATCTAGTAGGCAGAAGTCATAAATGGTCAGAAGTACCTTACCAGGTACACATGCCTGGTATACTTCCTCCCCACGAGTAGAGGTGAAACTGTGTATGTGACTAGGTAGCACTCCTAAGATTAGCTTACCTTATGTGAAAAAAGTGAAAGAGTTTTGTGGTTGTAATTGAGATCAGAAAACATTTGATTCCTAAAATCAAAAAAAAAAATGATCCTGCATGGCTCCCCTTTATTCACACAAGAGTCAGAAATTCAAAGGGTCAGCAGTTCGATGGGAGAGAGTTTCTTCTATTCTCCTTGAATACGTAACCTGACAGTGGTTACAACACAGAGTAAAGCACTATAGGAGATCTCCCGTTGCTAAGAGCAGTCATTGTGTAAAACT
>NW_006159463.1:1286052-1288933 GCF_000334495.1 Tupaia belangeri chinensis
AAAGAGAGACTTGTGCTCTACAACATCAGGAACTGCATTCTGCCAAAAACCAGGTGAGGTGCAAAAAGGACTCCATGCCTCCGATGAGAGCTCAGCCCCAGCCAACTGCTTGAATGGAGCCTGTGAGACCCTCAGTGGAGGATTCAGCTAACATGCACTTCCATAGTCTGAATGTTTATGTCCACCTGAAATCTTAACTGTCTAAGTGATGATGTTAGCAGATGGAGACTTTGGTAGGTGATTAGGTAATGAAGATGGAGCCCTCATAAATAGGAATAGAGCCTGCAATGAATAGCTATAGATGTCAATCTCACTGAACTAAAGAAGAATTTAGTAAACTGATAAAACATTACTCTGGAGATGTCCATTGAAATGTTTCCAAAAGAGAATAATGTTTGAGTCTGAGTAGACTAGATGTGGAAGATTTACTCTCAAAGTGAGTGGACACAAGTCAATCAGCAATGAATAGAGAGAGAATCAATACAGGACAGAGAGCAAGATAGCCTTCTTCTGTTGCCTTGGACTTCAGTACTCCTGGTTTATCTCCTTTGGATTATAGGATTTATACCAGTAGCTCCCTGGGTTCTCAGGCTTTCTGCCTTAGTGAACTACATCATGAGCTTCCCTACCTCTAATATCTTCAGACTTGGATCAATCAACACTACTAGCATCCTAAACGTTCCAGTTTATAGATGGCCTTTTAAGGGACTTATCAGCCAGTCTAATTACATAAGTCAATTTCCCTAGTAAATCCCTTCTTATCTATCTATACATGTTTTATTGATTCTGTTTCCAAGTGAACTAATACAGTACCCTTATATAAGAAATCCAAGAAATATTCCTTGCCTTTTTTATCTGTGACACAGGAAAAAGCTGTCTTAAGGAAGCAGGCCTTGTTCAACACGGAATCCACCGGTGCCTTGACCTTGGACTTTCCAACCTCCAGTACTGTGAGAAGTATATTTCTGCTGTTTATAACTCACCCAGAGTATGGTGTTTTGTTATAGCAGTCTGAACAGACTAAGACACGCACCCAGCCTCTTGACCTACAAATATTTAAAGGTAACAAATCTGTGTTACTTTAAGCTGATAGATTATAATAACATTTTATGCACTGATGGAAAACTAATACGTGGGATTTGTTGAAACTTTAAGCAGATTTAGTTCACCATGGCTTACAGGTTTTAAAAGTAGGATCAGGACTTTTTCAACTCAAATACCAAATTTCTTAGCTATAAGAATCCATCACCAGCTTTTAGTTTGCTGCCAAGTTTACTTTGCTCCTCAGTTCTGTCCCTAACTTCTCTGCCTCTGGAAATTTGTTCTACTCTTTCATTTCTTTGCTTATCTAAGACTCTGCATACCTTGGGGAATTTCTTTCAGTGATTATGTCACTGCTTTGCTATTAATGAGGAGCCTGTATACCTCAGGGACATTTCTTCTAACTTTTCTGCTCTGGATGCAGTTGTATCAGTCCAGAAGAGCTGAATATTGAGGGACAGTCTTAGGTACCTTCCAAGACAACTTGGTGACTTTTCTGCTCTGCCTCCCATCTTTAATGGGCCACTGTGATTCATTTCTCAATCCACTTGAGAGGTTGCTCACAGTTCTCCTCTGTTTCCAAACTTTAGCTGTTTGCTGACTAACTCTAAGAGAGGTTCATAGACCATAAAAGGAGGATTTCTCCTAGTCAATCCATCCTGCCTTGTACCATTGGCATAATGCTACTGTCTAAGTCCATCGTTGTATTGCTAAATAGGAATACCTGAAATTGGGTGATTTATAATGAATAGAGGTTTATTGGGCTCATGATTCTGGTGACTGGAAAGTCCAAGTTTTTGAGGTGGGTATCTGACCTGTTTTTGGTACTACGTCGTAATGGCTGAGAGAAGGAGGCATGTCAACAGCCTCTTGTAGAGAGAAAGGACCAAAAAAAAAAGATTTTCTGCTTCCTCTGTTTGTCCCTCTCACACTCTCAACCGATTGATAGTGTGAGTCCACACTGGAGGCAGATCTCCCTCTATCAGACCACTAACTCACAGCCAAATCACCATAAATGAATGTTTAGATGAAAAAACATTGTTTAAACTTCAGTGGCCAGCATATACTAGATCAGTATTTCTCAGTTTTTAGACTTTAGTTTTTCTAATTACTTTGATGATGTTATAATGTCACTAATAAACCATGTTAACCTGTTCATACACTGTGTATTTTATACATGAAAAAAGTAATATTTTCTACTTCTTTTTTTTTTTTGAGAGATTTTCACTGTAGGGCGCGTGCGCTCGCCAGACAGACAGAGAGAGACATAGACAGAAAGCGAGAAATCACCCCCCAGGGAGGATGGTCACGCCACAATCCCTTCTCCTCCATTCTCCTCTTGGGATCTTGGGCACGCACGCACTCGCGCCCAGAATATTTTCTACTTCTAAAGAGTCAATATGCCTCATTGATAATGTGTATATTAGGTGAACAATATAAGGATCAGTGTTTTGGTCACCTCCTCTTTATCCTGTTGATATTTGAGTGATTCCCACCATAAGGTTATGGTAATGACCAAGCATACAACACCCAGCACTAAACAGATACAATTGAGAGCAGCTTATTAGTTATATTTACACACCCAAGGAAGAAGTAAGACTGCATGCCATTCAAGGCCATACAGGAATTTCTTTTAGGAAAAGAATTAACAACCAGAAGCTGTAGTATCAATAGATTGAAGTGCCCACTGAATCCCAAGGGAGAATGTCATTAACTTCTTCCAATAACTCTTCAGCTTGGCAAGGAATTGAAAACCACTACTCTGGCATAGCAGAAACTATACCTGGTCTATTAATAAAGAGGCTTATTTGGCTAGGAGACTTCATCTACGGGAGTTGTA
>NW_006159463.1:1288951-1295346 GCF_000334495.1 Tupaia belangeri chinensis
AGGGAAACTTGAAGCCAGCCCAGTTAAGGCCCTCAGTTTGACTAGACATTAAATCACAATTTTATATCTAAACTACAGTACATTTTATGACTGGAGTTTTTTGGAATTCTGATTCCTCCAACTAGCTTACCAAAGCAATTAAAGTTTGGCTAAGTTCTGATTTCTTCTTTGGAGAATCCACACTTCCTGTAGATATTTAGATAGTGAAGGTAAAAGGTCCTTCATTCCTAGAGCTCCTACTCTTGAAATTTTTAAAATGTTTTTGCGTGTTTAGGTCACTAATGAATTTTTCTAAATACTTATATTTGTAGTCTACTAAACCTATCATTCATAGTATGGGAATAATAACTTCTGGTTGCATTCAATAGTATAACTAAAATTATAATTTAGATTTGCCTATTTATAAAATCCACTAGATTGTCTTCTTGTGTTGTGTTCCAGATATCTATTTATTTGCATTAGTATTATGGCAAAGAAGATGGAGAAAAGCATTAATAGAAATATTTCACATACTTCTAGATGTGTTTGAAACAGTTGAAGACATCACCAGTTTGCGGATCAGGTTAGTGGGTCACTGGTAACGTGCTGTTCGAGTGATGCTGAATCAACATTGAAGACTGCAGCTTTAGTTTCTTAGTTTATGTCAAAATTCTGGGTGTGCATACCCATGACCCTGGCTGGTAGGGGACAGTGATCATGGATTGTGATTCTGCTGAGAATGTTTCTCTTTCTCTGTCTCTCTTTCTCTCTCTTTTGATCTGTCTAGAAATAAAATAAATGAAAAAATAAACTTTAAAAATTAGACATTACCCAGGGCCAGCAAGTAGCATGGTGCTTAAGGGCACTGGACTCCAACATCGCTGACTGCGGTCTGCGGTTCAAATCTGGGACCTCGCAGAATGCTTTCTCACTTTCTCTCGCTCTCTCGCTCTCCCTCTCTCTCTCTCTCCCTCTCTCTCCCCCTTCCTTTCTGGCCAAATATAAATAAATAAATAAATAATTTATTTTTTTAAAGTACATATTACCAATTACTAATAGTAGGAACTGTGAACAGTTCTATTGAGTGGTGGGATAGGTAGGAGAATGTAACTTCCCTCTCTAATACATTCACTTCTTAATCCCTGGAACCTTCTAATATGTCACCTTATGTGGCAAAAGGAATATTGATAATGTGATTGAGGTTTTGGATACTGAGAGGTCAAGACTATCATAGATTATGTGGCTGGACACTATACAGGAGTCCACAGAAGCAGAAAATAATTCTATGCTGGGATCAGTGAGAAAAGTGTGTGTCTATGGAAAAAGTATCATAAATATGCAATATTGCTGACCTTGAAGATATAGGACAAGGTCAAGATAGTTTCCTAGGACCCCCAGAAGGAAACACAGCTCAGTCAACAACTTTAATTTAGCTCAGTGAGACTCATGTTGAATATCAATCAAACATACAGAACTGTAAGATAATAAATGTATGTTGATTGAAGCAAAAAAAAAAAAACTTGTGGGAATCTCCTATTGAAGTATAGAACACTCATGAAAGAAACGATGGAAATGTTTATTCATTCCATAGAACTAAAGTGCAATTATAGGCAATATAATATATCAAATCCAGCTTATTTTTAATGTAATAAATATTCCTACCTTTCACAAACCCTTTGCGAACTTAGTGGAAGAAAGACTCTATGCTTTATAAAATTTGTGCCAAAACTTCCCAGATATTGTTGAGTTTAGACATTTTCTTCCTCTTTTGCACTTCTGTATTTTTATGTTGATAACATTTATCACACTTAATATCTCACTATTCATCAATAAGCCCTTTTAAACATATGTTCTCCTCCACTATGTTAGATTCAAAAGCACCATATGCTATATTTAGACAACTTTAAAATAATGTTGCTTTTATACAGGTAGAAGTTCAGCATTCACAGGATACAATATATTGCAATTACTTGCTCCAAGGCACATGTAAACCTCACAGTCACACATATCTACAGATCCCTGGACACAATTCCACTTACCGTGATCCCTGGAGTAGGATAAAGCCAGTTCTCCATAAAAATACAACTGCCCTTAGAAGTTCACACATAACTTCATTGAATTCAGCTGTCTCTAGAAAGTTTTTCAGAACTCAAGATGGGAAATAAAACATATTCTATTAACTGGTATACCCTGAAAGTCTACATGGCTGGCACCTTTCCCATGGTAGGCCTTCATTGCATTGCATATACTGACGTGTCTATTTTCTAAGAGAATTTTTACTTTCTTGAGGCAACACACTGTGAGAGTTCATTTTGACAGTGACTAGTTACAAGACAAAAACCTCCTCAAGCACTGTAATCTTATCTTTCAGTGTTTAGCTTACCAAAAATGACACAGTTTATATTCTCATTTCTATTTTGCAGCAATGAAAAATAATTTTGTATAAAACTACATGGGATAACCAGGGTCCTTGAGCCTTACAAACTCTTGGCCATAGGTGATCTGAATTGGAAGGTGAATGTACAATTTGACGGAAAGCTATAAATGTTTTAAAAAAAGAAAAAGTAGAAGAATATCTGAAGGTACCAGCAGATGGCATAACGATTATGTTGCTGGAATCATCAACCACATTTTGAGCCCAGGACCTGGTGGCTTGAAACTTATGCTAGGCATGTGTACGTGTATGTTCAAAATCCCGAGAGGAGAACAGAGGAGAAGGGATTGTGGTATGGTCATCCCTCTGGGTGGTGATTTCTCATTTTCTGTCTCCGTCTCTTTAGCCACCGAACATTCCCTATAGCAAAAACCTCTCAAAACAAATAAACAAACAAAAAAGAATAATATCTGAAGTATCTGAAAACAATAATACACAATTAGAACTGTATAAGTGGCAATACAAGTGAGATTTGTTAGTAAAGAAAGGCTACTAAATATTGCTAAATAATTCTTTAAGCCCCTTTCTTTTCTTCCTTCCTTTTTTGCTTTCCTTCTTTTCTTTCAAGAGAAACCTCAACACAGATCTCACCATGCCGTGATCTTACCCTTGACCTCCCATCCAGCCAGAATTACAGGCACACAGGTCAACCTGGGATCTGAACCTGGTTCTCCCTTGTGGCTCCTGTATCACACAACAGTGCCCTCTTTCCCATGCCACAATGGCTGGCTTGAACATTCCTAGATTTTTAAGTCATGTAAGTTGGAGACAACTGCAGGTGCTCAGCATAGAGCTTGAATATATAAATGTATTTTGCCTTATAAGTGGATTTCTGAGAAGAATTATCCTACGTAAAACTGTCACATAGTGAAATCTGGCTAGCTAAAGACAAAGGAAAAATTATGCTTGATATACTTTAAACAACAAAACAACTAGAATAAAACAAAAAGCTCTGAAATCTCTTTGTATTAAACATCTATTTACCTATTTACTCAATACTTATGTTAAAGTGCGATTTTTCAAAGATGCTGAAAAACAAATGATTTTGTCTGGGGAAAAAATCGATTATTTTTCTTCCACACATTAATTTTATACTTAGACGGTATCTAATAAAATGTTCTTTATAAATATATACTGACAGTACAGAAAATTACAGCATATTAAATTTTTTTTAGATTTGCATTAGTTTAATAGGACACTTTCCAACAGAGTGGATAGTGATAAGATAGTGCTACTGAACCTACAGCAAAGTAATTGTAATTGAAGGTGGAATCCTATTGTAACTATTCTTATTTATGCTTGGAACATCATTCATTCTCTCTTTATCACCTTTTTTATATGCAGAACCCAACACAGGTATCTCTCCCAGGCAGTACTTTCCTACAGGCCGCCCCTCACAGCTTATCTTTGACAGCACTCAGGGAGCTGCAGGCTGCCCCTCTCCCAGAGCTTTTGACGGAATCACTCCATCCACAGGACACACTGCTATCAGTAGTGTTCTTAAGAAAAGATGTTCCTCTTCATACAACGACCAAGTCCTCAAATGCTTCAACAGAATATAAATAGCAGTCTTCCCGAATTTCTAGACAAGAAAACCAGGAACTTGCCCTTGCTGACCAGATCATTTGGTTACCAGGAATTTCTTCATTCAAGTTCCTGGATTTTAGTGTCCAGTCCTGTATTTTCTTTTTAGTTTCTTTTCGTGTCTTTCATTTCTTTTATACATTCAATCACTATACATCACTTAGCCTGTAAAGTTAATTTTCCTACATGAATATATTTCACACCAGTCCAGTTAGGGTTACTATACATGTAATTA
The DNA here is from genome assembly GCF_000334495.1 of Tupaia belangeri chinensis. NCBI lineage: Eukaryota > Metazoa > Chordata > Mammalia > Scandentia > Tupaiidae > Tupaia > Tupaia belangeri. Next base: position 1,293,184 of record NW_006159463.1, read on the forward strand.
TCCACTGATAATTCCTTTCTGTGAATTATCAGATGTCTTGCCTCTTTATTATTCTCCTTAAGTCTTTCCAGTCTACCTTGTTTTCTCTTAGCTTTCTACCTTGCTCCTATTAACTTATTAATTCAGGGGGATCCTGGAGGATAAGGAGCCGTATGATTGATCTAGCTGGATTAAAAACTTTCTTAAGAGCCAAACAGTGGTGCTGTGGTAAAACATGACACTCTGCAAGGCCATTGCACATTAAAAAAAGGGAGTGGTTCAAGTCTAGACAACTTTTTGAGTTCACTGGGCACACCAGTGCCCATGATCCAAGGTCAATCAGAGACTCAGGTTAGATTTTGGTATCAAAACTCTGTTGGAAATGCTGCCGCTTCCTCCCAACTCCCATATCACATTTCTAGGTCATGGAAAATGAAAAAAATAATAATAATAAAAACATCATTTTCCCTTTAGGGTACATTTGGGGGTCAATACATTCCTCATACCTGCTCTCACATCTGCTTTTATCCTATTTTTCTAAAATTATTTCATAACTATCTTAACCTTCCATGATGTACCCCAATCAGCAACATCCCTAGCCTATGGTCTTCCATTGAAACTGTGAACACATTTAATTTTGGACTTTCCACAATGCACTTTTCAAAATATTTATTTCTTACATGTGTGAGAGCGATAAAGAGGAAGAAAAAGCACCCCAGTAGGATCTGGATGCCTCAATGTACCCTCCTGCCTCATCGTCCCCAGATTATCAGCACACATTGTCTGACATACTCAGGGAGGACTCTGGACATGAGTCTGCAACTTTCTTAAGCTAGCTGTGCTACTAATGCCCAACCTCACCATTTAGTTCTTCTGTAATGTACTAACATGTGTTATAAATATCCCAAGGAAGACATTTTTCTTTGCCTTGAAGGATGAGGATGAGTTGAGAATGCCTACTCTAGAAAGGCTGACATGTTTTACTAAAAATAGCAAACAAAAATGGAGTCATAGATACACTAGAAAATCTGGTATGTGGCTAATCCCAGAAGTGGTGGTTAACGTAGCTAGATCCTACATGCAGACTGCAAGGTTCAAGTCACCAGAACTGATGTCTTGAGAAACTTGCCAGGCATGTGAGTGTGCGTGCCCAAAATCCTGACAAGAGGGAGAGGTGGAGAAAGCACTGTGGTGTGACCATTTCCATAAAGACAGTGCTTTCTAACTTTTTCTCCCTATCTCTGGTAGCACATGGACCCTCTGGTAAATTAAAACAACAACAAAAAAATTGAAAACAGAAAATCTGATGTGTATAGAAGAAAGGAAATTCTTTGGTACTGAAGAAAAAAGAGTGAAAACTGAGTCAAGGGAGGGAAAATAGAAGTATAAAGGGCTGGATTCTTTAAATTTACTTTTCATAGAGCATATAGAAAACTTTTTCTTAAATAAGGTTGGAACACAATCACTTAGGAAATTATTTCTTTGATCCTGACAAAAATATCATGATTAAAAGGCTTAATGACTTGAAGATGAAAGCAAGGAAGTGAAGAAAAGCAGGATGACCAAAGGTCTGAGACATAAAACAAAGTAAAAATTATGTCATTCATAAGTTTAGAAGAAAGTACTGCCTAGAAAAGCACTGGACTCTTTGGCCAATACAACACAACACACATATAGAAAGATAATGAAGATGGGACCAGCAGGTGGCTAAGGTGTTGGACTCCCACATGGCTGGCCATGGTTCAAGTCCTGGACCTGGCAGCTTGCTTTTCTATTTTCCCTCTCTTTCTCTCTCTCTCTCGTGAACATACATGCCATATAGCAAATTAATAACAATAATAATAAAAATGAATACGTTTAAATAAATGATCCTTTTACAAATAGTATTAAAATTAACAATAATAATGATATGATAGTTACTGGAAAACAGGAATTCAAATGAGGTAACTTTTTTTTTTATTTCAATTTATTGATTTGCATTCATTCACTGTACATCATTACAGCATACAAAATGAGACTTTCCATCCAGAGTACACGGTATATTGTCTCAATCAAGCACATCAACAAACATGTTATTGCCAGCAAATGATCTTCCATTTCTTGTTTTCTGTATGTTTTGCTTTTTTCCCCCCATCCTTGATTCCCCTCTGCCACTTCTCTGCCATCTCCCACTCTCCTCCCACA
>NW_006159463.1:1295614-1332141 GCF_000334495.1 Tupaia belangeri chinensis
TCCAGTACACACTGCATAGTGACTCAATCATGCACGTCACAAAAAGTTTTCCATTTCTAGTTCCTAGAATTATTTCCACCCATCTTTCTGACTCCCTGTCCCTTCCCACCCTCCTCTCACACCACCTCCGGTGTCCAAAATTGTCCTTTATTTCCTTCCCACCCACATTGCATCGATCACACAATTTCCTACATAATCTAACTACTTTCAATGGTGAGTTCACTCATTACTACTAAGAAAACCAGTTTTAACTTAAATCAAAGAAACGCCAAGGAACTTTGCTTAAAGCCAGGAAACAGGTTAGGATTCTGTTCAAACCATGGAGCTGGCTGTCTCTTGAAGAAGGGCTGTTCACGCGAGTTTTGGATGCTGGAGGCCCAGTTATCAGTGGGACATCTTCCTTTCTCCCCAAATGGCTAGATCTCAGGAGCCATGGAGCTGGCTGTCTCTTGAAGAAGGGCTGTTCACGCGAGTTTTGGATGCTGGAGGCCCAGTTATCAGTGGGACATCTTCCTTTCTCCCCAAATGGCTAGATCTCAGGAGCCATGGAGCTGGCTGTCTCTTGAAGAAGGGCTGTTCACGCGAGTTTTGGATGCTGGAGGCCCAGTTATCAGTGGGACATCTTCCTTTCTCCCCAAATGGCTAGATCTCAGGAGCCATGGAGCTGGCTGTCTCTTGAAGAAGGGCTGTTCACGCGAGTTTTGGATGCTGGAGGCCCAGTTATCAGTGGGACATCTTCCTTTCTCCCCAAATGGCTAGATCTCAGGAGCCATGGAGCTGGCTGTCTCTTGAAGAAGGGCTGTTCACGCGAGTTTTGGATGCTGGAGGCCCAGTTATCAGTGGGACATCTTCCTTTCTCCCCAAATGGCTAGATCTCAGGAGCCATGGAGCTGGCTGTCTCTTGAAGAAGGGCTGTTCACGCGAGTTTTGGATGCTGGAGGCCCAGTTATCAGTGGGACATCTTCCTTTCTCCCCAAATGGCTAGATCTCAGGAGCCATGGAGCTGGCTGTCTCTTGAAGAAGGGCTGTTCACGCGAGTTTTGGATGCTGGAGGCCCAGTTATCAGTGGGACATCTTCCTTTCTCCCCAAATGGCTAGATCTCAGGAGCCATGGAGCTGGCTGTCTCTTGAAGAAGGGCTGTTCACGCGAGTTTTGGATGCTGGAGGCCCAGTTATCAGTGGGACATCTTCCTTTCTCCCCAAATGGCTAGATCTCAGGAGCCATGGAGCTGGCTGTCTCTTGAAGAAGGGCTGTTCACGCGAGTTTTGGATGCTGGAGGCCCAGTTATCAGTGGGACATCTTCCTTTCTCCCCAAATGGCTAGATCTCAGGAGCCATGGAGCTGGCTGTCTCTTGAAGAAGGGCTGTTCACGCGAGTTTTGGATGCTGGAGGCCCAGTTATCAGTGGGACATCTTCCTTTCTCCCCAAATGGCTAGATCTCAGGAGCCATGGAGCTGGCTGTCTCTTGAAGAAGGGCTGTTCACGCGAGTTTTGGATGCTGGAGGCCCAGTTATCAGTGGGACATCTTCCTTTCTCCCCAAATGGCTAGATCTCAGGAGCCATGGAGCTGGCTGTCTCTTGAAGAAGGGCTGTTCACGCGAGTTTTGGATGCTGGAGGCCCAGTTATCAGTGGGACATCTTCCTTTCTCCCCAAATGGCTAGATCTCAGGAGCCATGGAGCTGGCTGTCTCTTGAAGAAGGGCTGTTCACGCGAGTTTTGGATGCTGGAGGCCCAGTTATCAGTGGGACATCTTCCTTTCTCCCCAAATGGCTAGATCTCAGGAGCCATGGAGCTGGCTGTCTCTTGAAGAAGGGCTGTTCACGCGAGTTTTGGATGCTGGAGGCCCAGTTATCAGTGGGACATCTTCCTTTCTCCCCAAATGGCTAGATCTCAGGAGCCATGGAGCTGGCTGTCTCTTGAAGAAGGGCTGTTCACGCGAGTTTTGGATGCTGGAGGCCCAGTTATCAGTGGGACATCTTCCTTTCTCCCCAAATGGCTAGATCTCAGGAGCCATGGAGCTGGCTGTCTCTTGAAGAAGGGCTGTTCACGCGAGTTTTGGATGCTGGAGGCCCAGTTATCAGTGGGACATCTTCCTTTCTCCCCAAATGGCTAGATCTCAGGAGCCATGGAGCTGGCTGTCTCTTGAAGAAGGGCTGTTCACGCGAGTTTTGGATGCTGGAGGCCCAGTTATCAGTGGGACATCTTCCTTTCTCCCCAAATGGCTAGATCTCAGGAGCCATGGAGCTGGCTGTCTCTTGAAGAAGGGCTGTTCACGCGAGTTTTGGATGCTGGAGGCCCAGTTATCAGTGGGACATCTTCCTTTCTCCCCAAATGGCTAGATCTCAGGAGCCATGGAGCTGGCTGTCTCTTGAAGAAGGGCTGTTCACGCGAGTTTTGGATGCTGGAGGCCCAGTTATCAGTGGGACATCTTCCTTTCTCCCCAAATGGCTAGATCACAGGAGCCATGGAGCTGTCTGCCTCTTGAAGAAGGTCTGTTCACGTGAGTTTTGGATGCTGGAGGCCCAGTTATCAGTGGGACATCTTCCTTTCTCCCCAAATGGCTAGATCACAGGAGCCATGGAGCTGTCTGCCTCTTGAAGAAGGACTGTTCACGTGAGTTTTGGATGCTGGAGGCCCAGTTATCAGTGGGACATCTTCCTTTCTCCCCAAATGGCTAGATCACAGGAGCCATGGAGCTGTCTGCCTCTTGAAGAAGGGCTGTTTACGTGAGTTTTGGATGCTGGAGGCCCAGTTATCAGTGGGACATCTTCCTTTCTCCCCAAATGGCTAGATCACAGGCAAATGAGGTAACTTTTAAAAGAATATATGAAGTGAAATATGAAGTGACAATTGTGAAATAAATGAGTGCATTGGAGTGGTTAAATACATGATAACAAAAATATCTGAAAGTTGGCACAGTTATAAACTTAGTCTACTATTTTTAGAACACTATTTAATTTATACAGGGAAGAATAAATATTTAAAATATGCAAATGTAATGTATGCACTATATACATACCAGCTTAGGAACATTATAAATAGAAATATTAACTATTATGAAGGATGCTGTTTTGATAATTAATACATCTAGTGCCATCTATATATAATTAAAATATAGTCTTATATTTAGCTTTGCATAATCCAGTGACTAAGAAATATTAATGATTAAAACTGGTTAAAAGATTTAAATATGTAGATAAAATTTGAACACACAGATTTCAAACCATATTATGAAACAAAAGAAATTAAAATATGCCACCTTGGTGTAAATCTGTAGAGGTAAATTAACAGATAAATTAATATAATTTCATTATAATATATGATAAAGTTAGTAGTATTTATTTGTAAAACATGTCAACTAAGAAAATTTCTTATGTTCAACTAAATGATTTTTTATGCTTTTAGTTTTAATATAGGGCACGAGCTTGCCAGAGAGAGACAGAGGTTGAGAGAAAGAGAGATATAGCGTCCCCCATGGGGGGTTAGGCATACTGAGATCTCTTCTCGACTCTCCTCTTGGGATTCTCAGCATGCACACACCTCTTCTCAACATATTTCTCAAACCGCTGTTGCTGGGACTTGAACCTCACAGTCAGCAATGTGGGATTCAGTTGCCTCTACTGGCTGGCCCTGACTTATTTTCATTCTAAAAGCATTCAATTAACTAAACAACAATTAAAAATAATATGCAAAATAAGTTTTGAATTTTTTTAACTAGCATGAAAACAAGCTAAAAATATATTTAACAAAAACCATACATATATGTATATATTATGTATATAATATGTATTGTGCAACATTGGAAAGCTAATGACATTTTTTATTTTTTGTGCAAAATGTGTCATGATTTTTCCAACAAAATGTATCAGCAGCAAGTATTTAAAACCAAGTAGATAAATATAAAAAGTAATTAAAGAGAAAAGCATGTGAATCAAAATATGTTTGAATTATTTATGAAAATATTCAATATGTCATCTAAAAGGACAATGCAGTAAAATTGTGAATTAAGAATGTCTCTGTACTGACTGACATGCATAGCATTCCCTTTTGAAAAAACAATATAATACACTGTAAATTTATATGTAATCCAATGTAATATAAAGAAGATTATGGTGACAATAAAAAATAAAAAAATGACAAAAAAATGCAAAAGTAAAAAGAATGCAGTAGCTTTTCTTTCACATGTAACATCATAATTAGCATTTATCGAGTTCTTATGTTTCATAGACATTAAGTTGGAAGCTGGAGAATAAGTACATAGTTTGATAAAATGACTTTTTCTTCTCAGTACCACTTGTCATTTCAAGTAAGATACTGTCTCTTAATTTCTCTCTTGAAAATTGCAATAAAATGTTAATTTCTTCATGCTTATGTGAAATTATAATGAACATTAATAAAAATCCATATTTAGATGTGAAAAAAAAAGAGTGTACATTATTGGAACCATCAGATGGTATAATGGTTATATCACCAGACTCCCAGGTAGTTGACCGTGGTTCAAGTCCTGGACTTGGTGACTTAAAACTTATACTAAGCTTACGTGTGTGCTGCCCAAGATGCCAGGAGGAGAAAGAAGAAGAAGGGTTTGTGGTATGACAATCTCCCCACCCTCTGGGGGTTGATTTCTCGCTTTCTGTCTCTCTCTCTCTCTCTCTGTCTGTCTCTCTTGCAAGTGCACAGACCCTAAGGCAAAAATCTTTCACTGAAAAAAGAGTGTACATTATTAGAAAGTTTTAAAAAAATAAAAATGCTTTGCAAATATGTGTTGTGTTTTTAAAATATGTTCAATGATAGTTACATATAATTTAGAAAACTCTTAAAAATATATACTTGTGGGAACCAACAGTTAGCGTAATGGCTATGTCACTAGACTCCCACATAGTCGACCGTGGTTCGCGTCTCAGACCCGGTGGCTTAAAACTCACACCGGACGCATGTGAGTATGTGCCCAAGATCCCGAGAATAAATAAATAAATAAATATATATATATATACTTGTAAATAAGAGATACTTAAGAATTTCATTTAAAAGAGGGCTGATTTCATAGAAAAGTAGTATTTGTAAACTATCAAGCTTTTAATAACATTGATGATTTTTGTATTATTGTACATTATAAATCCATAAAATAATGACTATAAATTATATGCATGATATCTAATGACCAAAAATCACAATTGTGTATGTTTTATGAGAACAGCTGCATTTTATTTTGAAAGCTAAAAATACATGTCATATTAATTTGAAGATATACAAAACTGTAATTTTTATGCACTTAAAGAAAAAAATTATACTCTGAAGGTGAAAATTTTTATTTTATATAACAAAATTATTTAAAATAAACATCTTTATTTTTACCATTCTGATACTATATGTTTTCTTGATTTTGAGTTGGCCACATATTTTTATTACTTATAAAAAATGTGCTTTTGTGCAAAATAATTTAAAATATCTATGGTAAAATCAACATAATATTTGCCATAATATTACTGACAGACTCTTCATACTTGATTGCACAAATAAATCTTATCAATAACTCTAGGAAGTGATATTCTGAGATATAAAAGGAATCAGAGTCCTCTCAGAGCACACAGAGATTTTTAATGCCTTTTAAAAATTATCATAACCTTCAGTTTAGTATGAAGCAATTTGGAATATTTTTCCTGTGTTGATCATTAAGCGTTTTTATGTAAGTGATATTTCATGGCATTTAGTGATATACTTCATTCAATTAAAGTTGTAAATGTGCTTCAATTTTATCTAGGGAGTTGTTTTAGATAGTAACGATATGACTGGGTTAATGTTTTTCCTCCCTTAGACTTTTTTATTTGTCTATGCACTCTATAAGGTCCTGTTTTTCTCTTTTTTTTTCTTTTTTGTTCCTGTTTTTATTATTTTCCCCATTTGTTCAAGTAACACGGGATTAATAACAGATGATGGAAAGAGGTTACTCCAGAATTTCTGTATGGGAAAGGCTTGGAAAAGTTACTGGACAGGATCAAAGATATTGTTTTGCTGCAGGCTTTCATGAAGCTTACACACATGAAAAGCCTCATGTGTGCGTGTGTGCGTGCATGTTTATGTGTGTGTGTGTTTAACGTAGATAGTATGCCACCTCTTTTTATTATCTCCCTTAAATGCACATTTATCTTAAAAATTGAGTCTTTTTTTCAGTAACTTGGTCACAGAGATAATTGTTTTTAACATTGATTTAATACTAATTTTTCTTGTATGCCTGACATCATCTTAGCACAATTATTTATCTGACAATATTTATTGAGAACCTACTAGGTGTGATGTTCTATTCTGGATACAAGAGAAATATTTGTCTTTTTCACTTTGTACATTTTATGGAATATTGTTGAAACATTACACACTGAAAGCAGAATGTAACAGTGTGATATCAGAGATTATCTAGTGCATGAAAATAAGTTTAAAATGTCATAGGAAAGATGAGAGAACATTTACTTAACTAATACAAATAGAAAAAGCATATGTAATTCCATCTCATTCATTCATTTTATTCTTACATTCATACATACAAAAAACGTCATTCAAAGTGGCAGACCTTTAGAATACAACCATAGGTAAGATATGCGAATGCATTAAAAGTGATAACAATTTGACTTTTTAGAAACACTAATTATTGCATAACACAATGCTGATATCAATGTCTAAGGGGTCCAAAAGAAGAAATAAGTCAGTGTGAAGAGGTAGGTGAAGCTGTACAGATGAATCTATTGAATTTATTGCACATAGGGTTTCTGGAGGTTTTCCAGAAAAAGGTCTAAAAGTTAGCTGTTATATCATAGCAGAGTTCCAGAGAATGTCTTGTTCTTTTTTTTCTTTTATTTTTAATTGTCTAGAGCATGTTATACATTCACTGAAGAAAGAGAGAGAGAACTTCCCAATGGGGCATGGTTACCCCACAATCCATTCTCCGTTGCACAATGCCGTTGGAATTTTGGGGGCACACACATATGAATCCAACATATCTTTTCCTGGGGCTGAAACTCAAACCATACAGTCAATCATGTTGTATCCAGCTCCCTTAATACTACGATATGGGCTGACTCAATGTCTTATTTTCTTCTCTCATTTAGATTTTGAGGAAGTACTAAAGAAGCAGAGATATTGGATGTCAGAAAAGTTATGACCTATTTTTTCATGTTTTTCTATGCAAAAATGCATCATAACTTTCCTGACGACACAGTAGTTTATCAAGAAGAATGTACTGTCATCATCGTTTCTTCGTTGCACTGGTACAAGACTGAGTGAAAAGAATTCCTATTTGTGAACCATGAACCAAATTCAGTTGTGAGTGAACTAGACTTGAGGAACAGAATTTCATTCCCCTGGGGATAATCCTAAGAAAAATGCAGGGACTCCTAGGAATTGAGCTTTGGTTCACTCAGGGTTGTTTTGTACTTATCACCAGATTTCCAGAAAGAGTTGGTAGATGTCAGGAGGGCGTAAGGTAAGCAAAGTGAGTCTGAAAACTTGAGTTTCTCATGACCTGGTAACATCATTATATAAAGGCAGTCTTAGCAATAGCTATCTAAGCAGCAAGGGATTTGGGAAAAATGAAATACTGTCCTTCCAATTATGAGTATATTTTGTGACTTGTGTAGCTATGTCCTTTTATATTTTTAAAAAGTTTACTTATTTATCCCATGAGTGAGAGAAACATAGTGAGAAAGAGGGAAGGAGTACACTTTACAGAGTCTTGGCAGTGCAATCCACTCCCAGCTTTCAGCTGACCCTGGATCATGGGTACACATGTGTCGATCATACAGAGGTCTCCAAATTTACACCAGAAACCAACTTCCCATTTAGTATTGCCTTCCAGAATGTCAAGTTTTAATGTTGTGCTACCACCTGTCCTTTATTTGTATCTTTTTAAAAAAATATACCTTTATTACTTTACATAAGATGCGTAGCTACAAAACTGCTACATCTCCCAGGTATATTGAATCTAACAGATTCAAGGCACAAAAGGATTAAATCTCTCCTAAGAAAAATTCTTATTTATTGCTGATTTTGGAAAACATATTCAAGGTTTCTGATTACATGACTAGTAGTTTTCTTGTTTTGCTTTTTCGTGGGTTTGTTTTCATTGCCAGAGGGTGCATGTGCTCCCCCAAAAGAGAGGGAGAGAACACTTTCCAGTGGACCATGTTCATGCTGCAACCTCTTTCCTCCATTTCTCCATCTCATCAGGATTTAGGGCATGCATGCGTGAGCACTTGTCATATTTTTTAAGCCACAGCGACCACAATTCAAATCATGGTCGACCATGTGGTATCTGGCTCGCCACACACAGCTTAATCACTACTCAGGGGCCAGTCCAGCTAGTAGCTTTCTTTTTTTCTTTTTTTTTTTTTTTGGAGAGATTTTCGCTATAGGGCGCATGCACTCGCCAGACAGACAGAGAGAGACATAGAGACAGAAAGCGAGAAATCACCCCCCGGGGAGATGGTCACACCACAATCCCTTCTCCTCCATTCTCCTCTCGGGATCTTGGGCACTCATGCACACGCGCCCGGCGTGAGTTTTAAGCCACCGGGTCCGGGACATGAACTGCGGTCGACTATGTGGAAGTTCAGTGACATAGCCGTTACACTAACTGCTGGTTCCCCAGCTAGTAGCTTTCTTAACTGTTTCTCTTAGAGGTGTTTGTGTAATTGATTTCCTAACTCAAAGTTTGAGCTTTTCTGAAAACTATAAGAATGCATTTTATATAACTGAATTGTACTTATATACCTTTTTAAACTTTACTATGTACATATTATATATATACACACACACATACATGTGCACACACACTATATACACACACACATACACGTGTACACACACATACATACACACATATATATACATATATATTACAATCACTAGTATGGTAGAAATACTGGCATAATACATGCATGCATAAAAATATTTTAATGCTCTTCAAGAACTTTTGGATAATCATTATTTCAGGTTCCATGTTTTAAAATATTTAAAAAATTGTCAAGAATTTTGGGAACCAGCAGTTAGCATAATGGCTATGTTGTTGGACTCCCACGTAGTCGACCGTGGTTCGCGTCCCGGACCCGGTGGCTTAAAACTCACGCCGGGCGCGTGTGTGTGCGTGCGCAAGATCCCTAGAGGAGAATGGAGGAGAAGGGATTGCGGCGTGACCATCCCCTGGGGAGTGGTTTCTCGCTTTCTGTCTCTATGTCTCTCTCTGTCTGTCTGGCGAGCGCATGTGCCCTATAGGGAAAACCCCCCCAAAAAAAAAAAAAAAAAGAATTTTTATAACACAATAATATTATTTTGTGACAGTATTCTTGATGGCTTATTAATTCTCTTCCTAAACCAATATCTCTCAAAATAGTTAATAAAGCAATTTTTATGCAGTAACAAATCAGACTTTAATGTCACGCTACATCTGACCTTATTTAACAATCTGAATTTTTGAATGTGCTGACTGATTTTCTTCCTCTCTAAACAGATGCTAAGATGCTATTGTATTATTATTTTGCATTTTTAAGTTATTTCTTAAAATGTATATACACATACACACAAATATATATATATATATATATATAAAATAATATATGCACAAAATGACCTCACGCATTCATGTATAAGTATCACTTGGCATATTGTTAAGGTAGCTTCTACTTTTTTACTCAGTTAAAATTGCTTCTCAGTTAACTAGATAACTTGTTTATGATTGTCATGTGAATTAAATTAAACTTGTATTCCAAGTTCATGCTGAAAATTTGGGGTTTTAATAAATATAAATAAATTATATATAATAGAGTTTATTTATGGTTCTCATATGTGGATGAAGTTATATTTCCCTTGAAGTCAACCTTTAGGAATTTCTAAACTTAGTTATCTGGTACTTCATTTTTCTTAAAGTATTATTGTGTTAGTATCAATAACAAGATTAGTTGGTTTGATATCCTGTTTTTTACATACAAATATATAGCTATAGCCTATTACTATGTTTTAGACAGACATTTTCCAAGAACTATAGCACAATTTATGTTTCCATTTTTTAAATATACATTTTATTTTTTATTGTTGGAGAATACACGTATTTGCCAGAGAGAGAGAAAGCACTTCCCCAGTGGGATGTGGTCATTTACAATCCTTTTTCCTTCATTTCTCCTTCCTGTTAGGATTTTGGACATATATACAACATATACCCAATGTGCTTTTCAAGCCACTGGGGCCAGTATTAGAACCTTCGTCTGCCACGTTGGATCCAGCTCCCTTAATCACTGAATTACAGGGGTGCTCCTCCATTTTTTGAGTCATAGTTTGTAATCCAAGCACACCAATCTTTAGCATTACTTATTGAAAGTCATGTAACATTTAATTTTGTTATCCATGATACACAAAACACCAACAAAACATTTCTTAGAATTTCTCTCAAAAGACAATAATTTTGTTTCTCATGTCTAGCTTGACCTTCTGTTTTTCATTTTAAAACACAAATTATACAAGGAAGACAGGTGTTAGAATAACAACTTGTTCTAATCCAGATAATATATGATTTTCTAGGCAGTTAATTTATAGAAATATATTACCACACTGTTGTCTTTTTGATCTACAAATACTTAAAATCCCTGTGGTTAATACCTGTATATATTTTATAAGTCCCTGGTAACTGGTATGCAAAGTCAGTGACTACATTTCCTGGAGATTCACTGCACATACCTATCCTATTCTTACAGAATATGTTTATGTCACCAAATCCCTGTACATTTTGTCCAACTTTTGAGAGTTACAATCCTCAATAGCACAGATGTCTTGCCACTATAATAATGTAACTGCATATTATTATTCCCCTGCAAGTTTTGCAAGCTACTCATTCACAACAGAAGTTGAGTCTGGATTTGGAACTGAATGAATATTTGCATCTTTAAGCTTAAGAACTAATACCAAAAGAATAGGGAAATTATAGCTCACACACTTAGCAGAAAATTCTCTAAGATTTTTCCATGCTGTCCTTATTGGAAACATCCTGGTTGAGACTCTAAGTAAGAGTATGATAAAAACTAATGGGCAATGTTTGTCCAAATGCAACAGGTAACATCCCTGACTAAGCACAGCACTGGTGAGGACATGGGACTAGGTAAATACGATAATATGCAATTTCAGCCAGGGGTATATGTGAGGTGGGTATCTACTCGAGACAGAATATGAGACTGATAAATAAAAGATTCCCACACTCCTAGAAAAAGATTGTATAGATTTAAACATTCCCATTTTGTTGTGGAAAGATTATTTACATAAAGTCACAGTTTTAGATGGGAACAGGAGCCTTCAAGAGAAAATCAAAGGCAATACTATCAGGACCAAGCCATTGTAGTTTTGGACCAGGGAGAAATGTGAGCACATGTAGATCATCCAATATTGTTTTTATTCACAGCAAGCTTAGTTTCCAGACAAACACTTTACTACTGACATATTTATTATATCCCAGCTAGGATTTCCATAGATCCTGGAGCTACAAGCTGTAGTCATTATGGAACAATTATGAGGACCTTGGAAAACTGGTATAAGATTAATAAGGCATATCGTGGCAGGAATGCTGAGTAACTCTAGTCATAATACACTAAAGAATGAACTTTATAGATTTCGTAGGATTTGACCATACTGACCCTAATAAAATGCACAATAAATCTGACAAATATGTTGTATCGTTACTGATAGAGATGTATTTCGATAATCAGTCATAGACATTATACACTTGATACATGGGTGAGTCCTGCTCCTTCCTCAAAAATGGCTATACTTTCTTGGCCTGAAATGATTTAGGTCATGTTTAATTTAAATATTATATTGAGATCTAACATAATGTTTAAAGGTCCCTTGTAAAATTTACTAATTTCATGTCAAATTTTGTTAATAATGGCATAGATACACAAAATCGGGAACATCGCAAAGGCAGAGAGGCCTGAGACATCCTGCATGACTCCCAGGATCAGACTTGATTGACATGGTCTCTGAGCAGAGCAAGAGATGAGATGTCTAAGTGAGATTGACTCCTCATAGGGTAACAATTGGAACTTTAACTTAAATTCTTCTTTAAACATTCTGGACAGTTAAATACAGTCAGCTAAATATAGTCAGATAATAACGTTCTAGCAAGACCTCCAATCTTGTATTTTATTTTAAATAACTCCTTAAATTCATGGTTCTTCATTCATTCATGTATGTAACATTTTTCTCCAAGGACAACATACGCTATTTTTATCTGGACACATTTTGGCAGTATACACCTTCCTGAGTGAAAGGCAGGAAAACAAATCCATACTTCTAATTCAGTCATAGAATACTTGACTGTTACTCTTAGGAAGAACTTGGGAATTAACTTGTCCTTTGTTCACACAATGCATTCATCTCAGAATCCAAAACACACTTGAGTTCAACAATAAATAAATGAATTAGAACATTTTTCACTGATTAAAAATCTATCAGGCTCATTTCATCGTATTGCAATTTCACCAAAAAAAAAAAAAAAAATGAGGTCTACCCAAAGAAACATTTTTTTTGTCATCTAAAAGCTTTGAAGAATTTAAGGTTAGTCTGGCAGAAAATTAAAGCAAAGCAGCACAACAATTTTTATTCAGAGAGTGCACAAACTTTGTGTTTGTTGTGACTCTTCTGGCCGGCGGAGAGTCACCTGAAGTGCAGAGTAACTACTCAAGACACAGAGATCTAAGTCAAAAGGGAAAGGGAGAGGCCATAACAGATATGCTCCTGCTAAATCTCTGTCATCCTCCATTTTTATTTGGGCAAAAGGAGGAAGGAAATTTATTTTTTAAGAAAGGTGTTTTTTAGAGAATTAGAAAAATAAGGGATTTCCAGAAGATGTTGGTTACAGTATCGATTGGGGGGAGAGACTTAAATAAGTCTTAAAGATTTACTTACATCTTAAAGCCAGTGGCTGGAAAGAATACCTTGGAATTCAGAAAAATACATTTATCAGATCACACACCTGTCTAATGGCCACCAGTTGCTTGCAAGCAGGAAGGCCACATTCCCTGGACATGCATTCACTCTTTCATTCAGAGTCCATAGATCCATGGCGTTCTAGAAACATGCCATTTCTGTTGTTCTCTAATATTTTTTGGAGAGATATTTAATGTCAAGTAAGAAGAAATGATCAAAAGCTACATTTAAGTGATGGGAAATGTCATAGTGGTGTGGCACGAGATCATCAAGGATTGAGACCACTCAAATCGAGAATTAATGAGCTTTTATTCCTGGCCAGGGACCGACACCTCACACTACTTGCAGGCAGTGTCAAGGTGACAGCCCAGTCTTTCAGTTTCACAGAGCATTTAAGCACAATTCCAAAAAGGGAATTTCCATCCTTTTGGGGAGGGTCTATACACCGCTAGGTAGACACTTTCCAGGCAGAAGGGAAAGGAGGAAGAGCTCCAGGTAGGGGTCATAGGTGCGACACCCACAGGGGGAATTTAGGCTGGGAATTTGGTAAGAGAAGGAAAGGCTGCAAGAATTTCTGGGACTTCTGGGATTGGCAGCTGCTGGGGTTGTGAAACTGCAAGGTTACAAGGGGGCCATAATTTGCAGGTATGCTGGCAACAATCTTGGCAAGTTCTTGCACACGTTTTACAGAAGCAGAATGACTTTTAGCTTAGCAGATTCCATTTTATGAGTTGCTATATTATTTTTCCTACAGCCTGCTACAATGGAAGAAAATAAGAACCAAGAAACAGGCAAAAAACTGAAGCAAAAACTACCTACTAGGTTCCAGAATATTTTAAACAGAAAACATTTAATCTTCTACTTCATCGTGAAGCTACAATGTCTCCATGTACAATGGCCATATATGCCATATTAAAATAGGATTATGTATTTAATCCTTCTTAAAGGGTAGTTAATGACATTTTATCTGAAGGTGTCTTATTAAAACTTGTTGATAGGGTACACAGCAGATGGCATAATAGTTATGTTGCTGAACACCTATGTAGTTGACAGTAATTCGAGTCCAGGACCTGGTGACTTAAATCTCATGCTGAGTTTGTATGTGTACGTGCCCAAGATCTCAAGAGAATGGTGGAGAAGGAATTGTGGCATGGCCATCCCTCCTGAGAGATTAGTTCTCACTTTCTGTCTCTCTGTCTCTCTCTTCCCCTGGAGTGTGTGCATGCACCCTATACGAAAAATATCTTTAAAAATGAAACAAAAAAAACTGTTGCTAGAAATTAAAATTTAAGTTGTCAAACATACTGGGCACAATATCTTAGTTCATTTGTTATGTGTGGTTATGTGTATGTGAAAGTATATTATATACATGTATTAGTAAAAGCTTTAATAATAGCTTTATGAGATAGCTCATTTTCTTAAAAATTACACAATTATGTAATAACATTTAAGTTTTAGTATATTAATAGATTTGTCTAACCAGTAACATAATTTAATTTTAGAAAAAGTTCATCAGTCCCTTAAAATTCCTTGTACTGTGGAGAGTTACTCCCTATTTCTCTCTTCTCCAGTTCTTGACAAACGCTAGTCTATGTTTTATCTCTATGAATTTGTCTATTCTAAACATTTCACATAAATGGAATCACACAATGTGTGGTCTTTTGAAACTGGGTGCTTTCATTTAGCATAAAGCTTTTGAGATTCATCTATGTTGTGGAATGTATTAGAATTCTGATCCCATGACCTAGTGTTTAAGAGAGCGAGATTCTACATGGTCAACCATGGTTTGAATTCTGGACCTGGAATCTAGAAAAACACTCTGGACATGAATGTGTACATGTCCCAAATCCAACAGGATAGAGAAATAAAGAAGGGATTGTGACATGACCATACTTCACTGGAGAGTCTCCCTCCCTTCTCTTTTTCTCTCTTTCTTGAGAGCAGATGAACCCCCTACATTTGTCTGATGGATAAAAATATTAGGCATATTTATATGTAATTATTGGTCATTTATACATTTTCATTGGAGAAAGATCTATTCAGATTCTTTGCACGTTAATTTGTTAGATTGTTTGCTCTAGTTGTTGCTGAATCATAAGGATTCTTTATGTTTCAGATACAAGACCTCTGCCAATTTTATTATTTGCAAATATTTTCTCCCATTGCATGGTCTAATGTTTCATTTTCTTGATAATGTCCTTTAAGACAAAAGTTGTAAAAATTGATAATGTATGATTTTTTTCTTTCGACCTTTGTGCTTTTGTTTCACATCTACAACATTCATGTGTAATATAGAGACATGTTTTATTCTCAGTTGTGTCTCTTATACACAATCCTATGAACCATTTTCAGTTAATTGTTGTGTTTGGGGTGAGGAAAGGGTCTAGCTTCTTTCTTTTGCATGTCAATATCCATTTGTCCCAATACTATTTGTATCAGTATTTTAAAAGTTCCACTTCCATTGAATTGTTTTGCTACCTTCTCTATAATAAAGTGTTTGCTTCATCATTGTCTATGGACATTAAGAGCTTTAAATTTGGGAGGCTGGCCTATACCAGAAAAATTTTAAATGTGATTAGAAGATTGATGCTTTGAACCACATGATCAGTTAATCTCCCTGGAGGATAGGAGTATTGGAGACTGAGTTTAATCATGTGGTCAATGATTCTATCAATCATATCTGTGTTAAGAAATCTCAATAAAAACCCAAGATGCTACATCTAGGAATAGCTTCACTGACTGACAATGTGTTATGTATATTATACATAAATTTTCTGAAAAGGTGATGTGTCCTGACTCCATGGGAAAAGAGCACCAAAAGCTCTTTTGGACTTTGAAGCCCTCTGGGACTTAGTCATATGTGCCCCTCCCTTCAAATATTTCTATACTATTTTTATTGTTTTGTTATAATAAAATTATAACCTAAAATATAGCATTTTTATGACCGTTCTGAATTACTCTAGCAAGTTATTTAACTTGAGATGGTAAAAATAACCCCAAATTTAAAGCCAACTAGAAGTGAAGATGACTATAAATGCCTGAGTTTGCAGTTATTGTCTGAAGTGAAGACACCTTGTACAAGACTGCGCCTACTCTGTGAGCTTAGTCTAGCTGTAGAAAATGAGTATCAGAAGTCATCGCACATCCATGTCAAAAATTAAATACCCATACAGATGACTATTGATTCTTAAACCTTCACTAATATTGCATAAATCTTTGTGTTAATATAACCACACAAGGGCCCACAAGTGGCATGGTGGTTAAGGCATACTGGATTCCCACTGACCAAGCACAATTTGAGTCCCAGACCTGGCAACTTGCTTTTTCAATTTCCCTTTTTTTCTCTGTATCAATTTAAAAAATAATAATGCTGATTAAAAAAATAAATAATTCTTTAAAATATATATAATATAATCATATTCTTAGTCATATGACAGTATGATGGTATCTTGATTACTATACCTGTTTACTAAGTTTTGAAATAGAAAAGTGTGAGTCATCCAATTTGGACTTTTTTTGTTTGCAATAAAGCATTGTTATTCTGGGCCCTAAGGATTTCCATATAGATTTGAAGTTGGTCTTTGCAATCTCTGCAAAAAGTCACCTGGGATTCAATGGAGATTGCATTGAATCCATGGATCAATTTGGAATAAACTACAAACTTCACAAAACTAAGTCTCCTGATCCAAGAACTTGGGATGTGTTTTCACTTATTTACATCTTCACTTTTCTTCAACAACATATTATGTTTTCAGTGAATAAGACTTGTGGGGAATTTTAGTTAAGTTTATTTTATATATTTTATTCTTTTTCAAATGAGTATAAATAAAATGTTTGGTTTAATTTTATTTTCAGAATGTTTATTTATAGTGTATAAAAATAAAATATTTTACAAATTGTCAACCATCTGGGCCTGGGAATTTTTTTTGTAGAAAGGCTTAAAATCTCTAATTCAATCCTTCTTTTATTGGTATATTTAGATTTGTTTATTCTTTAGTCAGTTTTATAGTTTATGTTTTTAAAAAAAATAATTTAATTAACATTGCATAATGTTTTTGGCATAGAGATGTTTGTGATAATCTCTTACAATGTTTTTTTATATCTTTTTAAGTATTACACCTTAATTCATTCATTGTTTTATTATGTCTTATGTCTTGTTATTGTTTTGGTTTTTTTTTTTTTTTTGGTTAGTCTAACAAGAGGTTTGCTATTATGGTTGATGTTTCCAAGAACTCACTTTTGGTTTTGTTGATTTTCACATTGCTTTTGTATAAATTATTTCATATGTTTTCATTTATTATTATTATTTTGTTTGTGTTTGCTTTTGATTTAGTTTTTATTTTTATTAAGTGACTTAGGGTAGAAGATAAAATCACTCATTTGAGACTTTTTTAAGAATCATTTTATTTACTATAATTTTCTATAGGGACCATTTATTCATGAGAGAAAGAGAGGAAGTGAACATGAGAAAGTAAAAGCAAAACATCATATCTAGGACAGAACCATGGTCAGTCATGTGAAAATCCAGCATCTTAAGATCCATGCCAGTTGCTGGCCCTTTTTATTTATTTATTTATTTACTGTGGGCCACATATGCTCTCCAGAGAGAGAGAGAGAGAGAGAGAAGGGGGGCAAGAAATCACCCCCAAGGGGTGAGCTCTTCTCTTCCATTCTCTTCTTAGAATTGTGGGCATACAAGCACACACACCTGACATGATTCTCAGGCCTTCAGGTCCAGAACTCCAACTGTGGTCATCCATGTGGGGTCCAATGCTTTAACAACCACGCTACCTGCTGGCTCCCATTTCATATTTTTAAATAAAAGAATTTACAGCTACATATTTCTCTAAGCATTGTTTTAGATGTACCCCATCCATTTTGGTATATTTGTATTTTTTTGTATATTCTTTTCTTTGTTCATGATAGAGGACATCTGTGCACATGGGAGTGTGACAGAAGAAGAGAAAGAGAAATGAGTCAAAGGAAGAGAGATGATAGCTGCCACAAGGTCTGGTCACATGTCCGCAGGGTCAGTTCGTTCTATTTCTCCAGCCCATCAGACCTTGGCCTGGCGTATTTCTTCAGGACTGAGCTGGAGATTCAAACCAGGGTTGCCATGTGGGATCCAGTTTCTTTAGAATATTCTACAGTACTGATCCTATTATACCTTTATTTCTTTAATCATAAATGTTTTTTTCCAATTTTTATTTTTGATAATGATTTCACCATACCATTATCTTTCTGTACAAGCCACCCACTTAGCTAGAATTACAGGTATGTACTACTGTGTCTAGTCTGTTTAGCTTGGTCTGGGAACTGATTCTGGTCCTTCTATGCAGCCCCAGCCTTACGCAGCAACACTCTATCATTTGTGCCTGAGTTCTATTAGTATTTCTGAGAGAGATGTCTTCTAACAATTATTTTTTTTCTTTCCTTCTTTTTTTTTTTTTTGTTATTCTTGTTTTTATTTGTCTAGTAGTGTCATAATTTCCTCCTCACTTCTGAAAAGTAATTTCAGGGCCAGCAGATGGTATAGTGGTTACATTATTGAACACCCACATGACTGACTATAGTTTGAGTCCCAGACCTGGAATCTTGAAACTCACACCAGGCACATGTGTGTGCATGCCCATGATCCTGAGAGAAGAGTGAAAGAGAAGGAATTGCAGTGTGGCTATCTCCCTGGGAGTGTGATTTCTCAATTTCCTTCGTGCCATCTCTGTCTCTCTCTTTCTCCAATGACTGCTCGTGCCTTATGGTAAATGTGTCTAAATAAATAAATAAATAAATTTATATTTGTTCTGGGTATATAATTCTTGTTTAACAATTCTTCAACTCCTCAAAACTTAGAAAATGTCATCTGACCACCATTTACTCTCTAAGGTTTCTGATAAGTTAGTTGTTAATCTTATTGAACACCAATTGTAAATAATAAATGACTTTTTCTTATTCCTTTAAAAGGATTCTCTTTTCTTTTTTTGGCTTCTAACAATTTGACTAGAGGGATCAGCAGATGGTGTAATGGTTACATTGCTAGACTCCCACAGTTCAAACCCGGAGGTTCAAAAACTCATGCTAGGCATTGTGCCCAAAATCCCGAAGGCGAATGGAAGCGAAGGGATTGCAGCATGGCCATTCCCACTGGGAGACGATTTCTCGGTGTCTCTCTGGCAAGCACACATACCTATAACAAAAATCTCTCTCTGTCTGTCTCTCTAAAAAAAAATTTTTTTTTTTTACTGGACTCTGTTTTGGTAAGGATATCTTTGACTTTATCCTATCTGTCGTACATTGAGACTCATGAATATTTTTTAATCAAATTTGCAGATATTTTTGGTTGTTATTACTCAAAATATGTTTTTTGTTTTTTGTTTTTTTTTTTTTTTCTGATCTTGCCTTGTCCTACTATCTTGCTAGGAATCCATAATACATATATTGATTTTTCTCATTTGTCTTCATTTATTTTTTAATTTTCCAATACTCCAACTGGCTAATGCTAATCAATTTGTCTTTACGTATTTTGATTCTTTCTTCTGCACAGTTGATGTTGTGCCACTATGTTGAATAACAATACACTTTTATTTGTCATTATATTTTTCAGCTTCAAAATTTTATTTCCTTTTACCATTTTCTATCTATTTTACTTTGTACTTAGTGAGATATCATTTTCATTCCATCCATACTTCTTTATCCATGATTTCCTTTGCTTTCTTGAAAATATTTACTACTGACTTAAAATTTTCTCTCATAAGTCCAATGTTTGAGCTTCCTTAGTGACCATTTCTATATATGGCCTTTAGTGTTTTAGAGTTTGGGGGATTTGTTCAGCTTTCTCCCTTCTGTGTATGCATATTTTCTTTGCATGTCTTATCAGTTGGGCTTGAAACTTGGAAATCTTAAATAATATAATATAACAAGTATGGGAATTTGTCCTCATATCCTCAATGTTCATGATGGAAAAAAGTATAATAAATATGAGACTCTTATGAAAATTGATCTATCTGGGGGACATATTTATGAAAATAACAATATCTCTTAAACAGAGATTTTAAAAATATATACTATTTTTTTATTTTTGAAATTATTTTCCAATATCCATGTAGGATATAATTATTCATAATGGGTACACTTATATTAAACCCTTTATTGCAGGTATGGCAAATTTTAACATATTTTTCTAGATCTTTCCTCACATTTCTTACTTTCATGCCTAACATGATTTACTTCCAAAAGACATAGTCTTCTAAAAGTATTTTGCTTTTATATATTACTTGCCTCTCCCATAAGAATAAGAATCTCTCTTGTGATTCTGAGCATCTTGATATACTGTAGCTTTAGGCAAAGGCAAAAAATAATGTAACTATTTTATAAGAAATTTTGTTTTGAAAACATAGCCTTATTAGGTGGTCAATTAAAGAAAAGACTTATTTATTCTTTATTTGAGTTTAATTTCTGTCTTGGAAATTAGTAAGCTATATTTTACTGCATAGTTGAGTTTGCAAATTTTTTTCCCTCCAGCTACTTTACTATGAGCATGAAATTAATTATATATGCACTGGCAGATGCCACCAATACGCATCTGAAAATACAGTAATAAATCTAAATTTGTATGCCAAGTGAAATTCTATCACATGCTGTTTCATGTTTATTCTTTCCTTAAGCACTTATAAACACCATGTTAATATATGTGATGTTGATATGTAAACTTATAAATTAAGATGATAGAGAACATGTACTCACTTCATTAATATATATTAATGTTGGAATTAATATTAATTGGCATATATATACATATATTTGTGTGTGCATACATATCTGTGTTAAACAGTGAACTCTTCAATCATTTTATCTGAACATTAAAATATATTTTTAGAATTTTACAAAAGTGGGGAAAGCAGGTGATGTCGTAGTTAAGGCACTGGATTCCCACATTGTTGACTGGGGTTCAAGTCTCCAAACCACCAGATGAGTTGAAACCTCTAGCACATTCCCAAAATTCCAAGAGGAGGATGAAGAAGAAGGGATTAAGGTGTGGTCAATCTCTCTGGCGGGGGAGGGGAGATTTCTCACTTTCCCTCTCACTGTCTCTCTCTGGTGAGTAGATGTGCCCTATGGCAAAAATCTTAATTAAAAAAAAATACTATATGTGAGTGTGTGTATATATATATATATATACACACACACACATATATAATTACATTCTAGTATTTCCCATTTTAAGAAAGAAAAAATTCTCTACAACATTCACAAGAAGACTTTGCAATATTTTGTCTTCTGCAGTTGAATGTCTTATCCTTTTTTTTTTTTTTTTTGGAGAGGTTTTTTGCTATAGGGTGCGTGTGCTTGCCAGAAAGACAGAGAGAGACAGAAAACAAGAAATCACCCCCCAGGAGGGATGGCCATGCCGCAATCCCTTCTCTTCCATTCTCCTCTTGGGATATTGGGCCCACATGCACACACACCTGGAGTTAGTTTAAGTCACCAGATCCAGGACTCGAACTGTAGTCGACTACATGGGAGTCCAGCGACATAGCCATTATGCTAACTGCTTGTCCTGAACTTCTCATTCTTATAATTTCACCAATCATTCTTTTTTTTCAATATCTTAAACTTAATAAATCTCAACACAGCTATTGATCTTCACAATATTTTGTCCTTCCACATCATCTGGAACTTTGTGTACTAAATTCACTTCTCTGGTCCAATCGCTTAAAGTCAAGTCATAGAATCATTCTTTTATATTATTCATGATAAAGTACATATGTACATGTGGAAATAGGGGAGTAGCCTTCATGGTTTTGGTCATACTGCAATCCCCTTTCTCTAGTCCTCCAGCTTGTCAGGTCTTGAGCACTCACATGTGTTCTTAGCATGTTTCAAGCTGACTGGGCCAGGATTCAGCTGTAGTCCTGATGTAGGGATCCAGCTTCTCTCCAACAGCACATTACTGCTGCCCCATGGAGCTGGCCTGTGCTTTTCTGATCTTGTTTTTAGTTTATTTGTTTCATGAGAGAGGAAGAGAGCTACCTTTCATAGCATCTAGCTATGCCATAGTCCTCCTCTCAGCCCTGAAGCAGGCCAAGGTCACAGGTGCACAGCAGCACACCAAGCGTGTTCAGACTGATGTGGGATCTAAACGCTGGTCTCTCATGTAGCTCCAGTTTCATGCAATAATGCCCTATCACCTCACTATGCAGCAAGACCCACAGAATTATTCTTAATCCTGGCTCTACTTTATCCACAATATCTAATAAATGAGCAGGTGTTCTGGGTACTATGGACAAGTATATGCCTTAGCCATTCATTTTTCTTTCCTTTCCTTTCCCAAATAACTTTATGTAACTCTCTCAATTTTACTCATTCGGTCTGATTTCCAATAGTCATTGACTATCCTTCTGAATATTATCTTCCATATTTCTCCATAATATTAAATAAATTTCTTCCACTGAAGATGTCAAAATCTAAATATATTATGTTTTTTTACCTGCTGAGGCTATACTTCCCACATTTTTCTTACTAAAATATAAAATTCATGAAAAGAAGAACTTGTCTATATTAGCAATTTCTGTATCTTCATATCAGTGACAGACTATCAAATAGTAGATTTTGGAATCAAAGAGTAGGTTGTAGAATAAATTAATAAAGTTTTTAAAAAAGTTTGCGTGGAAGTATACTATATCTTGATAAACAGAATACAACTTTGTAATTTTATCTAGTTGCTTGGCCATATGATTTTATAAAAGTGATGTAACGCTATTCACCTTTTATTTATCAATGTATAACATCTGATATCAGTTGTCCAAAATCATTCTAATAAGCCTTAGTGAAAATTTAGCATAATATCAGCCTTTTTTTATGTGTGTTTTTTTTTTTTTGGAGAGATTTTTGCTATAGGGCGCATGCACTCGCCAGACAGACAGAGAGAGACATAGAGACAGAAAGCGAGAAATCACCCCCCAGGGGGGATGGTCACGCCGCAATCCCTTCTCCTCCATTCTCCTCTCGGGATCTTGGGCACGCACGCACACGCGCCCGGCGTGAGTTTTAAGCCACCGGGTCCAGGACACGAACCGCGGTCGACTACGTGGGAGTCCAGCGACATAGCCATTACGCTAACTGCTGGTTCCCTTTATGTGTGTTGTTAATAGCACTCTTTTTAAAAATCATATGCAGAGAAAAAACATGTTACTTGTATTTCATTGACCGAAAATGTTATGAAAAAATATAAGGAGAAAAAAAATGTATGGACAGTATGAAAAAAAGGGCATTTTATTGGTTTTTGTCATATAATTAAAAAGTAAGATGAATACATATCCCTGCTGTATATAAGAACTAAGGACAAAACTATTAGATCTGTGATCTGTTTTTATTACTTAGAGAACTGTTCTTTTTATTTTTTTAATCTAAATCATTATCTGGCCTTTTTAATAAAAATAGTCATTTCACATTATCCTTCCTATTCACCCTGAAGAACAGCAGAAATAAGTAAAGAGACGCTGTTATTAGGTTTCTATTGTGATTCCTTTCTCCCTTGGATTTGGATTTGTAATAAAAGCTTTTAAAGCCCAAGAATCATTTCTACCTTCAGAAAACTGCATTGAGTAGGAAATTGAATAAAGAATAATAATGAAAATTTGTTAATAGCCTGAAACAATGATTAGGTTTTATATTACCTTTTCCATTATGAAATATTATAATAATTCAATGCCACACTGTAACAGAGGTGATGCACGTGTTTTCATAGCACCATATTTGCTCCTGGGCTAGCTCTCATGACCCCATTAATTTACTAAAAATATAACAAGTCTGTTGTCTCTTTGTGCAGGCCATTACTTATAAACATTAAAGAAGATATTTATTAGGATCCACATTTATTCACATAATGATTAACAGCAAAGTAAGGACAATATGTTACAAGACACTGGTAGACACGAGTTATACAGTTGCCGTTGCTTTGGTTAAATGCTGGTTTGTCATATATCCCTTTTGTTGTTTTTGAGAGAGATTTTGCCATTGAGGCGTGTGTGATTACCAGAGAGACACAGAGAGACAGAAATCAAGAAATAAACCTCCATGTTGAAGGCCAATCTCTTCTCTATTCTTATCTCTGAATTTTGGGTGTGTATAAATACATACTCAGTGTGATTGTCAAGCTACTGGGTCCAGGACTCGAACTGCAGCTGGTCACATGGGAATCTAGCGCCTTAGCCATTATGCCACCTGTTGGCCCATAGTTTCTAAACTTCATTCTGTTTTAATTTTATCAATGATGTTAAAATGTTGGTTTTGAGGACCAGGAGGTAGTGTGGTGGTTAAGGCTCTGGACACTCCCACATGGACAACCACAGTTCAAGTCCCAGACCTGGTAGCTTGTTTTCTCACTTTCTCCTGCTCTCTCTGGCTGATCAAACTGTAAAGTAATAATAATAAATAAAGTTAAGTTCAATAATTCTATTAAAAAATGTTGGTGTTGCTCTATTGACTATCGTAAGTTAATGAACTAAGTAGATTTTGCCATAATATTTTTGTACTGGCATCACAAGATAAAATTATTTAGCTTTACGTATTATTTCTTTTATATGATTTATTTTTTTAAAAATTAGAGGGGCCAGCACATGGCATAGCAGTTATTTCAATGGACTCCCACATGGCTGACAGTGGTTTGAGACTGGTCCTGGTGGCTTGCCACTCATACTTGGCACATGTAAGAGTGTGCCCAAGATTCTGGGAGGAGAATGAAGGACAAGTGATTGTGGCATAGCCATGCCCTCTGGAGAGGGGGAAATTTATTAATTTCCCATTCACTGTCTCTCTGTCTCTTTCTCTTTGGCAAAAGCATGTACTCTTAGGCATAAACCTTACTAAGAAAGAAAGAAAATAAGGAAGAAGGAAAAGGTAAAAGAAAGAGCAGGATGCATGAACTAGCCCTGTGGCCTGGTAGTTAAAGGGACCGTGTTTTATGTGGTTGACTGCATTTAAAATCCCAACTCTAGTGGCTTGTAAAACATGCTGGCAAGCATTCCAAAATTTCCAACAGGGTGGAGAAATGGAAGGGATTATGGCATGACCTTCCCCATTGGAAAATACTTTCTCTCCCTCTTGGTCTCTTTCTCTATGGTGATTGGATACACACTGCCAGCACTAAAAAAAAAAAAAAAAAAAAAAAAAAAAAAAAAAAAAAAAAAAAAAAAAAAAAGAAAGAAAGAAAGAAAAGAAAAAAATGAAAAAAAGACACACTACATAAAGCTGCAAAATAAAATTTAAAATATTCAAGTTGAATGAATATAGTCATGAATATCTATAATATACTCAGTAGTTTGCATATATTTTCAAAATAATCCTTATTTAACACAGCAGGAACAGCAAGTGAAAACATGTAAGACTTTATGCTCATGAGGCAGAAATACCTTATGAATTAGAAGATACTGTAGCCAAACTTTTAATAAGTAGACATGTTTTTTTCATCACTGTAACACTATTATTTAGATCCTTATTCTAACCTGTGTTATGAATGTGGATCGAATTTTTAAAATCTTTGTGTAATTATAAAGTAGGATAACATGGTTGATTATTCCTCCCCTCTCCCCAAAAAAGAAGCTTTTAAGCAAGAACATGGTGCTTATAGGAGAATTACACAGGTATATTGAAGAAAATACCTATAGCCAATTACCAAGAGCGGGAAAAAAAATCTTAGAGTGCTTTAGAAATAAATCTGTATAAAACACAGGGCTCAATGTATATCTTTTTATTGACACTAGAGACTGTCAGGACATCCAGTTGGAGCAAAGTTTGAGAAATACTGTGTAATAGTCACTTTCAGATTGAAAACCAAATGCACAGACAACCTAGTAAGACAGCTTGAGAATGCAATTTTCTTTTAACTAAGGTTAAAGTAAAAATATACAATATAATAATGTTGAAAGCAAAGGAGTTTATTAATAAAGTTTATTATCAAGTCAAGGATATCTTTATATATATATCCTTTTTTTTTTTTGAGACATTTTTGCTATAGGGTGTGTGCACTCACCAGAAAGACAGAGAGAGAGACAGAGACAGCGAACCCCCCCAAGGGAAGAGAGCCACACCTCAGTCCCTTTTCCTCCATTCTTCTCTCAGGATCTTGGGCACACACGCATACACACCCGGCGTGAGTTTAAGCCTCTGGGTCAGGGATTCGAACCATGGTCAGCTACATGGTAGTCCAGCCACATAGCCATTACGCTAACCAGCAGTATCTGTCTTTATACCCATAGCTGTACTACCTCTTATATTATATGCAAAATGTTAGCATTATATTAAAATTTAGAAAACATTACTTCATTTTTGAAGTTCATATTTTCCTATTTATTTGCTTATTCAAACTATTTTTTAATTGACCAGTAAAAATTGTGTAATCTGAAGTTGCTTAGTAGAGAAGAAAGCTAGCATGTTAGCTTTTTCTACATTTAGAAAATAAGTTATTAGAACATACATCAACTTAGTCATTATAATGCATCATTGTGTTACCCAATATAGTTGAAACTCAAGAGATGACAAAAGTTTAGTTAGGGGTTAGCTCATTTAAACAGTAAAATAAAACACTTCAGTTGGTTGGAGCAGATGATTATTATTACTGTTCCTATTTTTTTCATGTCAGATTTGATAAAAGAAGTTTGTAATTTTTAGCTTTTTTATCATTGTCATTTTCTGCATAGGTTGCTTGTCTCTACATTAGACTAGGTTCCATACCACAAAAATTGGCCAGGCAATTATGTTAGCTTATTCACTTAGTTACTAGTATATTAGCAATCATTTAATAAACAGTCAGGATGCAGAGAATCAACAATTTTAGAAAAACTACTTTTAACAATTTTTATATTACAAAATATAGTGCACTAGAATTTATTATTGTAATTGACTTCCATCCATTCATAGTTAAATTTTATGTTTTAAGTTTTGAAATAGGGTATGTATGCTCACCAGAGAGAGAGAGAGAAAGTGAAAAAGCACCCCCCTCAGAAGAGGTGGCCATGACACAAACCTTTCTCCTTCATTCTCCTCTTAGGTTTATGGGCATGTGTTCACATGCACCTGGGTGTGCCTCAAACTACCAGATCCAGGGCCTAAACTATGCAGTTAGTCATGTACATCTAGCCACCCCGTCCTCCACACCATCAGCTGACCCAATAGTTGATAATTTAATAACTTCTAATAATGTAAAATTAGAGCACCAGGTGGTGTGGTGATTAAGGCTCTGGACTCCTACAGGGCTGATTGGTTTGAGTCTCAGATCCAGTGGCTTAAAACACTCTGGATGCATGTATATGCATGCCCAGGATCTTGAGAGGAGAATAGAAGAGAAGGGATTGAGGCATGGTCATGCCTCCTGGTAGGTGATCTCTCACTTTTCCTCTCTCTGTCTCTGTCTGTATCTCTAGCAAGCCACATGTCCTATGAAAAGAACTTCAAAAAAACAATGACAGCTATAGGCCAGCTTTCTTATGTACTTTTGTCATTTTTTGTTACTATCATTGGATCCACCTAATTCATGATTTTATATTTTATTCGTGCAATCAAGAGTTTGAAGGCTTTTTTGTATAGTTTAAATTCACAAAGCATAAGTGGACCTATAAAACATGGAGAGTTATTATAATTGTATCTATGCAGTAGCAATGCAATTCAAAGGAAGATGTTGTATGTTTGCACTTTCTTCATTAAAAATACTGAATGATGTTTTGTCCCCAAAGAATATTTACCCTATTCTAATAATGATCTGTGAAACAAGACCTTGGGAAAAGCCACTTGTACTAAAAATTAAAAAAAAAAATGGTATTAACTAGTCTTAACAAATAATATACAACCTCATCCTTTATTGTAAGTTGTGACCACTTTTTCTCTTGATAGACACAATACGTTAGTGTGGACACATTTATTCGTGTTGTTGTGAGCACTTTGCGGTATGTGTTCCTAATCTGTAACCGTGAACTGACTGTATCACAATTTTAACAATGACCTTCGGCATGGAATGTAGATGAGACTTACAGGTGATCACTGTTGGCTGGGAAAGTGTGTGAATGGCAGTCTTTGGTCACTTCTATTTGCGTAGGGATACCCCATCTTGCTTCACAAACAACCAATGGTGCTCTAGGAGCACAGGTCTTGAAGTACTTCTTTCGAGAAGTCCTGCAGCTAAGATTATGCCTAACACAGTAAAAAGGATCTCCTCCTCTAGGATGAGTTTCAATGATAGATAAAAACTTCGCAGTGTCCCTCATGTATGAAATACAAACATGCTGGAAACTGATTCATATCCTGCATATCAGATATATTAAACTATAAAGTGAAATACTTGCCACCACGCTCAAATTATGACAATTTCTGCTTATATTGTATAATTTATATTATAAAATGTCTAATAGCATTATTTGAGAAAGAAATGTTAGCAAGTGCACGTTATATTTTCTCTTATGGAGCACAAGTTCACATTAATGTTAAGTCTGACATTGTAAATGTCTTGGCAATAACATTCCATGTATTTGTCTTTGCTATATAAAGGTATAACCTTTGAAGACTGTCACTTTTGTTTTGTTTAGTTTTCCATCCTTCGTTTTTTTTTTTTTTACTTTTTTAACTGAAAAAATCATAACATCCAAGATTTAGGGGTGATATTTAAAAATACATCTTTTTAGATTTGCCACTGTGCTTATAAAAATGAAATAAATCTTTTGATGCTCTCATTGCATTCATATGAAAAAAAAAAAAAAGATGCTAACAAGGTCCACTCTGGACATTAGGAATAAATGAATACTTGAGCCAATACAATCTGAATCAATAATTTTCCCAAATGTCTATATGGAAATCATATTTGCTGTTTTATTTATATGTGCATTATTTTTAGTTTACTGCTATTTTCAGTTTTATAGTAGCATTGTATAGATATAATCTTTGGGTTAGAAATCTATTTTAAGTGAAAAAAAGCTGTAATGGCCCAGAACAATAAGTTTAAGTTTTACAAACAAACAGTAGTATATAGCAGATGTGTAATGGCACTTTTGCTCTGTTAACTAAATTTGTTCATGACATAAATGAGCTTTTCTTTTGTGTTATGTTTGCAAGCATGAAAGCCTCTCTCTCTCTCATAAAGGGATAACCTTTGAAGGCTGTCACTTTTTTTTTTTTTAGTTTTCCATCCTTCGTTTTTTTTTTTTTTTACTTTTTTAACTGAAAAAATCATAACATCCAAGATTTAGGGGTGATATTTAAAAATACATCTTTTTAGATTTGCCACTGTGCTTATAAAAATGAAATAAATCTTTTGATGCTCTCATTGCATTCATATGAAAAAAAAAAAAAAGATGCTAACAAGGTCCACTCTGGACATTAGGAATAAATGAATACTTGAGCCAATACAATCTGAATCAATAATTTTCCCAAATGTCTATATGGAAATCATATTTGCTGTTTTATTTATATGTGCATTATTTTTAGTTTACTGCTATTTTCAGTTTTATAGTAGCATTGTATAGATATAATCTTTGGGTTAGAAATCTATTTTAAGTGAAAAAAAGCTGTAATGGCCCAGAACAATAAGTTTAAGTTTTACAAACAAACAGTAGTATATAGCAGATGTGTAATGGCACTTTTGCTCTGTTAACTAAATTTGTTCATGACATAAATGAGCTTTTCTTTTGTGTTATGTTTGCAAGCATGAAAGCCTCTCTCTCTCTCATCTTCAACATGTTTGCAGAAAATGGATATTATAAAAGAAACTATGCATAGGTTATAAAAAGTTTTGCAACCAAACAAAATCATACTAACTTGCTATAACATGTCCTATCAGGATCTGTTTTGAAGAAAGGTAAGACAACAGTTTGCGGGGGGCGGGGGGGGAGTCCTTACCAATGTAACAGAAATTCTACTAAAATTGAAGCAAAGACACCAATGACAATTAATGATGAAGCTTGCAGAGAAGAATGGTGACACCATCGATGCTTTACTAAAAGTTTATGGAGAGAGTGCTCCTCTCAAGTCAACAGTTTACAAATGGATAAATCTTTTTTTAATTACTTAAATATGTATTTGTTATTTATTATTATTATTTAATTTCCTGTCTTGTACATATGTTTAGAGAGAGACAGACAGAGACAAAGAAAAGGAGAGAGCAAGAAAAAGAGGGAAAGTGAGAAAGCAAGCTGCCAGGTCTGGGACTTAAACTGCATTTGGCCATGTGCCTCACCCACCAGGCCACCTGATCATGTATAGAAAACTCTTTTGATGGGATAAGATGATGTTGAAGTGATGCCCATGGTGGCAGGACATTCATATTAATTACAAAAAAAAATGTATCTCATTTTTGCGCTAATTAAGAAGGAGCAACAATTAACAGCAGAAACAATAACCAATGCCATAGTCATCTCAAGAGGCCCAAATTACACAATTCAGACAGAAAAATTCAAGTTGAACAAATTTTTTGCTTGATGAATACCAGAACTGTTGCACCCAGATTAGCTTCAGAGGAGAGCAGAGCTTTCAGTGGAAATTTTAAACAAGTACACTAAAGTTCCTGAAACTACTTGAAGAATTGTAACAGATAATGACACATGGCTCCTGAGGGTGAAGCATAATTAAAGTGATGACTACTGAGAAAAGGAAGGGTCCAGTCTAAGCAAAACCAGACCAGTCAAGAACAACAAAGTCCATGGCAAGGAATTAGTTAAGGAATTTGCTGTTGGGGTTTGCCCAAGGAATTTGCTATTGACTGTCTGGGGGGCCAAAAAGCAGTAACATCTGCTTATTATGAAAGCTTTTTTTTAGAAATGGTAGTAACAGCTTTATACACACACACACACACACACATATATATATATATATATATATATACATACATACATACACACACAAGTATATCATGGGACTATAAATTATATATGATACACACATATATAATACATATATACACACACACACACACATATATATATATACACACATATATATACACATACACACACACACACACACATACATACATACATATATCCTGGGAACATTTCACCAAAGAGCCCTCCTCTACCATAACACCCCTCTTATTCATTGCTTTCAGCAAATTTTAACAAGAAATCATTGAACAACCACCTTAAGGTTTTGAATATTTTTTCTGATTTCTCATTGTTTTCTAATCTTAAAAAAGTCTTCAAAAAACACCTCTCTTTCTTCAGATAATACAAAAAAGGTAGTATTGTCATAGTTAAACTTGTAGAACCCTCAGTTCTTTAAGGATAGATATTTAGTATCATTGTTAAAAAATATACCTCGAACTTGATAGAGCTTATGCTAGAAGTAATGTTTATATTTCTAATTTTTATATTCATTCCATATTTCCACAAACTTTTTAAAGCCCTTCGTGTGTGTGCACACATGTGTGCATGTATAAGGAGGTTCATTTAATGATGCAAGAAGAGGATCTAATAAACAAAGTTTAGGAAAATTTGCAAAGAAAAAAATGTGAAAGTAAAAGATAATTTCATGTCGCTTAAAGCTTAGGTTATTATTTCCTGAATCTTCCTTAGATTTTGAGATTATAGGTACAGATAATACAATATTAAAATCAAGTACCTAAAGAAATTAACTGGTTCAAAATATTGATAGTTAAAGCTAAATAAAATAATCCTCAGAGAAATTTAGGTTAAAAACTTAAAATAATTAGATTCCAAACGTAGTAAAAGAGATAAATAAAAACATGGAGAATCATTAACAGGTTGCAGGAAAATTTTAATAGAAAGGTGACTAAATGCCACTTTCTAGTCGATGTTTTACTAGTGGAGTTTAATCTGGTATTTCCAGGAATAAAATAAACATAGCTTAGTTAAATAATGGGCTACAAACAATAGAATGCTTCTATATCTTTTTTTTTGTTTTTTTAAGAGAGATTTTTGCTGCAGGGTGTGTGCACTCACCAGAGATACAGAGAGACAGAGAGGTAGAAAGCTAAAACTAATCCCCTGGGGAACGGCCATGCTGCAATCCCTTCTTCATTCCCCTCTGAGGATCCTGGAGACTCATACACAGGTGCCTGGTGTGAGTTTCAAGTCACTGGGTCTGGGATTTAAACTGCAGTTGACTACATAGAGTCCAAAGAAGTAAACATTATGTCATCTTCTGATCTCAACCTCTATGTACTTTTACTTGTTTGTTTTAGAGAGATTTTTGTTATGGGGCATGCGTGTGCACTGGAGAGCTAAAGACAGAGAGAGAAAGCAAGAAATTACCCCCTTGGGGATGGCCATGCCACAATCCTTTCTTTTCCATTCTCTCAGGATTTGGGGCATGCACACACCCACAGTGAGTTTTAAGCCTCTGGGTCAGAGACTTGAAACACAGTCTACTATTTGGAAGTCCAGTGACATAACCATTATGCTATCACCTGATTCCCTTCTATATAATTTTAAGCAAAATATTTAGTGGTAGAATACTGGGGCCTGTTAGAATCATAAGGAAGACAGCAAATGAACTTGCAGAAGTAGCAATTCCCAGGGCACTGGAGAATTAGGCAACAGAAACTACAGCAAAGTACACACAGACAAATTGGCCCCACATTGCAGTTGTCCTGTGATGGAGGGATTCTCTGTGCTTGACCTTTGTTCCAGCCACTTATTTTCCAAAATACTGACGGCATTATTGACTACACCTACATCATTTCTCTTTCCATTCGCTGACCCCTTCAACTGTCTTAACAAGAAATGCACAATATGTTTAATGAAGAAGACACAATTTTGAAAAGTATACCTATAGTGAGATTGAAGAAAAATTAAAAGATGGAAAAAGGAGCTAGATTATCAGAGGGCAAGTGGTTAGCATTTTCAGATAATGCTCATGTACACAAGTATAGTCCTAGAGCTGATAGCCACTAGGTTTCAAAGGGCTCTCCCTCTTCCCAGATGCATCTTGGCAGAGATCTCAGTCTTAGGAGAGCCTTCCATGTCTGGAATTTACACACACACAAAAACGTAGATAGTATTTCAATTATTGGCATCATATTCAATAACAAAACTTATTAAAATTGATAATATTAAAGTGATTCAGAAGCATGAAGTAAAAAACTCAGGAGAAAATATTTTGGCTAATGTCTTATTGCAATATATTAAAGGTCTTACATACATTTTTCTTCTTTGTTTTCACCATCTGTTGGATTTCACTTCTTTAACTTTTTTAAAGTATAGAACAGGATGTGAAAATTCTGGTCTTCTTCGTTTTTCACATTAGCTGAAATTTAAAGCAGAATTACTGTGAAGGCCAGATGGTTGCATAATGACTGCATTTTATTTCTTTTATTTCTAGGTATTTTTGTTTGCAAATATTTCATGTTATTATCATCTAGAGATCGGTTTGCTTACAACACTGGAATCAAAAAATTCAGAGATCTTTGAGTTTTGCTTGCAGCATCATGGACTATTTTGATATTAATGTTTAGCTGTTTACAGACATATTTCTAGGGCAAAATGAAAGATCACAATAACAAACAGACTTATTTGTCTCCCTTATTGGCCTTTTTGCCAGTTACCCTTCCCCATGTAAGTGGTGTTTTATTGTAAGGAAAACTTCATGCAAAGAGTTAAGCTGAAAATTTGTATTTTCACTTAGTGAAAGTTCTGAAACTGGAATTTTATATTGACTCAAAACTAAGTTATAGGAGTTTTGAGTCAACAGTCAACAAATTGTTTATGAATTGAACAGCAAAGCTGCTTTGTATCAATAGAAAATAATTATAGGTCTCCATTACCTCAGATAATAGGAGAATATGAAGACTGGGAACATTACATTTAGTACCACAAAAGTTGATGTGATAGAAAATATATTTCATGTTTTTCTTATCTAAACAAAACAAATTTGCAAGCAACAACAAAACTAACAACAAACCCCTTAGAGAATTTTAGTTTCTTTATGTTAAAAAATTTAGGCTTTGGGACCAGCTCCCAAAGCTGGTCTGGTGAAAGCAGCTGGATTCAATACGGCCCACTGCTCGGCTGCAGTCCTTGACTAACCCTCTTGAGAAACATGCTGGGCACATGTGCATGAGGCCCAAAATCTCAAGGGGAGGAAGGGATAGAGAAGGGATTGAGAAGCGATTGTCATGTAATGCTGCCCCATGGTGAAGACTGTTCTCCTCTCCCTCTCTCTCTGTCTCTTTCTTTGGTGAGTACACATCTTCTAACAACGAATTAAGTTTTGTTTAATTTATATTACTTTATACAAGCCTTATATAGCAGTCTAGGTATAATGGGGTTATAGAAACCACATTGTCAGTTAAATAGGGGAAATTTAATATAAAGAATGAATAACTGTGATGTTCCCAAGGAAAGGCAAACCTGGAAGGGGCTGCGACCTAGCTGGAGAAGATATAACTCACCTCTGTGAAGTCCACTTTTTTGGTCAGCCGAAGTTGCTCCATTGTTCTTTGCAAGGCAGTACTCCATGCTCAGGAGTACCGGTGGGGAGCAGGAAATAAGTAGCAGGTCATATCATGCAGTGGGAGTATCGGAGCACAGGTGGGTGCAGGTGGCCTTCTGAGCATGCATGCTGTGTGGGTTCTCATAGGGGTGGCAGGTTGATGGGAGATCCTGTAGACTAGAGACTGTATGCAGGCTTTCAGAGGGAGTCTGGGGAGCAGGAAGGGTAAAAGAAGGTGTCTGGTCACCATTGCAACAGGAAGCCTTCAGTGTATTCTGCTGGCCACAGAAAGGTTGTCAGCAGTCCTACTCTGCCTAGACCATTATAAGCAAGATTGTCTTCCTTCTTCAATGTCCCATCAGAGCTCTCCACTGAGAAAACTTAATAATGTGCTCAATTCAAAGGAGAAAAATAAAAGGAATTTTGTTGTTTATTCTAGGGTACTTACTGAAGGGTACTGTCAAAGATGAGAAGCAATGAGTTAATAACTGACAACATGATTAAATTCAGGTTATTCATTCTCTGGTTACTCAGCATTTGTAAGCATTCCTCTGCATACATTCAAACTTACTGCAACAAAAGTATTCTATATTTGTACCCAAAGCACCCACATCTGTCTCTCATAAAAGTGGAGATATTCTCTTCTGCAAAATGAGAACATGTACATTCTCAGCTGTTATTGTATCTGTCCAAGGATGAATATTTACTTCTCAAATTTGATCAATGGCTCACACATTATTCTGTATTGTCAAATATTCTGTTACTTAAAGACTGAATTATAAAATTAACTTCCAATAATTAGCTTTTACGCAAATAAAGATGGCAAGAAGGAAAAAATGAGCACACAGATGTAATGAAAAGAAAGCATGAAAAATTCCCACACTCCTTGTTTAGTAATTTATTGTGAAGTCATCATTGTTTTTTTTAAAAAGGATTTTTGCCTTAAGGCATGTGCACTCATCAGAGAGAGAAAGAGACAGTGAGAAATCTTCCCCCAGAGGAGATAGCCAAGATACAATCCTTTTTTTTCAATTGTCCTCCTAGGATTTTGGGTATTCCTATACATGCAGCCAGCATGATTTTCAAGAGGCTGTGTATGGGACTTGAACTGTGTGTGGTCAGTCAAGTGGGAGCCCAGTCACCTTAACCACTATGCAACCTGCTGGCCCTGAGATGACAGAGCTTTTTTTTTCTTTATTAATTTTAAATTTTTTTTTTTTAGAGAGATTTTTGCTGTAGGGCATGTGCAGTTGTCAGAGAAACAGAGAGAGACAGAGAAAGCAAGAAATCACCCCCTGGGGGGGATGGCTATGCCTCAATCCCTTCTCCAATCTCCTCTCAGGATTTTGGGCATACATGCACATGCACCCAATGAGTTCCAAGCTGCTGGGTCTGGGACTTGAACCGCTGTTGTCTACATGGGAATCCAGTGACATAACCATTACACCATCTGCTGGTCCTGAGATCATAGTTCTAAATGAATGCTTTGTCTTTTTTAATTTTTATTTTATTTTTTTACTTTTTTTTTTTTTTTGGAGAGGTTTTTGCTACAGGGCACATGTGCTCACCAGACAGAGAGACAGAAAGCGAGAAATCACCCCCCCTGGGGGGATGGCCACACCACAATCCCTTTTCCTCTATTCTCCTCTCAGGATCTTGGGCATGCATGCACATGCGCCCGGCATGAGTTTTAAGCCACCGGGTCTGGGACACGAACCACGGTCGACTACGTGGGAGTCCAGTGACACAGCCATTATGCTAACTGCTGGTCCCCATGAATGCTTTGCTTTTTAACTACTGTGTATTTCTTATTTTTCTTGCTCTCGGTCAGAACCTTGACTTCTCTTTTTATTGATTGTTTTGTTTTGAAGGCACTTACCAAAGAGAGAGAACAAGCACTCTCCAAATGGGTGTGATTATACCACAATCCATTGTCCTCCATTTCTCCTTTTTATCAGAATTTTTGGTGAAGCATATGCACATATGCCTAATATTTTTTTCCACGTGACTGAGGCCTAGATTCATTTTGTGATTGGCCATGATCTGGTTGCCTTAACCACTAAGCTGCTGGGGCAGCCTTTTTCTGAACTCTTTATTTGAGGAAGTAACTTAATCTTTCATTCCTGAAAGAAGGGAGGGAAA